>NC_081541.1:38920650-38935823 GCF_901000735.1 Corylus avellana | reverse complement strand
TTTGTGGGAAAAATTTCTCATATGATTGATAGAATTCAAAGGACATACTCACTGCCGCCCCCCAACTGCCATATCAAATACACATATAAAACATAAAACACACGACCACAATTTTATGATGCTCGACTTAAAACTTTTACGCTCTTTGAAATAGAAAATTTTTACTGTTTTGAGATTAGCTGCTTGATAGATAACAAGAAATCAAGGCAGTAAACATATAATTATCACTCAAATTACAGGCCAGAAGCAGAAACAGATTACAAAAAAAGAAAAACATAATAAACACACACTCTGTAGGGGCCGGTGAAATTTTGTTTTGGGTCGTTTTTCTCCACCCATTCTCAGCCATCAACACGGCTCCTAACACCCGAAATCGCAAGTAAACCCATACCATTTTGAACCCAAAATCAACAACTACAAATCCTATCATAAAACCCAATGTAGGTACAATATAGCATCAACAACCGAAAATCACTACAACCAACTACAATAATTTCAACCCAAAATCAACAAAATCACAACACATCCAAAATTTCCAAACGAAAACCCTCATCCAATGGGTCTAACCCCGTTTAAACTACAATGGAAACCCTCAAAAATAAACCCAAAATTTTTTGAACCCTTGAAACATCCAAACAGCAACCGAAACGCCAGCAACAATGGCCCCAAATTCTGAGGAAAAACCAACAAAACCGAAAGGAATTAAAAAAAGAACGACACGGGGGGAGAAAAAGAAAAGGAAATTCAGGCACTTACCTTGTGGACGGGCGCTGATTTTCCCCTGCTCGAAACAGAGCATACGCTGAAGCCACGGTGAAACGGGAACGACTGAGCTTGTATTTTCGGGAGGGGTGGGGGGTGAAACGGCAGCCGGTATTTTCGCAGGGGGACGGGTGATTCAGGCGTTCAGGAGAAGCCACGAAGAGGGAGAACGGGTTGAAGGAATTTGAGATGTTGGGGGAAAACATACGCTGCTGAAAGCCAGGTTTTGGGAGAAATATAATAAGGGCAAAAGTGTAAAGTCATATTCAGAAAAAGACAAACACAGTGTTGAGGTTGGCCCCAAGGCTGTTGCCAAACGCCCCCCTAGAATTTTAGGAATGAGGACAAAATTTTAAAAAATAAATAAAAATTAAGAGATAAATAATTAATTTTTTAATATTTTTGAAAGTGCTGTGAATTTCCGCCCCTCAAAACACTCCAACGGACCTGCGCCGTAGGGGGAGGGCTGGTTTCAAAATTTCAAATTGTCCTTTCATTTTATTGATAATTTTAATATATATATAAAAAGAATATTTGACAAATATACCTCAGGTATTTAAGAGATATAAATGACCAAATCAAATGAGATACTCGTTTTAAATAAAAACTCTCTGACACCCTGTTTGGTAATTGACTAATCAAAGTTAATTTTTTTTTTTTTTTTAAAAAAAAAAACTCTTTAATATTATTAGTTTTTATATCATATCAAATAGATTTTTATTACCATCTAAAAATTTTTTTTTTTTGTTTTTTAAAATTTTTTCATATGAAAAATTCTAAATTTCTAAACCAAAAATTACGTAGCCAAACGGGGCTCAATTCTCATACCGATTTGGTTTAGGTACTGTCAAAAAAACAAAAACTACAAAAATTAAGTGATCGTGTTTTTTTAACTGTTCAAATTTATTTTTGGCACATTTTTTTTTAAAATTGAAATTAAATTTAGATTACTTAAAAACACCACAGCATTTAAATTGTATATATATATATAGCATTTATGTCAAATCCTCCCATAAATGCAAGACTTCTACATTCAACGGCCATAGGTCATTTACCCCACTTCACATTTAAATCTAAACAGACTAAACCTACCTCCACGCCACCCCTCCTCTCCCCTTCCCCTTTCCCTAGCCCACCAGGGCCACCACTCACATTCCAACCAATCCAAACCCTAGCTTGCATTAAATATCATCTAAAGTTTATGTTCTTTGGGAACTTCAAATGGTCACCAAGAATCTTTACTAACAACCACAAATATTTACGTTTTTAAATACGCACGATTCTAAAACCGTAAAAATAAAATCTCTTTTTCACAAATATCATCAAATGAGTAGCGTCAAAAAAAAAAAAAAAATTAACAAATTATTTTAATCACAAAAAACTCAAAACGTCTTTCATCCTCAGTAACTTTTATTTTTACCTTTTTCACATATGGAAAAGAGCTAAACTAAAACAAAGTAAGAGAAATGGGGTTCAAACTCACCATAAGCGTGAGAAGTTAAAAGTAAAAGTCAAAAATAAAAAATTTAAAGAAACTTGGAAGATATATATCAAAATACCAAAATTTATAATTATTTTTAGTGACTTTTTGGGTGGATATATCGAGACATTCAAACTTTGGAATAAATTATGGAATAATTAAAGGAGAAAAGTGAGATGGAATTATGGTACTCGCCGGTTACGTTCATTTGTTAGCTTATCATCGTTCCACTTGTCCATGCCCACGTTTTCCACGTCACAAATCGGTCGCCATGAGCCGGCAGTACACCTGAATTTCCCACTCTCGCGACTCCGCCAATTTTCCAACACATACATTAATTATTTGGAAAGTACCCTCATTTTTCTCTTAATATATATATATATATATATATATATATGTACCTACGCACATATAAATCCCCGACGTCGTTCCGTTTCTGCAGTGTTTCTTCATTGGAAAACACGAAAGAGGGAGACAGAGAGAACAATCAAAAGGCCAAAAAAACAGAAAAAATTGAAACCCAAGTCTGTGACAAATGCAGGTGACAGCACGGCTACGTGATGTCACGCGGGCCTGAGATCCCAGCTGGGCTTCGACGACGAGGGTGAAGACGACGAAGGGAAAGACGAGTTTATGAAATTTCCAGGTATGGGCGGGTCGAGCCCCACCGCGGCTGCTGCGGCGGCGGGCGCTGGAGGCGTGAATGGTAGCGTCGGCGGGAGCTGCTGCGATATGAGCTTGAGGTGCTGGTGCAGGTGGCGCTGCAGGGAGCACCCGCACTGCAAGCACCGCTTGCTGTCGTCTGGGTTGCTTTTCTTCTTGGGTTGTTTTGTGCTGTACGGATCGCTTGCTACGCTCTACGCGTGGCTCGTGTTCACGCCGCCTGTGCGTCCTCCGGCCATGGCGGGATCGATGCTCGGGTGCCAAGAGGACAATGAGGGGTCCTGGTCCGTGGGTGTGTTCTACGGGGACTCTCCTTTTTCTCTCAAGTCCATCGAAACGGTGCGTTTTTTTGTTCGTTTCCTTGCCTGCCTCGGTTTTCTATTTCTTGCCTCCCAAGAGTGGTTGATTTTCTTGTGTCTGGGAAATAGGTGATTTTGGTTGATATCGTTTAATTCGTTGCTGGGTTTTGGTGCTTGCTATCAAAAATAAGAAGCGGTGGATTTTTCCTTCTTTGCTTGCCTCTCTTTTCTATTTCATTTAGACAAAGAAAAAAAAAAAATTCAAAAATGGTTGACTTTCTTGTTTTTGATAAATGGGTAATTTTTTTTTTTTCAAGGTTCATTTTTTAATGAGGATCTTCTATTATTTGTTTTGGCTGCTGGGTTTTGGGGTTTTATATTTTCGGTCTTCTTTGTGATGTGGGAAATCGTGGGTGTGTGTTGGATTATGGAATTGAGGTAGGTTTGATAAGTGGGGTCGGGGAATTGCGTGCAGATGAATGTTTGGAAGGATGAGAGTGCAGCGTGGCCGGTCGCTAACCCTGTTTTGACCTGTGCTTCGGTTTCTGATGCCGGCTTCCCTAGCAATTTTGTTGCTGATCCTTTTCTTTATGTTCAGGTACTAATTCTTTCTGTTATTTTGGATTTTCTTTTTTTATTTTGGATGTTCACTTTCACTTTTACTTTTATTTTCTCTCTTTGTTGAGGTTTTGTTTATTTATTGTTTTCTTGGAAATGGTTGAGTGATGTGTTATGACATGGGTGCAAGTGGGCTAATGTTTGTTTAGTGATTGAAGGCACAGGTAAAGAAATTCAATATTTTTATGTGAGTGTGCACGATCTTTATGAGTATATGATCATCTTTCACTCTTAATTTGACACGAAATTTGAGTTTGTAAAGTTTGAGATTTTGAATTTGCATTAGCTTGTGATTTGTGGGCTCTATTGCTTGCGAATTTGTTTAATAAACTGTTTTAGGGGATTTTATCCGTAACAGATTTTGTTTGTGAGGGTTCTCAGCGGGAAAGAAAGGATAATCACATGGTCACTCCGTTTAATGTTTTGTTTTACTCTGAAAATTGATCGTTTGGTCAAATTCACAAGCCTATGCCACGAGCATGGCAATAATCTGTCTTCTGTTATAAGATTTTAAATGCTTGTGCAGTGGTGCAGAAATGTTTATTGTTTATGATGACCTTTGAAATCTCTGGCAACTAAATTGTTACAGTTCACTTGGTAACTTGTTGAGGCTCCCTGGGATTTAAGGTTGACTAAGCTAGTTTGTAAATTCACGGAATTCTGATGTATTTTGCTCTTATGTGTACCCAGTCACAAGGTATAAAATGATGGTAGAAAACTTCAAAAACAGTTTAGAGGGAGAAAGAGAATAATATAATGCGTAATTTACCCAGGCAAGGCCTCTTTAATCTGACATCAATAATTGTGAGTATAGGAGTCATTTTATAAACAATGAAAGTATAAATACATCTTTTGGCTATAAATAATGAAAATACATGTTATGGATCAAGCTCCTCAGTATTTATGCGGATTTTTTGGCTTGTCTTCAAAATTACAGATTGATGGTGGATGAGAGGACAACAAAATATTTATTTTTTACAACTTTTTTTTTTTTTTTGGGTGTCAACTTGCAGCTCACTCATCAAATTGACCATGAATAGGCGTTCTTATTTAATTTTTACAATTTGTTTTTTTTTTTTTTTTTTTTTGTGTGTCAACTTGCAGTTCACTTATTAAATTGATCATGAATAGGCGTTCTTTTCTTACAACCTAACTTGTAAATTTAAAACTACTGAACCTCTTAGGGGTTTTCTTCTTTTGGTTGCTTTTCAAAAGACTTTTGACAATTGAATCCTAGAAATTGAAATTTGGTTTGTTGTCAAATCATAGTAGGTTTTGTAAAACAACAGTCTTTGTCGCAACAGAGTTTTTAATTCTTCTTGTATTGATTATGATGCTTACTTTTTGAGGTATGTTTTCATTGAATTATGTCTCAATCTCTCTGGAAGATACTAAAGACTTTGAGGATAAAAGTGGTTGGAAAGGTCAAATATATTCGAATAGTGAGACCACAGGTTTGGAGGTTGTAGATTAGCGTCTTAGTGTGTAACAGGCTTTTGGGTCAAAAATTGTTTGAAAAATCATAAAAGACATAATCTCTCTCTGTGTCTCTTCCCTAGCCATTGATTCTTGCACTGTCTATGCATTATTAGCCGTCATTAGGAATAAATTGCTTTAAGCTTCTAGTAGAAAGAGTAGAACAACAAAGGATGAATTGGCTGAAATTCTTGGAGTTACTAACAAAAGTTTGAAGGTTCAGTTATGGTATGCACAAATTTGTGATCAAAGAGTTGTTAACTGGTGTATTGTAGGGGAAGATAATCAAAAGGAAATAAGAGAAATGTGAGTCGCACAATAAATGGACATTGAACATTGAAATGTGAGTCGCACAATAAAAGAGTTGTTAACTTATTTTGTATGGCAGCCAATAAATGGACATTGAATATTTTGGATGCTACTTGGTATGTGTTGATCTGCTGAATGAGATCCATGGTAATAGAATTGTAAATTTTATAAGTGAATTGTAAGGTTTATAATTTTCTACTGATACCAACCCTTCCTAAATTCAGACTATACTTTGTTCTCATTAGACATAGCAGTGGGAGAGAAGGAACGGCTAAGTGAGTTAGAATTAGTCTTGAAAATAAAATGCTTTTTTGGTCAATTTAAAGCCTGGTTTTATATATATATATATTTTGGGGGCAGTGTACACACTTATTCAGTGTATTATTTTGTTACGCTTATTAGGATACTTTCAACCAAATATGTCTTTTGTTATTAGTTTTTTGGGAAATATTGACAGAACCTCATTTTGCTGTGTTTATGAAATAATGACCCATTTTCCAATTTCCAAAATTTGATACACTTTACGATCATTTTAAATCCAAGACCTCTATCCATTTTTTTTACCCAATAAATAATAAAATTGGTATAAAATATACAATTGTGCCTCTTAACTGAAAAAATACAATAAGCGACAAAAGAAAAGAAAAGAAGAGATTTGGTAACCCAGCCATTATGGTGGTTGGGGACCACCTAGCCTCAGTAGCTGGACGTGACCCAGTCCTTGGTAATGAAAATCCCAATTTTTTGATAGGAGGGCATAATTGTATTTTCGTATAATTTTTGTTATTTATTTTATGGAAAAATAGAGAGGTTTTGGATTTAAAATGATCCTAAATTCAGGTATCAAAATTTCCTTTTGTTTTAGATACATCTTATTTGATTACTGGCTTTGCTACTGGTGTTGACTTTGTGTAATTTAGTTGTTGCTGGACCATACTTGAGATGTTTTCAAGGAGCCATATTGAATTTGGTGTATAATAATAAGCTAATGTGGGTTATCAGTCAAGCCCACTAGCAACCTGCATGTGTTTTCAATATGTTCAACAGTGATTTTTTCTTCTCACTAAAGAACTTCATAGTTGCTAAGATCTTTTTGGCCATAAATAGTTGCTGCAGATGAAACAAATGTATTTGCAGTTATCAAGATTGTTGGTATGAACTAAAAATGTTTGTGGGAAGCTGGTTTACAGTTTCTGTTGTTTCATACTTTCACTCGAAGGGAGTGGATGCATTAGTATCTATTAAGCACTACATGTGTATTTGCCCGGCTTGGGCAAGTATCTAGGATGCTGAATTTCTTCCTTGTTTCTTTCTTTGGAAAAATTAACTTAATCATCCTGTTCAATTATTCTGGGATCACATTTCAGGGTGAAATACTTTACCTCTTCTATGAAACCAAGAATTCAATCACTATGCAAGGAGATATTGGAGTCGCAAAAAGTACTGATAAGGGCGCAACGTGGCAAGAAGTAGGCATTGCCTTGGATGAGGACTGGCATGTCTCTTATCCATTTGTCTTTGACTACCTTGGCCAAGTAAGACTTCAATTACTATTATGCGCCCACATGCACTCATAAAATAATTACTGAAACATTCTTAAGCACCTTATAACCTCGTCCTACTCCAATTACAAGCTAAATGGATTAATGAATAATGTTCCACCTATGAGATCAACATGTCAAAATCCTTAACAATCTGATTATACCCCAAAGACTAGATTGCCGTTTTGGAAGTCCTTGGGATAGTTTGAGTCCAATTCATGGCCCATTCATTGCAAGACTTTGAAATAATTGCATGGCCTGAATGTTTCAGTGAAAGATTCATACATTGATTGCATTGCCTCATTTTTCTTATTGTTTCTCACAGATTTATATGATGCCCGAGAGTAGTGAGAAAGGGGAACTGCGTCTTTACCGTGCACTCAATTTTCCTTTGCAATGGACACTGGATAAGGTCATCATGAAAAAACCCCTTGTTGATTCCTTCATCATCAATTATGATGAGAAGTATTGGCTTTTTGGCTCAGATCATAGTGGTTTTGGTGCCAGCAAGAATGGACAGCTGGAGATCTGGTATAGTAGCTCACCTTTTGGTCCTTGGAAACCACACAAGAAGAACCCTATATATAATGCTGACAAGAGCTTGGGGGCTCGAAATGGAGGTAGACCCTTTTTCTACAATGGAAACCTTTATCGTGTTGGTCAAGACTGCGGTGAAACATATGGGAGACGAGTGCACATCTTCAAGGTAGAAGTTCTTACAGATGATGAATTTAAAGAAGTTGAAGTGCCCTTAGGCTTTGTAGAGCCTAATAAAGGCCGTAATGCTTGGAATGGCGATCGGTATCATCACCTTGATGTGCAGCAGCTTAGTACTGGTGAATGGATTGGGGTTATGGATGGGGACCGCGTACCATCGGGAGACCCATCCTGGCGGTTCGTTCTTGGTTGTGCTTCAGTTGCAGTTGTTGCTGTACTTGTTGTGCTGCTTGGTGTGCTACTTGGAGCTGTGAAGTGTATTATTCCCCTGAAATGGTGCATCTATGACTTGGGAAAGAGAAGTGATGCTTTCTTGGCCTGGGAAAGATCAAATATGTTTTCTTCCAAAGTGAGGCGGTTTTGCAGCCGCTTAAACAGAGTTCCTTCTTTTCTCCGAGGATGGATAAAACCGAATACCTGTGCCGGAAGACTAGTTGTCGTGATAATATTTACATTTGGGGTTGCACTAATGTGCACGGGGGTTAAGTACATCTATGGGGGCAACGGTGCTGAAGAATCTTACCTTTGGAAAGGTCACTACTCGCAGTTCACATTATTAACAATGACGTATGATGCTAGGCTCTGGAATTTAAAAATGTATGTGAAGCATTACTCAAGGTGTTCTTCAGTGCGAGAAATTGTGGTGGTGTGGAACAAGGGGATACCTCCGGAGCTGAGTGATCTGGACTCAGCGGTGCCAGTTAGGATCAGAGTAGAGAAAGAGAACTCACTGAATAATCGGTTCAAATTAGATTCCTTGATAAAGACCCGTGCTGTTCTTGAGCTCGATGATGACATTATGATGGCTTGCGATGATATTGAGCGGGGTTTTAGGGTATGGCGTCAGTACCCAGATCGTATTGTCGGGTTCTACCCCCGGCTCATTGATGGAAGTCCATTGAAGTATAGGGGTGAGAAATATGCCCGAAGACGAAAGGGGTATAACATGGTTCTTACAGGAGCTGCTTTCATTGATAGTCAAGCAGCCTTCAAGAGGTACTGGGGTGAGGCAGCCAAGCAAGGGAGGGAACTGGTGGATAAGTATTTTAACTGCGAGGACGTGCTACTAAATTTCTTGTATGCGAATGCAAGCTCATCCAGGACTGTAGAATATGTAAGACCAGCATGGGCAATAGATACATCAAAGTTATCTGGTGCAGCCATTAGCCGAAACACCAAAGTGCATTACCAGGTAAGAAGCAACTGTCTTCTCAAATTTTCAGAGATGTATGGAACTTTGGCAGGCCGGAAGTGGGAATTCGATGGGCGGAAGGATGGTTGGGATCAATAGGGACAAATGAATCTTGGCACCAGGCACCAGCTCACTGACTCTTCCTTTCTCTTATTTTGTATCAATTTTTGTTACTCCCGTCATCTTTTTCCCCTGTTGTGAATTGTGTTGGGGGGAAATTTCAGGTTTCAATAGCTTTTGTTTGCAAAATGTATATTGGTTTTGTCATAGTTTTTTTAATTTTAACCCCCTTTCTCTTTTCTTTCTTTTTTTGTTTCTCCTTTTTTGCTTTTGAGAAATTGATTAAATATGGGTCCATTGGAAAAAATGTGTTTGTCTTCACTCTCCCCATTGAATTACTTGATAGAATTGTATGGAATGCCTAGTGATGTTTGAGAAGATAAAAAATATTGGTTCTGTGGTGGTACTCTTCAAATACACGAAATGAAGTATTTCAATGCATCATACTTTTCAGTTGGGTGGTACTCGTCTAAAATGGTTTTTGGGTCCAGGGTGTGTGAGGGTTGTTTTTTGTTTTTGATTTAAGAAAGTCAACAGATTTGATATAAAGGTAAAAGCTGTTTTTGTGGAATAGGGTTTTTTTTAATAGTAATGCTACATACCATTTTAATATTCTACTATGCTCATGTGATAATGTTAATTCATCATTAGATCAGTCTTTGTTAAAAAGAAAAAAAAAAAACAGATCAAGGGTAGATCGACACTGAAATGTTAGCATAGTGGGATGCTTGTGGGATATTAGTATGGTATATAACGTTACTTGTTTGTTAAATTTTTTGTTTTGAAAAGAAAAGGAAAAAGAAAAAGAAATAAAGAGTAATGTTACATATCATATACTTCACCTCTATTTCACCTTTAGTTGAGTAAAAATTAATGGTATATACTGCACCCACCTCCATTTTAAGGTCTAAATATCATGAGTAATGTTAGAGACCATCTTTTTATTCTCTTAAAGTTGAAGTAGCTTTCAAAATTCAGGTATGATTCATCTAAAATTTAATAGTAATTTTAAAAAGGTGTGATATAGTCTCAACTTTGGCCCAACTTTGGCCCAACTTCTAGACCAAATTTCTCTCTTTCTCTAGTTTAAGGCTTTCTCTCTTTTCTACATGCAGTTTTTTTTGTAAACTAAAGAAAAAAGTTGGAAAAAAGTTGAGTTTAAGTTGTGCCTTTATCATTTTTTAATTTTATAAGTCACATTAATTTTAGGAGAATAAAAAGATTATAAAAAGATAGTTCCTAGCAATTAGCATTACTCAAATATCATACTCTCATTTCCCTGTCATCCTTATATGTTGATAACTTGATGTGGCATTGTCAATCACCAATTGAATTTTTTTTTTTTTTAATTAAGATTGACTTTAGGGTGGATTGGTAATATCATTCGTCTAAAAAAAAAACCGAGGGTTGATGGGCACGATTACATAAGTCTAATGAATTAGGAGTGAGACGAGAGAGAAGGGTATGGTAGTATTATTAAAATAAATTAAAAAATAAAATAAAAAATAAAAATTGAGGACTGTTTTTCAAACTTGGCCCACACGGATGGGCATGGAAACTTTTGTTTGGAAAAGGGGGAAAGGAATGGAAAGATTATCCATTGCATGAGTTGTCCTAAAGAAGATGTCCCATTTTGACTAAAGTCTCTCTGATGGATATATATGTTGGACCACTTTGTCCCCACTCTTATGCACTTCACTCTTCAACAACGAAAGGATTAGGATTACAATACGTCCCCACTTCTCTCTTTCTGGGTCCCTCACTTGGAAAATCATTGCAACCACAAGTTTCTCCCCCCAACTTTCTCAAACCCTAGACCATCCCATGTAGAATTGTAGCTTTTACATTTATTGCTACAAAATCGAAATGTGACCCATCATTCAATAATCAATAAAAAAATTATATACCTTCTATTATCATCTCTATCTTGGCCACTCTGTATATTTTTTAACGAGTATGTGATTATCTTATTAGTGATTGATACGTGTTAGCATGCGATTGCAGTTACATCAGTCACTTCAAAAATTATATATATATAAGAGAAATGAATAATATAATGAAGATTTAGATAGAATTGTACGTTGTAAAAGAGTTGTGGGTCTAATATATATAATGGAAGGGTCTTAATTAGGTATATCTTAAGAGATATGGATGATATGATGAAGATTTAGATGAAATTATATGTTGTAAAAAAGTTGTGGGTCTAATATATATATATAAGGGAAGGGTTTTAATTAGGTATATCTTAAGAGAAATGGATGATATGATGAAGATTTAGATGAAATAATAGAGATGATATCCACATATTAATAAAGAATCCCAAATTCAAGTGTGGAAATTCTTTGTTAACATGTGGAGATTTTGGCTTACCTTGTATTTTGAATTTATTTTATGTTCATGTTCCTAAAATTGACAAAAAAAAACATGATTTTGAAGATAAACCCTCAATTATGTTATAGCTAGTGCATTGCAAAAGTTAGATGTGATATCCACTTGCCGATTTGATTGATGCCCAAATTATATTTGATATTCTAACCTTTCATCTTTGGGTTGATTAATTTTTTTTTTAATACACGACTTTTTTTTTTTTTTTTGGGCATGTGGACAGTGATGCACTAAACAAGTGCTGAGTTTCCTACTTTCTTCAATTTTTGTATTTATTTTTTTCAATTCAAATAAGGAAAGTGGACAAAGTTACACATGTGGGTCTTTCTCACTATTGATCTTTATAGCATAAATAAAAGAGGAACAATTGAGAATGCTTCCAAAAATCTTATTGGAAGCGGCCAATTTGGCAAACTGATATGCTTTATAATTAGTACTTTGGGAGACCTTCAAAGCGGTCAAACTTTGTAATAGCTGAAGTTGCTTATGAATGTCTTCAATGGTTGGAGCAAATGACCAATCAAAAAAAAAAAAAAAAATGTGGCCTTGTTGAAAGCCAAAATAATTACCAAAGAGTCACCTTACATAGAAAGTGATCTACAACTAAAAGAGTTGGCTAGTTGTGCTGCGAATAGTGCTACTGGAGCTTCCACAACGTTAACTTCCACCCTTGACAGTCTCTTGGAGATAGCTGCAATAATGGAGCCCAAAAAGTCACTCAAAATAGCTACTGACACAATCATGTCATGTATGACTAGTGTAAACTATTTGGTTTCTATTAATGTTTTGGTAGGACTGGATCAGACTATGATTCAATTGAACTTGAAGAAGCGTCTGCGGTTTTCATCGTTTAGATTCCTAATGTGCGGCTCCCATAGGGTAGGTGTTGGTGCTACTATTGAGGGTGGGGGAATAATTCTTACAAATAGCTAAATGGTTTGTGGATGAGAAGGTTTCTAGCTAACCAAATTTGATCCAAAGTAATGGCAGCCGAAGATGCACCAAATTTGTTGGAATAGCAAGGGCGGAATGAGGCTTCAGAATAGCCTTGATCCATTCATCTATGGGTTGGCCACCAAAAACCAAGGAATCAATAGGCCACTTGGTGTTTCTCCAAATAATTCTAGCAAGAGGGCAATCCAAGAAACACATGTTGAATACTTTCACTTGGACACTTGCCCAAAAGACACATCCAATCTTCCAAATTACCAGTTTGGATAAACTTAAGGCATTTCAATCAATCTTTCAAGGCAGATGCTTTAGCCTAAATTGGAGTTTAAGGTTGTGTGCAATATTTTATCTTTCTCATTTTATTGAAGTTTAGGGGATTGTTACAAAAATAAAATAAAATAAAAAATTATATCAATTTTGAGTGAAGGTCAAATCTTCATTAAGAAAATTAAAATGATGGAATAATCTTTTATTTCAAGAAAATATGACCAAGTTGTTGGTGTATAAACACTTTCAGGTAAACAATACTCTTGATCGAAATATTGATTTTTGTTTATTGTTTATTTATTTGATTAATTATAAAGCGGTTCTTTCATTTTTGACAATGATAGAAGTTCTTATATAATCGTAATCATACCTTGATTGAGACCTCTTACAATACTTGGGATATCTTGATCAACACATTTGTTTGGCCAAAAAAATGATTGAGAAAGTAGAGTTAATAATTTTTTATACGACTCGCAAACCTAACACACCAATATGAATTCTTAACATTTGAGAAATGTAAATAATTTAAATAGTCAAAACAGTGTTATTGTACCCTAGGAACGTATCTAAACTAGTGATTGGCCTTACTCTCTTTCTTTGGCTTCATTTGCCAATGGACTTGGCTAGTGATTTTTAGTTTGGAAGTGATTGGTGTGATATAAAATATATAAAAATTTTGAATTTTTGGTATAAAAAATAAAAAAATATTTATTCTGTAGTGATTTATTTTCTTTGAATAGTAATAACAAATGATTGATATAATATAAAAAATAAGAATGGCGAGGAGTTAAATTTTTTTTTAAAAAAATTGGGACTTGGGCCAAGTCTATTGCCAAATGAATTTATGTCCCCCTTCTTTACTCGGAAACATGATCCCCTCCAATATGAACTGGATAATATCCAATTAGTTATATTGAAGGGGTATTTTTATCTTTTCACTTTTTAATGAGATAAAATAACTAACTGGATATTATCCCGTTGAAATGAAATGGAGAAGATCTTAATTTCGTTAGTCTATATACCAATTTTTTTAAAAATAATTTGTCCTTATCTATAATGAGAGAGAGAGAGAGAGAGAGAGGGAGAGCTATTAATAATGGAAGGAGTAATGCTAGAGATCATCTTTTTATCCTCCTAAAACTGATCTGGCTTTTAAAATCATCATTAAATTTTATATGAATCATACTTGAATTTTGATCAAATTGTGATTTTGAAAGCCACATCAACTTTAGGAGGATAAAAAAAATGGTCCCTTGCATTACTCTAATGGAAGAGGTTAGCCCATAATCTAGAGTAATGTTATAAGTTACTCTTATGTCACTATTATATATCTCAAAGAATGATGTAGCTCTTAAAATCATCATTGAACTTGTAATTGATCATTATTAAATTTTGATCAAATAATAATTTTAAAAGTCACTCACTTTTTTAGGGATACAAAAATGACATAAAAGAGACTTTTAGAATTACTTCATAATCCAATCTGTGGACAAAAACAAAAAGTTGAGTATATTTGTTAATCTATTTTAGGATTTTTTTTAAAAATTATTTTTAGTTGAAAACGTGTTATAAAAAACAATTTTGTCTTATTTCATATTTTCAATTGTTTGTTAATAATAAATAAATAAATAAAAGACAAGAAAAGCAAGAACAACATGTTATTGTACTTTGCTAAAAAAAAGCACTGAAAATACGTATCTTCAATCAAGACATGTGTTCCGCTCAGAGTGTACAATCTCTGCGCATCTGAACCGTTTGACCGCCTCGATTTTACTTTTTCCAAACTCTTTTTCCCGTTGAACTGCCAACATCCCACAGCAACTCGACACGTCTTCCTTTCTAAAGCAAAAGCGGCAGGTTCTCATAGATTCTTCAAAAAATCTTTTTTTTTTTTTCATAATATATCACATTTTTAATTTTTTTCTTCTTCTTACGTTAGAGAAAATACTTAAAACAACATATCTAATCGGAGCAGTTAAATCAGTTGAAGACAACACCATATAAAACGGACGTCAATAGATCAACATTATTTCCCACATTTTCCTCCCTTTATGCCAATATGTCAATACAAAAAAAAAATCATGAATCCTATAAAATATATCTCGCATATATATATATATATATATATATATATTTTCATCCACTTAATGATAATAATATATGAATAAAAAAAATTAACATCTAAACCATTTAATTAAAAAATATGTTACACATAATTTTTTTATAACTTTTTTGACACAAGCCGGCGTGTGATTTAGAGGGTGTTATGTTTTTTTCTTTGAAAAAACTACACTTAACCTACTCAATTTACCACACAATTTTGCAATATCCCACTAATATTTTAATTTGGTTAATGTATCATACTAATCTATCGTTGAGGTTGCAATGTTCATTTTCTCTTACCTTAAATAACAAAAATATCCTGCAAAAAAAAAAAAAAAAAAAAAGAGAAA
>NC_081541.1:38893540-38920550 GCF_901000735.1 Corylus avellana | reverse complement strand
TTAAAAAAAAAAAAGAAAAAAAAAGATGTTTTATAAGAAAACGTGTAATACATGACACCCATTCTTATTATTGTTAGTGTTACTTGAAAATAAACAGATTTGTTTTCAAGTAAAAAAATCCTCTTCAAATATTGATAGCGCAGAAAAACTTTGAAAACTTGGAAGGGACAGCTCAAAAGAAACCCATCATTTCTAGAAAGGTCAAAATTACGGGCGTGATCCCCCATAAAAATGGCTTCAAACATGAAACAACAAACAACTTGGTATTATTTGAATTTGGCTTCATCCTTAATTCTGCCAAAACCTTTGCCGTTTGCCGGGTTGGGGATAACGACTAGAAAAATTCAAACTTTCTTGTTTTTTTTTTCTTTAAGAAATATGGAAACTATATTTTATATATTATTTTTCCCCTCTCTCTCTCTCTCTCTTTCCCAACATTCAAAGCACGTGACGTGCAGGCCGAAACTAGAATTTCAGGAATGAGGACAAAATTTTAAAAAATAAATAAAAATTAAGAGATAAATAATTAATTTTTTAATATTTTTGAAAGTGCTGTGAATTTCCGCCCCTCAAAACACTCCAACGGACCTGCGCCGTAGGGGGAGGGCTGGTTTCAAAATTTCAAGTTGTCCTTTCATTTTATTGATAATTTTAATATATATATATATATAAAAAGAATATTTGACAAATATACCTCAGGTATTTAAGAGATGTAAATGACCAAATCAAATGAGATACTTGTTTTAAATAAAAATTCTGTGACACCCTGTTTGGTAATTGACTAATCAAAGTTAATTTTTTTTTTTTTTTTAAAAAAAAAAACTCTTTAATATTATTAATTTTTATATCATATCAAATAATTTTTTTATTACCATCTAAAACAATTTTTTTTTTTTTTTAAAAAAAATTTTCATATGAAAAATTCTAAATTTCTAAACCAAAAATTACGTAGCCAAACGGGGCTCAATTCTCATACCGATTTGGTTTAGGTACTGTAAAAAAAAAAAAAAAAACTACGAAACTTAAGTGATAGTGTTTTTTTTAACTGTTCAAATTTATTTTTCGCACATTTTTTTTTAAAATTGAAATTAAATTTAGATTACTTAAAAACACCACAGCATTTAAATTGTATATATATATATATATATATAGCATTTATGTCAAATCCTCCCATAAATGCAAGACTTCTACATTCAACGGCCATAGGTCATTTACCCCACTTCACATTTAAATCTAAACGGACTAAACCTACCTCCACGCCACCCCTCCTCTCCCCTTCCCCTTTCCCTAGCCCACCAGGGCCACCACTCACATTCCAACCAATCCAAACCCTAGCTTGCATTAAATATCATCTAAAGTTTATGTTCTTTGGGAACTTCAAATGGTCACCAAGAATCTTTACTAACAACCACAAATATTTACGTTTTTAAATACGCACGATTCTAAAACCGTAAAAATAAAATCTCTTTTTCACAAATATCATCAAATGAGTAGCGTCAAAAAAAAAAAAAAAATTAACAAATTATTTTAATCACAAAAAACTCAAAACGTCTTTCATCCTCAGTAACTTTTATTTTTACCTTTTTCACATATGGAAAAGAGCTAAACTAAAACAAAGTAAGAGAAATGGGGTTCAAACTCACCATAAGCGTGAGAAGTTAAAAGTAAAAGTCAAAAATAAAAAATTTAAAGAAACTTGGAAGATATATATCAAAATACCAAAATTTATAATTATTTTTAGTGACTTTTTGGGTGGATATATCGAGACATTCAAACTTTGGAATAAATTATGGAATAATTAAAGGAGAAAAGTGAGATGGAATTATGGTACTCGCCGGTTACGTTCATTTGTTAGCTTATCATCGTTCCACTTGTCCATGCCCACGTTTTCCACGTCACAAATCGGTCGCCATGAGCCGGCAGTACACCTGAATTTCCCACTCTCGCGACTCCGCCAATTTTCCAACACATACATTAATTATTTGGAAAGTACCCTCATTTTTCTCTTAATATATATATATATATATATATATATATGTACCTACGCACATATAAATCCCCGACGTCGTTCCGTTTCTGCAGTGTTTCTTCATTGGAAAACACGAAAGAGGGAGACAGAGAGAACAATCAAAAGGCCAAAAAAACAGAAAAAATTGAAACCCAAGTCTGTGACAAATGCAGGTGACAGCACGGCTACGTGATGTCACGCGGGCCTGAGATCCCAGCTGGGCTTCGACGACGAGGGTGAAGACGACGAAGGGAAAGACGAGTTTATGAAATTTCCAGGTATGGGCGGGTCGAGCCCCACCGCGGCTGCTGCGGCGGCGGGCGCTGGAGGCGTGAATGGTAGCGTCGGCGGGAGCTGCTGCGATATGAGCTTGAGGTGCTGGTGCAGGTGGCGCTGCAGGGAGCACCCGCACTGCAAGCACCGCTTGCTGTCGTCTGGGTTGCTTTTCTTCTTGGGTTGTTTTGTGCTGTACGGATCGCTTGCTACGCTCTACGCGTGGCTCGTGTTCACGCCGCCTGTGCGTCCTCCGGCCATGGCGGGATCGATGCTCGGGTGCCAAGAGGACAATGAGGGGTCCTGGTCCGTGGGTGTGTTCTACGGGGACTCTCCTTTTTCTCTCAAGTCCATCGAAACGGTGCGTTTTTTTGTTCGTTTCCTTGCCTGCCTCGGTTTTCTATTTCTTGCCTCCCAAGAGTGGTTGATTTTCTTGTGTCTGGGAAATAGGTGATTTTGGTTGATATCGTTTAATTCGTTGCTGGGTTTTGGTGCTTGCTATCAAAAATAAGAAGCGGTGGATTTTTCCTTCTTTGCTTGCCTCTCTTTTCTATTTCATTTAGACAAAGAAAAAAAAAATTCAAAAATGGTTGACTTTCTTGTTTTTGATAAATGGGTAATTTTTTTTTTTCAAGGTTCATTTTTTAATGAGGATCTTCTATTATTTGTTTTGGCTGCTGGGTTTTGGGGTTTTATATTTTCGGTCTTCTTTGTGATGTGGGAAATCGTGGGTGTGTGTTGGATTATGGAATTGAGGTAGGTTTGATAAGTGGGGTCGGGGAATTGCGTGCAGATGAATGTTTGGAAGGATGAGAGTGCAGCGTGGCCGGTCGCTAACCCTGTTTTGACCTGTGCTTCGGTTTCTGATGCCGGCTTCCCTAGCAATTTTGTTGCTGATCCTTTTCTTTATGTTCAGGTACTAATTCTTTCTGTTATTTTGGATTTTCTTTTTTTATTTTGGATGTTCACTTTCACTTTTACTTTTATTTTCTCTCTTTGTTGAGGTTTTGTTTATTTATTGTTTTCTTGGAAATGGTTGAGTGATGTGTTATGACATGGGTGCAAGTGGGCTAATGTTTGTTTAGTGATTGAAGGCACAGGTAAAGAAATTCAATATTTTTATGTGAGTGTGCACGATCTTTATGAGTATATGATCATCTTTCACTCTTAATTTGACACGAAATTTGAGTTTGTAAAGTTTGAGATTTTGAATTTGCATTAGCTTGTGATTTGTGGGCTCTATTGCTTGCGAATTTGTTTAATAAACTGTTTTAGGGGATTTTATCCGTAACAGATTTTGTTTGTGAGGGTTCTCAGCGGGAAAGAAAGGATAATCACATGGTCACTCCGTTTAATGTTTTGTTTTACTCTGAAAATTGATCGTTTGGTCAAATTCACAAGCCTATGCCACGAGCATGGCAATAATCTGTCTTCTGTTATAAGATTTTAAATGCTTGTGCAGTGGTGCAGAAATGTTTATTGTTTATGATGACCTTTGAAATCTCTGGCAACTAAATTGTTACAGTTCACTTGGTAACTTGTTGAGGCTCCCTGGGATTTAAGGTTGACTAAGCTAGTTTGTAAATTCACGGAATTCTGATGTATTTTGCTCTTATGTGTACCCAGTCACAAGGTATAAAATGATGGTAGAAAACTTCAAAAACAGTTTAGAGGGAGAAAGAGAATAATATAATGCGTAATTTACCCAGGCAAGGCCTCTTTAATCTGACATCAATAATTGTGAGTATAGGAGTCATTTTATAAACAATGAAAGTATAAATACATCTTTTGGCTATAAATAATGAAAATACATGTTATGGATCAAGCTCCTCAGTATTTATGCGGATTTTTTGGCTTGTCTTCAAAATTACAGATTGATGGTGGATGAGAGGACAACAAAATATTTATTTTTTACAACTTTTTTTTTTTTTTTGGGTGTCAACTTGCAGCTCACTCATCAAATTGACCATGAATAGGCGTTCTTATTTAATTTTTACAATTTGTTTTTTTTTTTTTTTTTTTTTGTGTGTCAACTTGCAGTTCACTTATTAAATTGATCATGAATAGGCGTTCTTTTCTTACAACCTAACTTGTAAATTTAAAACTACTGAACCTCTTAGGGGTTTTCTTCTTTTGGTTGCTTTTCAAAAGACTTTTGACAATTGAATCCTAGAAATTAAAATTTGGTTTGTTGTCAAATCATAGTAGGTTTTGTAAAACAACAGTCTTTGTCGCAACAGAGTTTTTAATTCTTCTTGTATTGATTATGATGCTTACTTTTTGAGGTATGTTTTCATTGAATTATGTCTCAATCTCTCTGGAAGATACTAAAGACTTTGAGGATAAAAGTGGTTGGAAAGGTCAAATATATTCGAATAGTGAGACCACAGGTTTGGAGGTTGTAGATTAGCGTCTTAGTGTGTAACAGGCTTTTGGGTCAAAAATTGTTTGAAAAATCATAAGAGACATAATCTCTCTCTGTGTCTCTTCCCTAGCCATTGATTCTTGCACTGTCTATGCATTATTAGCCGTCATTAGGAATAAATTGCTTTAAGCTTCTAGTAGAAAGAGTAGAACAACAAAGGATGAATTGGCTGAAATTCTTGGAGTTACTAACAAAAGTTTGAAGGTTCAGTTATGGTATGCACAAATTTGTGATCAAAGAGTTGTTAACTGGTGTATTGTAGGGGAAGATAATCAAAAGGAAATAAGAGAAATGTGAGTCGCACAATAAATGGACATTGAACATTGAAATGTGAGTCGCACAATAAAAGAGTTGTTAACTTATTTTGTATGGCAGCCAATAAATGGACATTGAATATTTTGGATGCTACTTGGTATGTGTTGATCTGCTGAATGAGATCCATGGTAATAGAATTGTAAATTTTATAAGTGAATTGTAAGGTTTATAATTTTCTACTGATACCAACCCTTCCTAAATTCAGACTATACTTTGTTCTCATTAGACATAGCAGTGGGAGAGAAGGAACGGCTAAGTGAGTTGGAATTAGTCTTGAAAATAAAATGCTTTTTTGGTCAATTTAAAGCCTGGTTTTATATATATATATTTTGGGGGCAGTGTACACACTTATTCAGTGTATTATTTTGTTACGCTTATTAGGATACTTTCAACCAAATATGTCTTTTGTTATTAGTTTTTTGGGAAATATTGACAGAACCTCATTTTGCTGTGTTTATGAAATAATGACCCATTTTCCAATTTCCAAAATTTGATACACTTTACGATCATTTTAAATCCAAGACCTCTATCCATTTTTTTTACCCAATAAATAATAAAATTGGTATAAAATACAATTGTGCCTCTTAACTGAAAAAATACAATAAGCAAAAAAAAAAGAAAAAAAAAAAGAGAAAGAAAAGAGATTTGGTAACCCAGCCATTATGGTGGTTGGGGACCACCTAGCCTCAGTGGCTGGACGAGACCTTTCTTTTTTTCATCTTTGTTTTTATCTGTAAAGTCTATTCCTTGGTAATGAAAATCCCAATTTTTTGATAGGAGGGCATAATTGTATTTTCGTATAATTTTTGTTATTTATTTTATGGAAAAATAGAGAGAGGTTTTGGATTTAAAATGATCGTAGATTCAGGTATCAAAATTTCCTTTTGTTTTAGATACATCTTGTTTGATTACTGGCTTTGCTACTGGTGTTGACTTTGTGTAATTTAGTTGTTGCTGGACCATACTTGAGATGTTTTCAAGGAGCCACATTTAAATTTGGTGTATAATAATAAGCTAATGTGGGTTATCAGTCAAGCCCACTAGCAAACTGCATGTGTTTTCAATATGTTCAACAGTGATTTTTTCTTCTCACTAAAGAACTTCATAGTTGCTCAGATCTTTTTGGCCATAAATAGTTGCTGCAGATGAAACAAATGTATTTGCAGTTATCAAGATTGTTGGCATGAACTAAAAATGTTTTTGGGAAGCTGGTTTACAGTTTCTGTTGTTTCATACTTTAACTCGAAGGGAGTGGACGCATTAGTATCTATTAAGCACTACATGTGTATTTTCCCGGCTTGGGCAAGTATCTAGGATGCTGAATTTCTTCCTTGTTTCTTTCTTTGGAAAAATTAACTTAATCATCCTGTTCAATTATTCTGGGATCACATTTCAGGGTGAAATACTTTACCTCTTCTATGAAACCAAGAATTCAATCACTATGCAAGGAGATATTGGAGTCGCAAAAAGTACAGATAAGGGAGCATCGTGGCAAGAAGTAGGCATTGCCTTGGATGAGGACTGGCATGTCTCTTATCCATTTGTCTTCGACTACCTTGGCCAAGTAAGACTTCAATTACTATTATGCACCCACATGCACACATAAAATAATTACTGAAACATTCTTAGGCACCTTATAACCTCGTCCTACTCCAATTACAAGCTAAATGGATTAATGAATAATGTTCCACCTATGAGATCAACATGTCAAAATCCTTAACAATCTGATTGTACCCCAAAGACTAGATTGCCGTTTTGGAAGTCCTTGGGATAGTTTATGAGTCCAATTCCATGGCCCATTCATTGCAAGACATTGAAATAATTGCATGGCCCGAATGTTTCAGTGAAAGATTCATACATTGATTGCATTGCCTCATTTTTCTTATTGTTTCTCACAGATTTATATGATGCCTGAGAGTAGTGAGAAAGGGGAACTACGTCTTTACCGTGCACTCAACTTTCCTTTGCAATGGACACTGGATAAGGTCATCATGAAAAAACCCCTTGTTGATTCCTTCATCATCAATTATGATGAGAAGTATTGGCTTTTTGGCTCAGATCATAGTGGTTTTGGTGCCAGCAAGAATGGACAGCTGGAGATCTGGTATAGTAGCTCACCTTTTGGTCCTTGGAAACCACACAAGAAGAACCCTATATATAATGCTGACAAGAGCTTGGGGGCTCGAAATGGAGGGAGACCCTTTTTCTACAATGGAAACCTTTATCGTGTTGGTCAAGACTGCGGTGAAACATATGGGAGACGAGTGCGCATCTTCAAGGTAGAAGTTCTTACAGATGATGAATTTAAAGAAGTTGAAGTGCCCTTAGGCTTTGTAGAGCCTAATAAAGGCCGTAATGCTTGGAATGGCGATCGGTATCATCACCTTGATGTGCAGCAGCTTAGTACTGGTGAATGGATTGGGGTTATGGATGGGGACCGCGTACCATCTGGAGACCCATCCTGGCGGTTCGTTCTTGGTTGTGCTTCAGTTGCAGTTGTTGCTGTACTTGTTGTGCTGCTTGGTGTGCTACTTGGAGCTGTGAAGTGTATTATTCCCCTGAAATGGTGCATCCATGACTTGGGAAAGAGAAGTGATGCTTTCTTGGCCTGGGAAAGATCAAATATGTTTTCTTCCAAAGTGAGGCGGTTTTGCAGCCGCCTAAACAGAGTTCCTTCTTTTCTCCGAGGATGGATAAAACCGAATACCTGTGCCGGAAGACTAGTTGTCGTGATAATATTTACATTTGGGGTTGCACTAATGTGCACGGGGGTTAAATACATCTATGGGGGCAACGGTGCTGAAGAATCTTACCTTTGGAAAGGTCACTACTCACAGTTCACATTATTAACAATGACGTATGATGCTAGGCTCTGGAATTTAAAAATGTATGTGAAGCATTACTCAAGGTGTTCTTCAGTGCGAGAAATTGTGGTGGTGTGGAACAAGGGGATTCCTCCAGAGCTGAGTGATCTGGACTCAGCAGTGCCAGTTAGGATCAGAGTAGAGAAAGAGAACTCACTGAATAATCGGTTCAAATTAGATTCCTTGATAAAGACCCGTGCTGTTCTTGAGCTTGACGATGACATTATGATGGCTTGCGATGATATTGAGCGGGGTTTTAGGGTATGGCGTCAGTACCCAGATCGTATTGTTGGGTTCTACCCCCGGCTCATTGATGGAAGTCCATTGAAGTATAGGGGTGAGAAATATGCCCGAAGACGAAAGGGGTATAACATGGTTCTTACAGGAGCAGCTTTCATTGATAGTCAAGCAGCCTTCAAGATGTACTGGGGTGAGGCAGCCAAGCAAGGGAGGGAACTGGTGGATAAGTATTTTAACTGCGAGGACGTGCTACTAAATTTCTTGTATGCAAATGCAAGCTCATCCAGGACTGTAGAATATGTAAGACCAGCATGGGCAATAGATACATCAAAGTTATCTGGTGCAGCCATTAGCCGAAACACCAAAGTGCATTACCAGGTAAGAAGCAACTGTCTTCTCAAATTTTCGGAGATGTATGGAACTTTGGCAGGCCGGAAGTGGGAATTCGATGGGCGGAAGGATGGTTGGGATCAATAGGGACAAATGAATCTTGGCACCAGGCACCAGCTCACTGACTCTTCCTTTCTCTTATTTTGTATCAATTTTTGTTACTCCCGTCATCTTTTTCCCCTGTTGTGAATTGTGTTGGGGGGAAATTTCAGGTTTCAATAGCTTTTGTTTGCAAAATGTATATTGGTTTTGTCATAGTTTTTTTTATTTTAACCCCCTTGCTCTTTTCTTTCTTTTTTTGTTTCACCTTTTTTGCTTTTGAGAAATTGATTAAATATGGGTCCATTGGAAAAAATGTGTTTGTCTTCACTCTTCCCATTGAATTACTTGATAGAATTCTATGGAATGCCTAGTGATGTTTGAGAAGATAAAAAATATTGGTTCTGTGGTGGTACTCTTCAAATACATGAAATGAAGTATTTCAATGCATCATACTTTTCATTTGGGGTGGTACTCTTCTAAAATGGTTTTTGGGTTCAAGGTATGTGAGGGTTGTTTTTTGTTTTTGATTTAAGAAAGTGAAAAGATTTGATATAAAGGTAAAAACCATTTTTGTGGTATAGGGTTTTTTTAATAGTAATGCTACATACCATATTAATATTCTACTATGCTCATGTGAAAATGTTAATTCACCATTACATCAGTCTTCGTTAAAAACAAAAAAAACAGATCAAGGGTAGATCAACACTGCTATGTTAGCATCGTGGGATACTCGTGGGATATTTTGAAAAGAACAGGAAAAAGAAAAAGAAATAAAGAGTAATGCTACATATTACATACTTCACCTTCATTTCACCTTTAGTTCAGTAAAAATTAATGTTATATACTGCACCCACCTTCATTTTAAGGTCTAAATATCATGAGTAATGTTAAAGACCATCTTTTATCCTCCTAAAGTTGATGTGGCTTTCAAAATTACCATTGAATCAAAATTCAAGTGTGATTCATCTAAAATTTAATGGTAATTTTAAAGAAGTGTAATACAGTCACAACTTAAACTTAACTTTAGCCTAACTTCTAAACTAAATTTCTCTCTTTTTCTAGTTTAAGGCTCTCTCTCTCCTCTACATACAGTTTTTTTTTGTAAACTAAAGAAAAAAGTTAGACAAAAGTTGGGTTTAAGTTGTGCCTTTATCATTTTATAATTTTAAAAGTCACATCAACTTTAGGCGAATAAAAATGGGATAAAAAGATAGTTCATAGCAATTAGCATTACTCAAATATCATACTCTCATTCCCCCATCATCCTTATATGTTGATGTGGCATTGTCAATCACCAACTGATTTTTTTTTAAAATAAGATTGACTTTAGGGTGGATTGGTAATATCATTCGTCTAAAAAAAACTTAGGGTTGATCGGCACGGTTACATAAGTCTAATGAATTAGGAGTGAGAAGAGAGAGAAGGGTATAGTAGTATTATAAAAAAATAAAAAAAATAAAAATTGAGGACTGTTTTTCAAACTTGGCCCACACGGATGGGCATGGAAACTTTTGTTTGGAAAAGGGGTAAAGGAATGGAAAGATTATCCATTGCATGAGTTGTCCTAAAGAAGATGTCCCATTTTGACTAAAGTCTCTCTGATGGATATATATGTTGGACCACTTTGTCCCCACTCTTATGCACTTCACTCTTCAACAACGAAAGGATTAGGATTACAATACGTCCCCACTTCTCTCTTTCTGGGTCCCTCACTTGGAAAATCATTGCAACCACAAGTTTCTCCCCCCAACTTTCTCAAACCCTAGACCATCCCATGTAGAATTGTAGCTTTTACATTTATTGCTACAAAATCGAAATGTGACCCATCATTCAATAATCAATAAAAAAATTATATACCTTCTATTATCATCTCTATCTTGGCCACTCTGTATATTTTTTAACGAGTATGTGATTATCTTATTAGTGATTGATACGTGTTAGCATGCGATTGCAGTTACATCAGTCACTTCAAAAATTATATATATATAAGAGAAATGAATAATATAATGAAGATTTAGATAGAATTGTACGTTGTAAAAGAGTTGTGGGTCTAATATATATAATGGAAGGGTCTTAATTAGGTATATCTTAAGAGATATGGATGATATGATGAAGATTTAGATGAAATTATATGTTGTAAAAAAGTTGTGGGTCTAATATATATATATAAGGGAAGGGTTTTAATTAGGTATATCTTAAGAGAAATGGATGATATGATGAAGATTTAGATGAAATAATAGAGATGATATCCACATATTAATAAAGAATCCCAAATTCAAGTGTGGAAATTCTTTGTTAACATGTGGAGATTTTGGCTTACCTTGTATTTTGAATTTATTTTATGTTCATGTTCCTAAAATTGACAAAAAAAAACATGATTTTGAAGATAAACCCTCAATTATGTTATAGCTAGTGCATTGCAAAAGTTAGATGTGATATCCACTTGCCGATTTGATTGATGCCCAAATTATATTTGATATTCTAACCTTTCATCTTTGGGTTGATTAATTTTTTTTTTTTTTGGCATGTGGACAATGATGCACTAAACAAGTGCTGAGTTTCCTACTTTCTTCAATTTTTGTATTTATTTTTTTCAATTCAAATAAGGAAAGTGGACAAAGTTACACATGTGGGTCTTTCTCACTATTGATCTTTTATAGCATAAATAAAAGAGGAACAATTGAGAATGCTTCCAAAAATCTTATTGGAAGCGGCCAATTTGGCAAACTGATATGCTTTATAATTAGTACTTTGGGAGACCTTCAAAGCGGCCAAACTTTGTAATAGCTGAAGTTGTTTATGAATGTCTTCAATGATTGGAGCAAATGACCAATCAAAAAAAAAAAAAAAAAAATGTGGCCTTGTTGAAAGCCAAAATAATTACCAAAGAGTCACCTTACATAGAAAGTGATCTACAACTAAAAGAGTTGGCTAGTTGTGTTGCGAATAGTGCTACTGGAGCTTCTGCAACGTTAACTTCCACCCTTGACAGTCTCTTGGAGATAGTTGCAATAATGGAGCCCAAAAAGTCATTCAAAACAGCTATTGACACAGTCATGTCATGTATGACTAGAATAATTCTTACAAATAGCTAAATGGTTTGTGGATGAGAAGGTTTCTAGCTAACCAAATTTGATCCAAAGTAATGGCAGCCGAAAATGCACCAAATTTGTTGGAATAGCAAGGGTGGAATGAGGCTTCAGAATAGCCTTGATCCATTCATTTATGGGTTGGCCACCAAAAACCAAGGAATCAATAGGCCACTTGGTGTTTCTCCAAATAATTCTAGCAAGAGGGCAATCCAAGAAACACATGTTGAATACTTTCACTTGGACACTTGTCCAAAAGACACATCCAATCTTCCAAATTACCAGTTTGGATAAACTTAAGGCATTTCAATCAATCTTTCAAGGCAGATGCTTTAGCCTAAATTGGAGTTTAAGGTTGTGTGCAATGTTTTATCTTTCTCATTTTATTGAAGTTTAGGGGATTGTTACAAAAATAAAATAAAATAAAAAATTATATCAATTTTGAGTGAAGGTCAAATCTTCATTAAGAAAATTAAAATGATGGAATAATCTTTTATTTCAAGAAAATATGACCAAGTTGTTGGTGTATAAACACTTTCAGGTAAACAATACTCTTGATCGAAATATTGATTTTTGTTTATTGTTTATTTATTTGATTAATTATAAAGCGGTTCTTTCATTTTTGACAAGGATAGAAGTTCTTATATAATCGTAATCATACCTCGATTGAGTCTCTTACAATACTTGGGATATCTTGATCAACACATTTGTTTGGCCAAAAAAATGATTGACAAAGTAGGGTTGATAATTTTTTATACGACTCGCAAACCTAACACGTACACCAATATGAATTCTTAACATTTGAGAAATGTAAATAATTTAAACAGTCAAAACAGAGTTATTGTACCCTCTACGAGATCTCGGTGGAACCTATCTAAACTAGTGATTGGCCTTACTCTCTTTCTTTGGCTTCATTTGCCAATGGACTTGACTAGTGATTTTTAGTTTGGAAGTGATTGATGTAATATAAAGTATATAAAAATTTTGAATTTTTGGTATAAAAAATAAAAAAATATTTATTCTGCAGTGATTTTTTTCTTTGAATAGTAATAAAAAAATGATTGATGTAATATAAAAAATAAGATTGGTAAGAAGTTAAATTTTTTTTAAAAAAAAATTGGGACTCGGGCAAAGTCTATTGCCAAACGAATTTATGTCCCCCTTCTTTACTCGGAAACATGATCCTCTCCAATATGAACTGGATAATATTCAATTAATTATATTGGAGGGGTATTTTTGTCTTTTTACTTTTTAATGGGACAAAATAACTAATTGGATATTATCCCATTGAAATGAAATGGAGAAGATCTTAATTCCTTTAGTCTATATACCAATTTTTTTAAAAATAATTTTTATCCTTATCTATAATAAGAGAGAGAGAGAGAGAGAGAGACATGGAGAGAGCTATTAATAATGGAATGAGTAATGCTAGGGACCATCTTTTTATCCTCCTAAAGCTGATGTGACTTTTAAAATTATAATTAAATTTTAGATGAATCATACTTGAATTTTGATCCAATGGTGATTTTGAAAGCCACATCAGCTTTAGGAGGATGAAAAGATGGTCCCTTGCATTACTCTAATGGAAGAGGTTAGCCCATAATCTAGAGTAATGTTATAAATTACTCTTATGTCACTCTTATATATCTCAAAGAATGATGTAACTCTTAAAATCATTATTGAACTTGTAATTGATCATTATTAAATTTTGATCAAATAATAATTCTAAAAATCACTTATTTTTTTAGAGATACAAGAATGACACAAAAGAGATTTTTAGAATTACTTCATAATCCAATCCGCGGACAAAAACAAAAGGTTTGAGTATATTTGTTAATCTATTTTAGGATTTTTTTTAAAATTATTTTTAGTTGAAAACGTGTTATAAAAAACAATTTTGTCTTATTTCATATTTTCAATTGTTTGTTAATAATAAATAAATAAATAAATAAATAAAAGACAAGAAAAGCAAGAACAACATGTTATTGTACTTTGCTAAAAAAAAGCACTGAAAATACGTATCTTCAATCAAGACATGTGTTCCGTTCAGAGTGTACAATCTCTGCGCATCTGAACCGTTTGACCGCCTCGATTTTACTTTTTCCAAACTCTTTTTCCCGTTGAACTGCCAACATCCCACAGCAACTCGACACGTCTTCCTTTCTAAAGCAAAAGCGGCAGGTTCTCATAGATTCTTCAAAAAATCTTTTTTTTTTTTTCATAATATATCACATTTTTAATTTTTTTCTTCTTCTTACGTTAGAGAAAATACTTAAAACAACATATCTAATCGGAGCAGTTAAATCAGTTGAAGACAACACCATATAAAACGGACGTCAATAGATCAACATTATTTCCCACATTTTCCTCCCTTTATGCCAATATGTCAATACAAAAAAAAAATCATGAATCCTATAAAATATATCTCGCATATATATATATATATATATATATATATTTTCATCCACTTAATGATAATAATATATGAATAAAAAAAATTAACATCTAAACCATTTAATTAAAAAATATGTTACACATAATTTTTTTATAACTTTTTTGACACAAGCCGGCGTGTGATTTAGAGGGTGTTATGTTTTTTTCTTTGAAAAAACTACACTTAACCTACTCAATTTACCACACAATTTTGCAATATCCCACTAATATTTTAATTTGGTTAATGTATCATACTAATCTATCGTTGAGGTTGCAATGTTCATTTTCTCTTACCTTAAATAACAAAAATATCCTGCAAAAAAAAAAAAAAAAAAAAAAAGAGAAACAAAAAAGGCATCACTTTAGTCTATTTTGATTTTTTGTTTTTATAATATTTTTTTTCTAAATTTTATTGTATTTTTTTCATCCAAAATATTTTTGTCATTTTGAGGATGAAATGGGAAATGCAACCCCAAAGGTACATGAGTAAGATACATTAATCAAATAAAAAGATTCGGAAAAACATTGCAAATTATACAATAAATTGTAATTTTCTTAATTTTTTTAGTGATTGACGTGAAAATCTAATAATATGTTAACACGTGTTGACAAGACTTAAAATAATTGTAAGTATATAGATAATTACAACCACCATTTACTTTTATAAAATCACTCTTGATAATAATTGCCAATTGGCAAAGAATTTTATTCACTAAAAGTATCTTCCAAATATATACATGCAATTTTTTATTTTCCCATGACATGGCTCCCAATCATATGGAGCAATGAGCATATCAGCATCACCCCAACCTTCATTCCTCTCTTTTATAGGTGTAGAGAATCATTCAGTCCCATGTGCCACTCTTCTCTTCAATCCCCATACCTTCCTCTCCTCCATCAAAAATAATACCAATCCACACAAACACACACTCTCTCTCTCTCTCTCTCCCGTCCTCCATCATCCATTATACTTTCTAGGGTTCTGAAAATTGACATCCAAAGCAAAAGCTAATTTGCCAAAAGCTGATCATCTTCAGCAAGACACACACATACCCATATACATATATACATATATATAACCCCAATAAGGGAAACCCACCTTTTCTTTTTTCTTTTTCAGAGAATAATATCAAAGAGAGAGTCTCTCTGTGTTCCATTGGTCTCAGCTCTGCTCCCAATTGTTTTTTTGGTTCTAAATAGAGAGAGAGAATGTGGGTTTAGAGAGAGAATATGTAGACAATTCTGAAGACAGAGAGAGAGAGAGAGAGAGATGTTGGCAATGGAGAAGGATTTTGATTCCAAGTTGAAAATTCAGGGGAGTTCTTCCAATGGTCGGAGCGTGCAGAGATCCAAGAGTTTTGCTTTTAGGGCACCCCAGGAGAATTTCACTGTTCAGGATTTTGAATTGGGCAAGATCTATGGCGTCGGTTCCTATTCCAAGGTTTACATATTTTTTTTTCCTCTATTCTCATTTTCCAAATTATGGTGGTTTTTATGGTTAGATTTTGTTCTTTGTCTTTTTCGCTATCTGGGTTGTGTCAGTTTGTTATGTTTTTGTTGTAGATTGTTGGGTTTTGACGGTTTGGTGGTATTGAGCATCTAATGTTGTCAATGAATGATACATTAATATTAGTTTTTTTCTGTCCTTTTTTTATATGATAAAAACTCATGATTCGTCTGTTTTGGTTTATTTATTTATGGGCAGTAATTCTCTAATGATGATCAGTGGGTATTGTGCAGTTAAATCATTTGGGGTTTTATTGGCATTTTTATAGCGGTTTAGATTGATATCTTAAATATGCATTATTCTGAATTATAGAAACCCAGGTGGGGCTGGCTCAATGGGGGAGTTTGTTGATCTTCAAGGAATATGGTTTGATAAATTGGGTTCTGAAATGGGGATGTGATGGAACACCGAATTTCATTTCAATGCCTCTTTCATTGGTTGCTGAGGAATCTAACCAATGGTCTTCTTTTTTTTTTTTTTTCCTTAAAAATTTCTGTTGAGCTTTAAATTGGTTAAGATTTATAGCATGATGGTATTTCGTCTCCTCTGGTCCAAAATAACAGAAATATATATATATAAGAAAAATATTCAAAATTTGTGTGATCGTTTCTACCCCCTCTTCCCCCCCGAAAAAAAGAGAAGAGAATTTTTTAATGAATTGAGTTCATTTGTGGATTCTTGGGACAACATGGCCTGCTGGAATTGGTGGAGTTTCTTACCTTTACTTTTAAAAGTTTAAGCCTAAACCAAGAAAAATAAATAAATAAATAAAGGATTAGAAAAAAAAGCAAACTGTTATTATGATGAACAGTGACTGTGTCACTATGTCTAAGAGCATTGTGAAGCCTACGTCAAATTATTTTCTTATGCAACTTTCCTCGTATCTTGCTAATCAACGTGTACCATTGTAGTGTTTTATGTGACATATCATGGTGATTTTCAGTTGGTTGACAGTATGGATCGACTATCCATTTTACCTGAAGTTCTCTGTTGGGTGCTTTTTTATGAGGATGCTTGTTATTTTCAAGGCTGGATACGTTTGCTCAAACTGTTTTGGTTTTTGTTTGTTTGGCATGCCGATTTTTACCCGAATTTTAAAGCCAATGTTATACGCATTATTGTAGATGCAAGAAAACACTACTTATCTTATGGTTATCTGTCTATTCTTTAGCCTCTCTCTCTCTCTCTCTCTTGTTTGAACTATTGGTGACCCTTATACACGTGGGGCTCAGAGGTGCCTCTTCTTGTCAGTTTTACTATGTGTAGTTATTGATTGTCTCTGAACATCATACGAATGATACTAACAGGTTGTTAGAGCCAAGAAGAAGGACACAGGAATTGTGTATGCATTGAAGATCATGGACAAAAAGTTCATCACCAAAGAAAATAAAACGGCTTATGTGAAGTTGGAACGCATTGTGCTTGATCAATTGGATCATCCTGGCATAGTGCGGCTATTTTTTACATTTCAAGATACTTTTTCACTGTGTAGGTATTCTTAGTGTAATTTGTTCATAGCTTTTGATGTCTTTCGTACTTGCTTTGGCTTCCACTTCTTTTGTACTGGTGTTCTTTATGTGCTCTTTGTTATTTGTTATGTTTTTTGGGTTTTGCCTTATTCGGATTATCATTTGATAATGGTTTGTTTTACTATATCGTGAAGACATGGCACTTGAATCCTGTGAAGGTGGAGAGCTTTTTGATCAAATAACCAGGGTAAGTTTATAAGAAACATAATGGCATACATCCATTGCAGAAATATATCTGATTTGTTCAAAGAAAAATCATGTGGCCACTTTTTCATGAAGTAGATAGTGATATTTTATCAGGTGATCTTTGGTACTTGATCAGTAATCAATAAATATGGTGAAATTGTATCTATTTCCTAAATTACTTGTAATGTTTCCTATATTGTTTTAATGTTGGATGATGCTAGGTGTTTCTCTTTTTATGTGTCTCATACTAAAAGAGGATGTGATTTTCTGTTTAATATCTAGCTTTGACTGCTGAAAACCACTTTCGGAAATTTTTTGGGATATTTGCATTTTTTTCTGAAAAAGACTAAAATGCTTTCTAAAAGGTGCTGCTTTAGTACATGGGCGGAGAGTGACCAGAAAAATGGGGCGGGGGGGAGTATGAGTGAGCAAGACTGGTTATATTCCATAATACGAACTGTCAATGAAATTTAAAAATAAGAGAATTTTGAGTAGAAGTGATGATACACATCCAATAAAATAAAGTCCTCATAAAGCCAATCTTAAGCTGCCAAGCTGCTTTCCACACTATCCTACTACTATCTTCAAACTTGCCTCTGTAAGAGAACATCAAGTCCAGCAATCTACTAGGCATAACCCAGTGAAGCCTAAACCTTTATTTCCGATTATTTAATTTCATCAAAATATGATGAATTCCAACCTGTTATTACGTTTCTAGCATGTAGTGTTTCCTTTTAGCTTGTCATTGTACAGAATCCACTACCAGTTACTTTGCACCTGCAGAAAGGTCGTTTATCAGAGGGTGAAGCTCGCTTCTATGCAGCAGAAGTTGTGGATGCACTTGAATACATACATAGTCTGGGCTTGATACATCGTGATATTAAGGTATTTTCCTAGCACTCTTGCACTATTTCATTGGTAGATGAATTATTCTAAAAGTTTCTCAAATGGCAGCCCGAGAACTTGCTGCTTACTGCAGAAGGACATATTAAAATTGCCGATTTTGGGAGTGTAAAGCCTATGCAGGATAGCCAAATTACAGTCCTTCCTAACGCTACATCAGGTTAAATAAAATCTTGTCATGTGCAATCTGTTTAATTGTACTTTTGAGAGATATATTAAAAAATTTCAGTTGATGGCTTGTCCAGATGATAAGGCTTGTACGTTTGTGGGGACAGCTGCATATGTTCCTCCAGAAGTTCTCAATTCTTCTCCTGCAACATTTGGGTGAGCGACTCTTTTTCAATTAAGCCAGGATTTATGTTAGACTGAATGATTATTGCAATTAATACTAAATACTGAAGCTCAGTGTTTCTGCTTATTTATTTATTTGTTCCGCAGCAATACCTGGTTCTCATACTTCACCTTGTTCATTTGTTTTTTTTTTGGTTAATTCTGTACTGCGTACGTAGGTTAACTTCCTTTTACCTTTTCTGAACATATCAAAACAGAAATGACCTCTGGGCACTTGGCTGCACCTTGTACCAAATGCTTTCAGGGACCTCTCCTTTCAAAGATGCAAGTGAGTGGCTCATTTTCCAAAGAATTATAGCCAGAGATATTAGATTTCCGGACTATTTTTCGGAGGAGTCAAGAGATCTCATTGACCGGTTATTGGTAAGCTACAACCCTCGTTGTGGTTAGTTCGAGTGTTCGCTAATGATGGAGTGCATTTCACCTTATATGGTTCTCTTAAATATTGTTTTTTCCTCTTACCTATGGAACCTTTTTTCCTTTGCTATTTGTCAAAAAAAATTGATTACAAACATTGACGAGGAAAAAGCACAAATTTGGCTTAGACCATGTTATTATGATAGGTTTTCAGCTTATTAGTTTGGCACAGGTTTAAGGATATGGTTTTATCTGTTCTGTTCCAGGAAGAGGAAACAAGCTTTTCTGCCATCATTGACATAGGCTTGTACCCTGTGAATGCAAAGTGGTTGTTTTCAAAGTGTTTTTTTTTTTTTTTTTTAGATTTTAATTTAGACAAAATAACAAAAGTAATTTACTTCATAATCAACACATTTTTATCTACATTTCTATAATATTAGACTATGATAAAATTATTGCATATTCTTCATTTTGCTTTAGATTTTCTCTGTAGTGGGGAAAAATGGTTACATTTGATTGTCCCCTAGACTTATCAAAAAAAAAAAAAAAAGAAAAGAAAATGAAGATCGTAAACGATAGGATATTGATGCATCTAAATAGGCACGTACTTGTATCACTATGACTATGATATTGCACAGTATTGAAGTTCTTCCATCATAGGAGTAAAATGATACTTTAGCAGTGAGCTTATCATAGGTAGCCATTTGTTTCTGTAATAGATCTGGTTTACCATCTCTGATTTGTGTGAAGTATAAAACATGAGTTTTATAGTAACTTATTGGAGCAACTTTGGAACTATTTTCAAGTAAACCTGTCTGAAAACCTCAACAATTGAAAATCGTCGAATCCTAAACATAAAAAACACAACCACAAAAACAATTATCTAAATTGAGTTTGTGACTGATGTGGCATACCTCTTTCTTACTTTGTTAGTTGGCATCCCTCTTTGGAACCTTAACCTTTTTCTTCTGGACAATAAATCTCCGCAGGTCCTTCTTGTACATTTCTCAGCTTGCCATATTACACAAAGCAATTTATAAAAACAAAATATCATGGCAGGGAAAAAGAAAACTAAGTGATAATTTAATCACGGGAAGCCCTGAATTCACCATGACTCCATTTTTCAAAGAAAATAAAACAATCAACTGTGATTGGCAAAACTCAAATATACAATTACTAGTGAAATTGGGGAAAATAACCTATAGAGCATGTGGGCCAAAATGAAAAATATAGAAAGCACACGATTCATGATTGAGGAGACCCTAATGTACTTCTAAGAATAATAGTAGAAAAGTAAGAAAATGCCTACGCTAAGACAAATACTAAATAGCAATAGATCCATTGAATATGCTTCTCGAAACTCCTAATTAGCTTTGGTAGAGCACTTGAAACACAAAGCCATCAAGGAAATTTAAAATATCACTAAAATATTACTTCAAAGATAGATTTGTATATTACTTCAAATAAATGACGTGGTCCATTCCCAGCTGTTCAAATTGTTCACTTTCATCTCTTGTTGTGTTTCTGAGCTACTGCATTTTCTTGCATCACCAAAAGTTACGCTGTACAAGATAACACATTTTTGCCTTTTGAAATTGACTGCATAGAGAACATGCAGCCGTAGACTACATATACTCTTTTCATTTGCTATTTTTTCTTAATGTGTTTAAGAATGCAGCAAATATGCCTTGCAACATAATTTTTCTTTGCGTAAATTGCACTTTTTCACCCAAAGCATAGGGTCGTTTGTGATGTCCGTCATAAATTTTAAATTTGAATAGTTAACACCCTAAACTATATGATTAGTTGCAATGTTCCCTCATATATGTGTTTTAAGTAGAAAGATATTCTGCCAGGATAAAAAAAGAGGCCGGACAAGTAGAGGCCATATTGATCTTTAATGAGAACTGTAGAGAACGATACCACTTATCTGCCATTTTGTTTTTCCTGGAAAGTGGAAGGTCCTTCCCTCTGCATGGTGATACGTTTTACTGACTGAATTTCATCCTTATGCTATTAGTGATCCAGGAAGACCAAATAACAACAGAATCAACATAACTGATAGTGTCCAATTGCTTTTATGAGGAGAAGAGATCTTTATTTATATAAAAAAAAAACTTTCAAGTCTTTTTTAATTAACAACAACAACAACAACAACAGATGCATATTCTGACAACAGATCTATGTTTGAGAATAGGATGGTTTCTTTTTTCTTATGTGATATCAATTATATGTTGTACAATGTTTTGTTTGATACTGCTTCATGAAGTGTATAATTGCCCTAAAACAGCTACAACCATGATGCAGGATTTAGATCCCAGCAGAAGACCAGGTGCTGGACCTGATGGTTATGCGGTACTCAAGATCCACCCCTTTTTCAGGGGAGTTGACTGGAAGAATTTAAGAGGGCAAACCCCTCCAAAACTTGCTCTGGAACCAGGGGTATGGCTTCCGTTGTGTGTGAAAAATGCAATTTACAAAGCAACCTCACTTCCCTAGCATCTCTGCCTATCTTTGGTCGAATGATTTTTAGAAAGTTTTGTTGTTTACTTAATTTTAATATTTTTCTTATAATTTTAAGGTTCCATCAAGCGAGGGTGATGATGTTCACAATTCATCATGGAACCTTTCACACATTGGGGATGGTTCAGCAAGACAACCTGATGGGAGTTCTGCTGCTGCATCATCATCTGAAGGGTCTGGCCATATAACTAGGCTTGCTTCAATTGACTCGTTTGATTCGAAATGGTATAGTCTCAATGCCTTTTGCTTTGGGTGTAGCATCAACCCATGTTTTACTGTTACAGAAAACCTGTGATTCTCTGATGTTCAATTCTATCTGTTGTGAGTTTGAAACCCTTAAGAAGTTGTAATTGTTATGTTGTTGTGCTTTTGCTTGGAAGGAGCCTCAAAGGTTTATATGCCCAAGATGGTGGTTGGACCTGATATTAAGTACAACATACATTCCGTTCAGAATTGGTTTTTGTGAAGGGTGCCTTGTATTTATGCACTTTGCAGATGAATTTTTCAATTTCTTGGTTTTCTAATAATTTCCAAGTTTTTCTGGAAGGGAAGTATAAGGAAGTTTCGCTTGAAACTCTATGAGAGACTTGGGTTTTAAACTTCGTGCCTCTAAAGTTAGCGTTTAGATTGTTGAGCTCAGTCAGTAAACATGCTCGGGAGAAGTTCTATAGTACATTTTCTACACTGAAAGGAAGGTCTTGGTTGAAACTACCAGACAAATACTTCTTTAATATCTTCCTAATTACATGGAACATTTTTGCTGTACTGAAAGAAAGGTCTTGGTTGGAGCTATCCAACTAATGCACCTTTAGAATCTTCCTCTTGGGAAGGATATTGGTTAATTTCTCTATAAATTGGGCTGGAAGAATTGTTCTTGGTCGATGTTTCGGATTCTTTAGAAGTGTGTGGGGGAAGGATTTCTATCATTTTCCTCTCTTCTCTGTCATACTTTCTGAAATTGAGACAGTTTTAAATACGTAGCATTTGTAGTTTTTAGCTTGGCCACCCGCATCAGTTTTTTTTATTAGTATTTGTATGCAATGCCGCTGGGTCACTTGTGGCAGGCATATCTAATTTGTATGCTGACCATGTTAACAGGCAACAGTTCCTGGATCCTGGGGAATCTGTTCTTATGATCTCAATGGTGAAGAAATTACAGAAATTAAGTAGCAAGAAGGTGCAGCTTATCCTCACCAACAAGCCCAAATTGATCTATGTGGACCCTTCAAAACTGATTGTAAAGGGAAACATAATTTGGTCAGACAATCCTAATGACCTCAGCGTCCAAGTCACAAGTCCTTCACATTTCAAGATTGTCACAGTACGCTCTCTCTACTCCATGTTCTGAAAAACCCAATTCTGCCCTGAAATTAAAAGCAAAAAGTTAATCTTAGCAGTAGCCAATCAGAGCGGGTGTTGTCCATAGTCTTCTCAAATATTTCTTATGATACCACTAGTCTTTAGTTAGTTCTAGTAATTTATCTTAGCAAGAGAAATCATTGCTATGATTGGTTGTTGCAGCAAAATTTGAATTAAAAAAATGTAAAAAGGTTTTACTCCCTCTGTTGCATTTTTTTTTTTACTCTTTTCTGATTCAAACTTATGTAATGTTCAGCCAAAAAAGGTGATGTCATTTGACGATGCTAAACAAAAAGCATGGCAGTGGAAAAAGGCTATTGAAGGACTTCAAAACCGGTAAAATCTGTTTGTGGTATTTACAATACATCTTTGGATGTTATGATTCTGTAGAGCAACATGGTGATTCTCGAGCATTTGACGCCCCGAGAATTATTTATTCAATGAAGAGATTCGAGTTGCACATTCGGTTCTTCCGAGGGGGGTTGGGTTCATCTCTTGTTCACTGTAAGAAAAAGGACAAATACGTTAAATGAAATATTCTTTTGCGGAATCATTACTGTATGACAGCAATTTTGGGACTTTTCCATTGGGCTTCTTAGCATTTCATATGCATGTGGTTTGCTTGAAGTGGTGAATAGACCAGCTCAGGCTTTCATAAATTGGCAGCATGTTAGGGAATTGGCCCTGCCCAAGTTGAAAGTAGAAAGAGTTCTTGGCCTGACCTTTAATCAGTTTCTTGAGACTTTGATAGATTGATCTTTCTTGTTCAGTTCTGATATGTAATACTCCATTGCTGGGAAAACATGTAACAGCTTACAGCTTATCCAAAGGAAATGCCATGGGTAGTGCAATTTTCATACTATAACCAGATATTCTCTGTTGTTTAAGTTCTGATATGTAATTCTCATTTTTCAATTGCATGCTTTTTGCATTGTGTTTCTGTAAGTGCAGGTGCCTTCGCAAAATGCCCTGTTTGAGACATATATAAAAAGTGCCTCACATATATAAAAGCCTCTTACACATTCTGTTCTAATTCAGGAAACACGCCAAATTTTATAGTATAATGGGACATAATTTACTATTCGTTCTACACACTTTTTTTCAAGGAATCTCGTGGGTGGGGCTTCATCAATGTTTTTCATTAAAAAATTAAAAAAATAATAATAATAATAATAAAAAGGTGCCCAGCGATGGCTATTGAGTACTGCGCTTCATCATATTATGTCCTTGTATATAAAAAAGAAAAAGTGCGTCGCCTTTTTAATTTTTTGGTGACATGTTTACGCAAGGGAATGGGGAGGAAGATTTGAACTAGTGACTTTTGCTTCATGAGGCGTAGATCACAGTCGATTGAGCTACCCTTTAGAATGCTTCACTTTAATGTTGATAAGGTTTGATGTCGAGCCAAGACATGGGTCACGAATACACGAATCATGAATGGGGTTTAAGATAGTATGAATATGGGCTGTTGTTTCTTTTGAATTCAACCCGCTGTGGTATGTTAAATGCAACCCTTTTTACTGCCATACCCTTGTTTCTTTCCTTTGACGCCATATAAAACATCTTGTGGACGGGTTGTGAAAAACTCGTTCTCTCTGTTCTGTGGTACATTAAATGCAACCCTTTTTACTGCTATACCCTTGTTTCTTTCCTTTGACGCCATATAAAACATCTTGTGGACGGTTCGTGAAAAACTCATTCTCTCTGTTCTCTCTCCTCAAAAACCCATAGTCCTTCCTCAACGGCTGCCATGGGAGGAGGGAGTCTCGGCTCCTTCCTCCTCCTCACCCTCCCGCATTCTCCCTCTCCATCTCTCTACCTTTCCTGCCTCCTTTGAGGCCAAACCCCTCTCTTCGAAGACCCTATCCTCCTCTTTGGAGGCCCTATCTTACGTCTTTATCATATTTTCTTTTTTCAATAAATACATCGGCCAATCCTCCACTGTAAATCCACCATTCTCCGGCATCAACAATGGCTCACAGCCACGAATCTACTCCCTTTGCTCCCTTTTTGAAATTTTTAGATTTGATTTCTTCAAAATCAGATCTATGCATTTCGGGAAGCCACCGCCATACGCGCGCCCCTCCACCTTGTTCCTGGGTGTCGCCACTTCTGTCTACCGCCAGAACCGCCCCCATATGACGTCCATGCGCCGAAACATGCGAAACACGCGCCTGCGAGTAGATCTCACTCACAAGCGCGTGCAGTCCACGCGCCGTCCTCTCCAGTGCTCCACCTCATCCACCTCTGCCTCAGCCTCCGGTGCTCCTCCATTGTTCGATGCTACTGTCTAGTTTGTTCTGGGTTTTGTATTTTGCTTTTATGTTGTTATTTTCTGTATTTTTAAGAGTTCCTTCCACCTTTTGTAATTATATGATCTTTGTGGTTTGGGGAGGATTATGGAACCTTTTTAGTTCTGTTTTTCTCCTTTGATCATTTGGTTATACCATTTCTGACACACCAAGTCTTACCGTCTTCATTGGCGGCTAATTTTCTTGGTCCTTGCACCAAGAAAACATAGACCCGCGTCATTCATTTAATACGTTGCCTCTTTTATTTTCTGTTTATTTGTCCTGTTTTGGTGGTTTAGAAACTTTTTGTTTGGGTTGGCCAGCCCTTATCTTGTAATTTGTTGTTTCTTACTTTTTTTTTTTTTTTTTTAATTTATTTTTTGAAAAAAAAAAAAAAAAATCTCGTGGACAGCTGGCTCTCACTGTACGCATGGCTTCAGGGTGAGTAGCTCTTCGTATGAAGAGTTAGTAGGGTGGGGTACGGTGGGTTGTCATTTCAACGATTCCTTTAGTTCATTGAATGTGGCCTATATGTTTTTGGGTAATACGGTATTGGGAATAAATTCACTTATAAGCTACTAAATATGGGTCCCAAGTTGGCCAAGGATAGGTTGATGAAGACATTAATTAAATAAGTAAAATGCTATTTAGTTAATTAATAGAAGATATATTTTAATTGGAATTCTATTGAAATAAAGGAGTTCTATTCCAAGTCTTCATGGGAATAGAAGCCCAATTCTAACCAAGCTCCAGGAATCTCAATCAAATTCCAATAAGAAGATATAATCCAACTCCAATAAGAAGATATAGTCCAAGTCTACTTCAACTCCAAGCCGATAAATAAGCCCTTATACAGAGTATCTTATGAGATTTCTCAATGAGTTTTGTTTTTCAAATTGCTCACGCCATGCCGAAACAGTTAGGCAGAAATTTGCTCTAACATATGGCATCACAACATTTCTTCCTTCTGTCTAGGGGCGTCAAGGCGGTTACGGTTAACGGTTATTGGCAATAACCGCTAACCGTAACCGCTTTAGCGGTTAGTAGATTTTACTAACCGCAACCGCTAACCGCTAGGTGGTTAGCGGTTAGCGGTTAACCGCCAGTTAGCGGTTAGTGAAATAGATAACCCGCTAACCGCTTTTTCAAAATTGGGCTTTTTGGGCTTTTTTTTTACCCTCTGTTGTTTTTTTTTTTTTTTTTTTGTATTGAGTTATGTCATATTATATATGTATAATTTGTTATTATAAGTAACAAATTATAATATGATAACATATTATAAGTAACACATTGTGTTTATAAGTAATACATTGTTTAATCCAAAATCAATTACTTAATTTAATATTATACGAATCACATCATCATTGTACATTAATAATATAATTCACTTGAAGTTTTGAATAAAGTATTTGAATTGTCATTGAATCATATGATTAAATATTTATATTATACATTTATATTATTCATATGCATATGTAGACTTATATAGACTTATAACATATATAGATTTATAAGTTTATACACTACAAAAAAAAGATTTTTTTTATTGGAAATTTCTGATGTTTTATGGTGTCCGACGTGTCAGAAAATTTTTCTGACGTGTCGTTTCTAACGCTTGTTGACTATCAGAAGCATAGGTGTCAGGAAAAAATTTTTCTTGGCGTGTTAGTGGGTAGAATGTCAGAATTTTCTAACGTTCTACTGTAGCACACGTCAAAATAATTTTCTGACATGGTAAATGTCTCCACGTCAGAAATTTTTGACGTGAGTGTTCTGCCATGTCAGAAAATTTTCTGACGTGGTATGGTATCTCTACCACGTCAGAAATTTTTTTGACGTGGCAGAACTCCCACGTTAGAAATTTCTGACGTGAGGATTCTGCCGCGTCAAAAAATGTGGAATTTTTTAAAAAAATTTATGGATTT
>NC_081541.1:38885902-38893088 GCF_901000735.1 Corylus avellana | reverse complement strand
AAAAAAAAATATCTGATATATAATTATCTGATATATATATATATATATATTGATTTTAACAGATCCATCCATGTATTGTTTGGTGGTCCTGTCCACTTTGATGTTTTCCCTAATATGACTCTGAGTTTAACCGATGTTCATATTCTGAAAGCACTAACGCTGAATATTCTCACATCTGGTTATAATATGGAAGAAGGTAGCCATCCTGTTGCTATCATCTACCACAAGTTGATGAAAACAAATCTTGATCCACGTGCTGTGATTAAGAATACTGGCGAATCGACTCTGTTGATTCAGAGTTCTACTCAGAATGCTAATATTAAAACTCCAAAAATGATTCGGTGGGCTGAGATTGAACTCCCCAACGTAGTGTTCTGACGTGGTGGCCTACCACGTCAGAATTTTTCTGACGTGGCAGTGCACAACGTCAGAGAATTCTAATGTGGCAGTGCCTACGTTAGAAAAATTCTGACGTGGCAGTGTACCACGTCAGAAAATATATAATTTTTTAATTGTTAAAATCTGTAAAATTTTTCAGACATTCCCATTTTTAACACGTCAGAATTTTCTGACGTGTTAGAACAGACACGTCAGAAAATTCTGACGTGCCACTATTCACACGTTAGAAATTTTTTGACGTGGCAACAAAACATGTGCTGTAGCCACGCCAGAAAATGCCATTTTTTTTTTTGTAGTGATAACATACATTGGAAATAAGTCTCTAAATACTTAATTGTTGTATTAGTATGAATTGGTATACTAATGAGTTATGTCATATTATATACTTATAATTTGTTATTATAAGTAACAAATTATAATATGATAACATATTATAAGTAACACATTGTGTTTATAAGTAACACATTATTTAATCTAATGTCAATTACTTAATTTAATATTATACGAATCACATCATCATTGTACATTAATAATATGATTAACTTGAAGTCTTGAATAAAGTATTTGAATTGTCATTGAATCATATGGTTAAGTATTGATATTATATATTTATATTATTCATATGCATATGTAGACTTATATAGACTTATAACATATATAGACTTATAAGTTTATAACATACATTGGAAATAAGTCTCTAGATATTTAATTGTTGTATTAGTATGAATTGGTATACTAATGAGTTATGCCATATTATATATGTATAATTTGTTATTATAAGTAACATATTATAGGTAACACATTGTGTTTATAAGTAACACATTGTTTAATCCAATGTCAATTACTTAATTTGATATTATACGAATCACATCATCATTGTACATTAATAATATGATTCACTTGAAGTCTTGAATAAAGTATTTGAATTGTCATTGAATCATATGATTAAGTATTGATATTATACATTTATATTATTCATATGCATATGTAGACTTATATAGACTTATAAGTTTATAATATACATTGAAAATAAGTCTCTAGATACTTAATTGTTGTATTAGTATGAATTGGTATACTAATGAGTTATGTCATATTATATATGTATAATTTGTTATTATATAATCAAATGATTTCATGTGATTATATATGTATAATTTGTTATTATATAATCAAATGATTTAATGATCAATTGATCATGTGATATAATCATATAAATTATAGTTATAATATATTAATACTCAAATTGTGATTGAATTATTTTTTTAAAAAAAATTGTGATTTAATGATCAAGTGATTATATGATATAATCATATAAATTATAGTGATAATATATTAATACTCAAATTATAATTTAATTATTTTTTTAAAAAAATTTGATTTAATGATCAAGTGATTATGTTATATGGATAAATATTTTTATAATTATAACTTTCTTCCATCGTTACCGTTTCAATAATCAAAGATGTGCTTCTTGATGCGGAGGACAAACAAGCTGCCATGTATGATGCTGATGACTTGCTGGATGTTGTTTCAACTGAAGCTCTACGAAAAGAAATAATGACATGTGATAAGAAGGCAAAAAATGGTATGCATTTTCTTTTCCAAATCAAACCAGCTTGCCTATCCTTTTAGGGGCTCGTGAGATTAAAGCCATCATAAAGAAGTTAGACACGCCGTGTTATACAAATTGGAGAAAATATAGAAAACGAAAATGCTCTTAAGATGTGTTACAAAGTCACTTCCTTTAGAAAATATTTGCCCCCACCATAATTGGTATGCAATAGGTTACAACAAATTTTTCTCCACATTGACGAAGTTAAAACCAAAAAATACCTCAGATTTTCTATTCCAATCAGAGGAAAAAAGAAAATAATATATTCAAATTTCAAAAATCAAATAAGTAAATATACGGAGATTAATCAATTATCTCTTAAAACAGATCAGATAATTTCAAATTTCGAAATTAAAGATCTCAATCTTAAATCTTAATTATTTAATGTCAATATGGTAGATCCTAGATTAAATAATTATCTCGTAGATCTCAATCGTCAATTATTTAAAGATCTCAATCTTAAATCTTAATTATTTAATCTCAATATGGTAGATACTAGATCTACTTAAGAAGCATCCTATCCGTCCAACAGTTTAGAGGGCATATAACCGAGCCGGTCTCGAGCTTGAGCCGAGTTGGGAAACCCTTGCTTGAACTCGGCTCGTTGGGAAGGTATAGTCGCTCGGGATCGAGTTCGAGATCGCTGCAAGACAATTTCGAGCCGAGCCAAAGACTTGAGTGGCTCGACTCAGCTCAAGTTCGAGGTAAGGTATTACCCCCAACAAACAACAAAGAAAACCAAAGAGAAGGCTTGACGATACAAGAGAAAATAATGGAAGAAAGTGTGTAAAAAAAAATAAAAAAAATCTAGAAAAAATTTGAGAAAATTGTTGAAGGAGATTAAAAATTGCTAGCGAAGGCCGGACGATGATCTCCATTCCCCACAAAATGTGAGAAACAGGCAAAGAAAATAAAATATGAGAAACATCACTGATACACGGTTCAAGAAGATGGAAAAACCCTTGAAGCTTATTGAAAGAAGCTTTTCAAAAGACTCTTTGAAAGCTTATTTCTTGACGGTTGTTGTCAACGAAAACTTGAAAATCCTTGGCGACTTCCGTTTCAATTCCAAGTTTCTCATATTTCTTCTCTCGAAATTATTATCCAGTATGGCCATATATATCTTAAATCGGTGCAACATATGATCCTAAACGTTTATTATTATCACCAATTGCGTTATTCAATAAAGATCGTTCGATCATAGCTAATAAAAGTGAGCCATGATTATTTAGAGCACCATATTATTTTCGAAGCAATTTGTACATTACAGCTGTATCCCATTTATCTTCACGAACGGCTCTGATTTTTTCAAGAAATCATCCAACGGCCGAGATAAAAAAGGAAAGGCGCATTTTTTGGCGTCGAGAAACGCTGGACCAAATCTATAAGAAGGAGCTCATGGTTATTTAAAGCAGAGGTGGCCAACAAGTGGATGTTGATCTAACGTTTATACTATGTGAATAATTAGTTATACTCCCCATTATTAAAATCCAATAATTCATTCAATATTCAAATAAAAAAATTAATGCAAGTGGCTGAGTGAGTTTTTGGCAATTATAATTTATTAATCATTGAACATTTATGGAATGATTTTAAGAACTTGAACCATGAGTACTTGAAAAATGATGAAATTGAAAAAAGAAATGAGACTTTCCATCTTCCGATCATTTATTAGTTTTTCTTTTTCCATCGTGAACTATGAGACTTTCAAAAATGTAAGGTTGGAGAAGATATGGAGATAGCATATTATTAATATTGATTTTTAATGGTTTAATGCTATGAATTAAATAATGTTGATTTTTAATACTATCTTTTTAAGAAAGTCTCATGCAATTTTAGCAAAAAAATATATGTTCGCTCTCTCTCTCTCTCTTTTGGTCTCATTCTCGGCCATGTGTGCGTGTGTGGGTGTAGAGAAGGAAGAGAGAAGATGAAAGAAAGGAGAGTTGAGATTTTCGGCAGCCGGGGTCATCCCAGCGTCCACCAAATTTGATGTGGCCATTTTTTTAAAAAAAATTACAGAAGAGAGATATTAAAGAAAAATCCAAATTTAAAATATTAGCATTAAATTTGAGGTATTAACACCAAATTTGAGGCATTAGCATCAAATTTAGGATGATCGAATCCCTTTTAGATCATACAAATTTTTAAAGGGTTAACCTTCTACCCCTAGATTTTAGTTTTAAATCCAAAAACAAGTTTTGAGGCATTAAAAATTAAATATTAATTTATAAAAATTTAACTAACCAAATAAAAAAAAAAATACAATTTTTTAATATATGTCCTACGCTAGAGGCAGCCGCATAGTAGGACTCAAGAAAGGAAGGAGGAGAAATGAGAGATGTGCGTGAGATGAGAGAAGGGAGAAATAAATGTGATAAGGTGATAAGAGATATCTCACATAGCCAATGGTAGCTTGACATGTGGCATTAGTTAGATCTTCTTTTTATTTTAAAGCACCATCTTTTTAACATTGCAAGATTACCCTACTATATATTGATTCTATCTTTATTGTTCTCTTTTATTCCCCACACTACTTTTATTTATTTTATCTACTACTTATAATTAAGCTATTTTATTTATTAATCAATTGTCACACTAACATTATTATTAGTTAATCTCTTTATCACTTAAAACTACATTACACGAATATATCATCATTAAATGACATTGTTATCATATTATTATCACACAAATATTATCATTATTATAAATCATCCCATGTGCAATTTATCTCATTAATTAATTCAGATTACTACGAGGTTATTAATAATAAACTTAATTATTTTTTTGGGTCTTACAGACTTGTGAAAAGCAAGTCATAACTCACAACCAACAGTTTACTAAAAGATAAGCAGTCTCTTTTAGCATATCCTATAGCCATGACTGCAAAACTAGTAAGAAAATGCTTGGTTTTGCTGGTTTTAGTTCTCTTGCTTGTTGTTCCTGCATTTTCTTTTCCATTAAAAAGACGAAAATCTTTGAATGTGATCAAAGAAATAAACCACGAAGGGCCTTATCTTGGTCTGGTTACAGTGTATCCACCTGAAGAGAATGCTTTTTTTGCTACTGGGATTTTCAAGCCTCAAAGGACTGTGGATTTGTCAGGTTGGGGGTTTTCTGCATCTATGTTTGATGAATTTGTGGTAAATGCAGATAAATTATTTGGTTGAAAAGACCACTTGGAATTGCAGGCAGACGATTTCTGGTGGGGAAGATCCATGAGAAGAAAGTTATCTATGTGAGATGTGGAGTTGGAATGGTAAATATAAACCTTTTCACTTTCTGTTGATGCATGGCTGATGCACCAAATATCAGCTTTTTTTCATTTCTTTGTCTGTTTGTCATAGATTCTGCAAGGTGTTCAAATGGCATGAATGGCCAGCACAACTAGTTTACCTTGATTTTTCAATTTCACAGTAAACAAATTCTCTAGAGTACTATAAGGTGAAAATTATGGCATATAGAGATCTCTATATGCCGTAATTTTCACCTTGTAGTATGTAGGGCCCTGGTTCAAGAAGATGAGTAATTCATGTAAAATGAGTGGTTTATAAATATATTCATGAGTACTAAGTACATTGCTTGCTTACTAAGAACTTGTTTGAGATTGTTTTTTGAAATAGAGCTTTTGCCTAAAAAAAAAAAAAACAAACTTGAAAGAGCTTTTTAGAAAAAATCTCATCTTTCAAGCTTCCCTAAAACATAATTTTAGACTCTTTTAGAGCAAAAAGGTCGAAAGTGTTTTTTAAGTTTATACCAAACGGACCTATTCTTGCTTTGCATGTCTTTTTATGTACTAAAAGCATTTTTTTAAACTGCTTAACACAATTTCAAAGATACTTTAAGGAAATTTCAAATTGACTAATCATTTTTTGGAGATAACACAAATATGGTTGGCTGTTTTCCTGTGTGGTTACTAATAGTATCAGAGCCACTTAATAATGCCATGTGGTATGAAACATTGTATTAGGGTTAAGGGGAAGCTTTAGTACTGAAAGAAAAGTCTCAACCACAACCTAATTCAATGTGGTGTTTGGCTCAATCAGGTGAACGCAGCTGTAGCAACTCAACAGATGCTGGATCTATTTGACATAAAAGGAATTGTCCATTTTGGCATTGCTGGGAATTTAAATGATTCTTTGTCCATTGGAGATGTTTCCATTCCCAAACAAATTGCTCACACCGGTATTTGGGGGTGGCAGGTATATGCCTGAATTCACTCCATAGCTTTAGTCTCTCTTTCACATGTTTTAGATTTGGTTTTCAGAGTAAATGCAGCTCATGTACGTGTATGTTTGGCACTACAATTTTGCAGACTAAAAGTGCAGTTTTAAACTAAATCATAAAAAAAAAATATATTTTTCAAAACGTAAAAAAAAATGTGTTTTTAAATCGCAACCAAGCGATGCGTTTATAAAAATATACAATTTTACATATTAAAATGCGAATTTGCCAAAAGCTAAACTGCAATTTTTAAAATTACGTTTTAAAATTATTATTTTTAAATCCCCGAAACGGATCCTAAATCTTTTTTGTTGACAGAACCCCAAGGGAAAATTGGACCCTAAGTATGTTTCTCACATGGATGTGGCAAGCTACAATGTACCGAAAGGTAATGGAAGTAATTTGTTGGGGCGTATTGGATATAGAAAAGAGGAATTCTTCACCGAGTTGGGGAAGCCCAATGCAGCTCGGCCACTGGTTTGGGCACAAATTAGTCAGCATTGGCTGCATCTTGCTCACAACTTGAAGGTAGGACTTAACTTCTTCTTCTTCTTCCTCGTCCGTTGTTTGTTTGTTAGCAATGGTTTTCGTTGGGTACTATTGTTAGCATACAAAACAAATATTATGGTAGAATACGCAGCAGAAATGATTCAGAATTACCTACCGCCATATTTGTTCAAGCGAATCAAAGAACCCTAACAACATAAGCCTAAAATAAATTTAGAAGAGAAGTATCTTACAACCTATGCCTAATTATGCCTTTTGAGCCCATATTGATGGATTAATACACATTCTCTTTACTTATAGATAGGTCAAAACTCTCAATTAAAACTCTACCTTGTTTATTCCACTCTACCTTGTTTATTCCACCTATCAAGGAATAAGAAATTAGAATAGAAATCAATTCTGATGTCAGCTTGAGCTTGGGGATAAATGGTAGTTTAATTT
>NC_081541.1:38882528-38885802 GCF_901000735.1 Corylus avellana | reverse complement strand
CCGAAGCATGCACCCAAGTTATTAATCCACCTGCTGGGTGATTAAATTCCTTATTTTATATGATTGCCTTCTGAAGATCTGCATATTTCTGCAGTGAAATTAAGGAGCGTATAAAAAAAACTAAGGATGAGAAGAAGGCGAAGAAGGCAGAAACAGTGTCCAAGACTCAGAAGAGTCAGAGCAAGGGAAACCTGCCCAAGGGTGCTGCGCCAAAGGGCCCTAAATTGGGAGGTGGTGGTGGAAAGCGCTGAGCAGCCACCTTAGACTAGTGAAATGTTCTGTCTTGGGTTTTGTTTTGGCTTTATAGCTTTCTTTAATTACAAGTGAACTTGATCAGATTTTATTTGTATTTAAGGCATTAAGCATTGGTTAGAACCATTGATATTGCTTAATTGTGTTTTATTTCCTGGTGAATGATGTGATCGTTTTGATGATAAGTCTTGTAAAACTTGAAGCTTCTTTTTCTTCCCTGGTTTTAAATTGTTAGGTGCATTGTTTCACTTCATCTCTTGGCTAGTATGACCTAGGGCTGCCAATTTTTGATATAGTTTTCAAATTTTGCACAAATCTTACACGAAATTAGTAGGTTAAGGTTAAAAGATTTGATCTATTTAATTAAATGGATTTGATTATAATTGACATTTTATACTCATATTTAACTATTCGAACCCAGCAAGCTAAATTGTCACTCCTATTCATCCTGCTATGCTGCGCATCTTTTTCTAATACATATTTAGATTCACATCTTAGCCCACTTCTCAAGAGGATAATGAATATCCTTACTTAGAACGAAGGCTATAATATAATGGGAATTTCGTAGGAGCAGAAATCAGCACTCGCCTAAAAGTCCAGGTAAATTGCCTAACCCATGTTCTGTTATTTGGAATTATTTTCTCTGCTTCTTTAATAGTGTTAATTTGACTTGGTCATGATCGTCAATTTGACATGTTAGAGGACTTTACCTACTACTGACCCCAAAATTAGCGCTGTTTCAGATTTACATATACAAGGCAGGGTGATGATTGAGGAACTTCTGGAAAATCAGGTTTTTCACCATTGACTTTAAGACCCAGTTTTTAATCTGACAGAGACCTCTCTGATAATTTTTATTTTTTATTTTTAAAAGGTCATAATTGTATTTTCACTATTATTTTGGATGAAAATGATGGTAAATATCTCGAATTTATAATGGGCCTAAACTCAAGTTTTAAATCTATCAAATTAAAAACTGAATTTTTAATTTTTAATTTTTTTAAAAAAACTATAGTTTTAAAGTCAAAATGGCAAAAAGCACATATAGTTCATAACCAAAATTCAGAAAAGAGAATCATTAGTTTTTTTTTTTATTATTATTATTTTATTAAAAGAATATTAGCTTATGTTGAGAAATATTCTAACATTGTCTGTGAACAAGATCTTAGGCATGTTTATAAGGAATTGGCAATTCTCTTTTATCGAATCGGTTTTATGAGTTAGGCGCACGAATTTCTTCATGGTATTAGAGTCTACCACATGACGAATGGGGGCCCGCATTACTTACCCCGTGACAAGGACTAAGAAAAATATCGGCTTGCATGTGAGAGAAAGTGTTGAGAAATAGTTTCACTTGTCCTGTGGACAAGATCTTTGGCATATTTATAAGAAATAGACAACCCTCTCTTATCGAACCAGTTTTATAAAATGAGTTAGGTTCACGAATTTCTTCAGCTTAAATACCAAATATTGGTGCCTCAATAGCATATAAAACTTAACTACCAAAATCGTTTAATCAATTCATAGCCAAGAACATTTCCTTTCATTATCTAGAATGTTCTCTCTCTTTTTTTCTTTTTTTCTTTTTTTTACCGGATAATGAAGACAAACTCTATAGGCATAGGCTAAGCACGTGATTACATTATGCTTTGAGACTTTGAGTTATTCCTAACCCAAACGCTAGGTCATTCACTTCGGCCAACAATATGGAGAGCATACTCTACCAGTTGAGGCAACCTTGAGGGACTCTTTAAACTGTTTCACACTAAATATTCTGCATTAGAATCATCATCATTTAAAATGGGTTTTCTAACATTAGAAATCATATTTCTATTTCATAACTATCCTACAATACTGATGTAACTGTCTTAACCAACCATTGAATTAATTATTCTTAAAAATAAAAAATTTAAAAATTAGTTTAGACTGCCACATCAATAAGAATGTGGTATATATCAATAATATCATTACTCCTAAAATATTCACAATCCTAAATTACCGTACCACACTTAGCATCAAAGATTTATGAATTCTTATTTTCATTTTTTCTTATACTCCCGAGTAATTATAGAAGTATCTTTTGTGTTTCTTCAAGAATGATGTCACTTTTAAAATCGTCATTTTATTAAAATTTAATAGTGATCAATAATAAGTCTAATGGTGATTTTAAAAGTCAATTATTCTTAAAGAGACACAAAATAAACTTTTAGCATTACTCTCCCGACACATTGATCTCTTTGGATTTCTAACCTATATCATGCCTAAACACATGATCTATAATTTTACTCGGAAGTGCTAGCTATATAAGTTAAATTAAACAAAAAAATACAACTATATTAAAACAAATAATAATAAAATAAAACTGAACCTGCAAATAAAATTGAACATATTTCAATTTGTGCAACTTCAATGAAATACAAAGCCAAATAAACACACATAGCCGTAAACGAATCTTGATTTTGTTTTTACTTTTCAAATTTGGCTTAAGTACAGAAAATAATTTAAATTATTAATCTCTACTTCATAAAGCGTGATCTCTCATAGATTAAGCTACCATTTATCATCATTATCATAGTTGTCATAAATGAATTACGATATGATAATATATATTTTTTTTATTATTGTATTTTCATATTGAAGTCCCCAAACTCCTTTTTCTCTTTTTCTCTTTTTATATTTTGTATATGTTAATATGAGCTGTACTATGAACACGCTAGAGCTCAGGTCTGTCGAAAAGCTTACGTCAGCTTTGACCCAGACAAACCTTACTCATTCAACACAAACTTCTACAGTAGCCATATGCAATTAATTATTATTATTATTATTTTAAAATTCAACCATTTGACTGCAACTACTAAGAAATTAAGGTATACAATACTGTTCAAAAAGTCTTCGGCAACGACTATTTTAGTGGAAAAATTAGCTTTGATGTTTTGTTATTTTTTTTAATTTTACAGACAATTATGGGTCCTACAATATTGAAAATAAAATCGTGATTCTGATAAGTATAAGATTAGGGTGT
>NC_081541.1:38868516-38882428 GCF_901000735.1 Corylus avellana | reverse complement strand
AGTTGATGAGCAAGACTTTAAGAAATGACTAATTTATTGGGAACTTTCTAGTATTGTTGATTTGTTGTCATTTTTTTTTTCTTTCTTCAAATCCAATTGAGAATATTCACTTTTTATTAATTTCACTCTTCAATTTAACTACTTCAGAAGATTGAACTAGAAGGGTGTGTGAATTCAAGCCTGTGCCTCCCACGAAAGCCAAAGCTAGTAGTGGGACTGAGGGGGTCAACAGCCAACATATTTGTGGATAATGCAGCTTACAGGAATTTTCTGGTTCGGACCTTTCAGGTGTCATCAGCAGATATGGAGAGTTCAGCTGTAGTAATGGCAAGTTTCCTAATCACTCTATATTCTAATCAGTGTTCTATATTCTAATCAGTGCAGTAATTGCAGTCAATGGAGCTCTCTAAAAGCTAACAAATTCAAGCTCTTTATAAGTTCTTAGATCATGTGATTCTCACATGTATTTTTATATGTATTTTTAAAAATACACGTGAGATTGTGAGAATCAGATGTTCTAAGGACATATATTAGTTTAATAGATTGAGTTAAAAGAAATAAATTCATTCAACCCATTTTCGAGAGAAACTTTGTTCATCTTATATCATGTTAGTCTCGGATATTTAACAATCTTACTTTAATGTGTATGGTTGGCAGATTTTGAAACCTTTCATCCTTTCTTGGAAAAGGATCCTCTCCGTTTCAAATGAAATGAAGAGGATCATATTCCTCATTTCTTGGGGTCAACTTACCATTCAATGATCATAAATACTATTGGTGCAACCGTGCAAGGTCGAATCAGATTTTTATATTCTTGGGGATGGTAGTTTGGATTAAGATCCATGCTAGCAATTTAAACAGTTATTATGAGAGAACCCACGTGAGACTGAGCTGTTAGTGTATATAGTAATGTCCAAAGTAATTTGGGTAGCTAATTAGTATGGATCTCAATCTTAGTAGTGCCACCTCCAACCCTCTGATATAAATTTTGGGTAAAACTCACATTTGAAAACTGGCTTACAAAGAGAACATATCTAGGAACTTATACACACGTAGTTAAGATTTCACCTAATCCATTGACCTAAATTTATGCCAACTAAGTTGTAGTACTCTAGTTTATTATGACTTCCAAACCTAGAAAATAAAAGTTTAAACTATTAGGTGGGGAGTCCAACCACAAAAGAAAATTATATAAGTTATTAGGTGAACAGGTCCAATTAATATATAAAATTATACCAAAGCCTGCATCTAATCAATGTGGGATTCTGCAACATTAATGGCAATATCATGCAACAAAGGTTCTGCACATGGGAGCTCCATTTGGTTTTGCATTTTGCACTTAATATACTCACGGGTAGGAGGAACTTATTCTATATACAGAAAATAGCTAATAAAGAGTGGTGATTTTTGCAGACAAGCTTGTCAAATGGCTTCCCAGTGATAGTCATCAGAGGGCTATCAGATTTAGCTGGAGGTCAACCCGGAGAGAATGCAATTGGGATATTTAGATCCCTTGCAGCACTGAATGCTGCCAAAGTGGTTGCTCAATTTATCAAGGCATTGCCTCATGACACTTCTTGAGACTTCTACAATGATGTAATTTCTTAGTTGTTGAGGTGTAATAGTAAGTTATTGAATAGTCGTTCTGCGTACTAAACGTGCTCTAAGAATTGCTAGACACGAGCAACAAGGGAACACAGTCAAAGCGGAAAATAAATTGTAAAAATTTGCAATGTGCTATTAATATGGGCTGTAGAGACAACTCCTATGACTTTTATCCTTGCAGCTCTCCTTTTTTTTTTTTCTTTTTCTTTTTAAGCTTTTGCTTTCTTCTTGTTTGTAGCTTCCCTTCTTCCTGCATTCTTCAGAAAAAAAAAAAAAAAAAAAAAAAAAAATTCATTCAATGAAAACACATCTTAATAAGGGTCCCCAGCTCCCTCAATGTAGGCAAGAGAGTTTCTTTTACACTTCTCATAGTGGTCTGTTTTGGGTTTTTCCTTGTATTTTATTTTATTTTATTTTTTTTAATGTAACCCTTATATCGTCTATAAAAAGAAAAAATAATAATTTTTTTTTTTTTGAAGCCGTTTCTTTGTAGAAGTGGAAGAACCAATAATGTTGACCTATGTCATTTTGAAACAACAAAGTAACATTTTTGAAATGTTGATAATTTTAATAGGAGAGATTGGCTAACCAATAGATTTGCTAGGAAATCTTTTGAGCTTGAATGGCATTCCATTTGGTATTTTTTGGTTGATTAATGCTAGAAACTATATTTTTATTTCACAATTATGTCATAATGCTGATGTGATAGTTTCAATAAACTCTTATATCAGTTATTATTAAATATATAAAAAAAAAATTAAAAATTAATTGAGAATGACAAGTCGGCATATTACATAGATGGATTTTTGTGCTTGGATAGTTCCCAAGTGCAAAATATGATCTATTAGTTGCAATATTTTATAATTAAAATTGGATGGTTATTCTCCTAATTAATAGGATTAGTTGCAATATATCCCTATTCTTAAAGTTCCTCCACTTTTTACTATACTCTCTCTCCTTCTTTTTTTAATCACAAAATAATATTTAAAAATTTAAATTTAAATATAATATAAATTTTTAAAAAAAATTACCAGTGGGTGAGATATCCTAATTGGTCAAATAGTTTAGGGTTAATTACTCAAATTTAAATTGAACAGAATAATTTATCCAAAAAAAAAAAAAACAGAGAAAAAACTCACTTTGGATCCCCAAGATTGGGGCCTTCACAAATGAAGACTCATAAGTATCTCTAGGCCCAATTGCTAGTATTCAGTTGGGCCTTAGCCACTCTTTCAAGGGCCACTCGTTTGCAATTTCAGCCAACCATTTTCACCTCAACCCTATTTAGATTTTAGGGTTTCAATTTTCTGTGTAGGGTTTCTGCGAAGAGTAAAGCGTTGAGCAGCAGAGCAACAGAGCAACAGCCATGGTTCTCAAGTATGGTCCCGTTTCTTTCGGTTTTCTTATCCTACTCTGTTTGCTTGCCTAGAAAGTGTGAACAAAAATAGAAAAGTACAAGAAAAATTGGGAAAAAATTCTTTGTTTGAGTACGATTTGTCTCGTTTGTTTGTTTTCTTTGTCTTTTTTTCCTTTTTCCCGAGAAAATGAAAACATCGCGCAAGTGGGTAATGTAGTGGTATGTTTCGGACTCAACGTTTCTGTTTCTTTTCTTGTCTCGTATTTTCTCGGTAAGCAAATGGAGGGTCACGTTCTTATTATTTAGGATTTGCTCTCTATTTTGGATGCGTATTTATAATTTATGTATTAGCTAATACTTATTTGTTATGATTGGTTTACACTGTGTTTCAATAGTTAGATCGAGATAGCATAGGATTGGATTATATTTATAGCTTGAGATTTTGATGGGTTATTACAAAACTTGTCTACACCCAAGCCGTGTTGTTTTGAATAATACAAATTATTGACTTATTTTTCTGTAATGGATCTGTTCTTGAAATGGGGTTTTCTGGTTTTGGATTAAAGTCGTAAACATTTAATTTTATGTTTAATTAGTTTTGTAGCTTTGAGGTTAATGTATTGTCAATGAGCTGAGCTGAGTTTAGTGCTAGGTTTGTTGAGATTGGGTTGGACATCCAGAAATGGGTTGACTTGGACCTTAGCCTTTTACTAAGGTCTCATCTCGAGCTTGAGGAGCTTGGTTTTTCATGCAGGGCAGAGTGGAAATTTATGAATAGTCTGAATGGTGGATTGTGCTATGGAATTAAAGATTTAAATGTGTTAGCCTTGTGAACCTTTTTATGGTGTGTTAAGAGATATTGACTAGACTATCATAGGGATATGGTTGGTGGCTTCTTATTGCTAATCAAATGAAGAGAAGAGGCGGCATTCTTTTTCATGGATTTATTGCTTGCACCATTCACTCGTAGCTTTTTGCTCCATACTCCTGATAGTGTGTAATTTAGATCACCTTTGTGTGCTTGGGGCTTACAGGTAGAGTGCAAATGATGCTCCCCTGATGAAAAGTTATCATTTTTTTTTTTGATTGTCGTGTTCTCTCTTTTTGAAGTCAACTTGAGAGATTTTGGCAGGGGAGTGGGGGGTGTCTTTGGGTAAACAAGAGTTTGGTATCCGATATTGAAAAATTGTTTTCATTTCCTAGAGAGGGTTTCATTCTGTGGGATCATTTTGTAGAAGAATATTACCTAGAGGGCTGGTGGGATGATGCAGGTTGGTATTAGATGGATGTGCTAAGGGCTAGAAATGAATGAAGAACAAAAGAAGCATAGTTGAATAAGTTATGTGGGTGTTTGGATTCCAGAGCTTCATCTGCATATGGCCTTGACATACTAGTTCAGAGTTGGTCTTTTATTCTATAAATTCTTGAATAGTTAATTGTGGATATGGTTTGGAGGTAGCTTTCATTTGAAATTTCAAATGACAGATTTCTTGATTAGCTCATTTTAAAAAGAATTCAAGTAATTGGGTTTGGCTACAGGATACATTTTGCCTGCATATCGTAACTAGTCATGCGGAGTTCTTGGAATTCATGATTCAGTTTCTATATTATATAGCGCTTTTGCCCCTACTAGTTAGGCGGCTTCTCTTGTATCCTTCTTGTATACATGGGAGTGCCTTACATTTTTAATGATATCTCGAGTAATTAAAAAAAAAAAATTATATAGCCCTTTTTTCCTTGATGATTTATTTGGTTGATGGGGGGGAATTTTGAGAGTTATTTCACTATTTGTATCTTGATAACTGAGATTATTCAGCAAAATAAGGCTGATATGATTTATGTTTTTGCCATTTGAATATTGTTTATTTCCAGAAAGAAAAATAATGCAGCCTAAAATTTTTGTTTCCTTACAAAGCATATGGATGCTTCACATGTATTTCCATTTTTTTGTTTACCGTATGCTTTAAGTATTAAATTTTCAGCAAAGAAGACCGAATAAGTCTTGAATGAGAACACATTTCTGACTCAGGTCTCATCTTGCTCTTCTTAGGATGCAGTACTTTCTTGCAGTCAAAATATAAAAGTTGAATTGTTAACATAAAAAGATAAGAGAGTTTAATAGTTAACTGAAACTTTTGGAAACTTATGGGAATGTCAATATTATGATTATTTTGGCAATTTTTTTTCATCTATTATTTTTCTATGTTATTCATTGCATATAGTGATTTCTTGAATCCTGGCATGCCATAAGGTAGAGGGCAGTGGCTAAAGGAACAGTATGATAGAGTTGTGAAGGTTATGTACACATATGAAAAAAAAAAAAAAGAAAAAAAAAAAAAAAAGAGGAAATGTGAACGTTGCTGTGAAATGATAGAAATCATTACATCAAGCTTTGCTCTATTGATTATGAGAAATGTTTAATTAATGTTAAGACATGGAGTCAAAGCCTGGATTATGGTTTAATGGTAACCACAATAAGCATACGTTATCCCTTTTTGTCCAACATGTCGTATGATTCATTCATGCCTTTTTGTATGGTTTCAGCTCAATTTTACAAGAATTTCAATGTATATGCTCAGTACTTAATGCTGATATTTCAGGACTGAACTCTGCCGCTTCAGCGGTGCCAAGATATACCCTGGTAGGGGTATCAGATTTATCAGATCAGATTCTCAGGTTGATTTTTTATTTAAACAACCATTGCAAGCTTCAGTATTCTGCATTCAATTTCCCTTTTTTTTTGGTTCTTTTCCTCTTTGTGCACTGAGATTGATGTGTATCTCGTTGTTTGGTTATTTCAGGTTTTCCTGTTTGCCAACTCAAAATGCAAGAGGTACTTCCACAACCGCTTGAAGCCTTCAAAGCTTACCTGGACAGCTATGTACAGAAAGCAACATAAAAAGGTGGAATATCCTTCTGTTATGTGATGAAAAAATTCATCCTTATGATTATTTATATTCTTATTCTCACATGACTCACAGGACATAGCGGCCGAGACTGTGAAGAAGAGGCGTCGTGCCACCAAGAAGCCATACTCTAGGTCCATAGTTGGAGCTACCTTGGAAATTATCCAGAAAAAGAGAGCTGAAAAACCAGAAGTACGAGATGCAGCACGGGAAGCTGCTCTCCGGTATGCTTCCTTTCCTTCCATTAAACTACCCCTCCTTCAATTAGGAGGTGGAAAAGATAATAAGATCTCGTGTAAGTATAAAAAAGAAAAGACCCATCATCTGTCTCCCAGGGGCGGAGCCAGAAAATTGTGTATGGGAGGGCCATGATTAACATGAATCTCATAGATTTATATGCATTAGAATTGAATCCCATTCTTCTACATCAAAAAAAGGACAAACATCACAAGATACCAAAATAATTATTGCCATAACAATGTTATTTTTGAAGTTGATAATATTGAACTATATATGGTATGTTGCTTTGCTAGAAATTTTACAATGTCATGATTGTTTATTACAAAATAATGTTTTTTTGTTTTTCTGACATTGAAATGGTTGTAATGAAAAAGAAACAATTTTGCTTAATTTATAACCTATGTATATATATATTTTTTATTTCCCTATGTAAAGAGTATATATATCGTCTCTTGGCATACATTTTTGCAGTTAGGACTTAATTTTCTTACGTATTATTTATTAATACCCTTGTGTTGAGGTATAATAAGACTTTAAAAGCTTTTGGTGTTCCAAGCATTGGAATTGCTTGATTTGATATAAAGGTTAAAGAAGTTTTGAAATTTTGTGAGAGAAAAGTGAAAAACGGAGTTTGAAAGGTTTTCCCAAGGGTGACATGTGAATAGCATTAGATTGCTATGATTGTAAAAGATTTTCAGAAAGCAGATTGAAGGGTTCTTGTTTAGATTAGCTGATACCGAAGCATGCACCCAAGTTATTAATCCACCTGCTGGGTGATTAAATTCCTTATTTTATATGATTGCCTTCTGAAGATCTGCATATTTCTGCAGTGAAATTAAGGAGCGTATAAAAAAAACTAAGGATGAGAAGAAGGCGAAGAAGGCAGAAACAGTGTCCAAGACTCAGAAGAGTCAGAGCAAGGGAAACCTGCCCAAGGGTGCTGCGCCAAAGGGCCCTAAATTGGGAGGTGGTGGTGGAAAGCGCTGAGCAGCCACCTTAGACTAGTGAAATGTTCTGTCTTGGGTTTTGTTTTGGCTTTATAGCTTTCTTTAATTACAAGTGAACTTGATCAGATTTTATTTGTATTTAAGGCATTAAGCATTGGTTAGAACCATTGATATTGCTTAATTGTGTTTTATTTCCTGGTGAATGATGTGATCGTTTTGATGATAAGTCTTGTAAAACTTGAAGCTTCTTTTTCTTCCCTGGTTTTAAATTGTTAGGTGCATTGTTTCACTTCATCTCTTGGCTAGTATGACCTAGGGCTGCCAATTTTTGATATAGTTTTCAAATTTTGCACAAATCTTACACGAAATTAGTAGGTTAAGGTTAAAAGATTTGATCTATTTAATTAAATGGATTTGATTATAATTGACATTTTATACTCATATTTAACTATTCGAACCCAGCAAGCTAAATTGTCACTCCTATTCATCCTGCTATGCTGCGCATCTTTTTCTAATACATATTTAGATTCACATCTTAGCCCACTTCTCAAGAGGATAATGAATATCCTTACTTAGAACGAAGGCTATAATATAATGGGAATTTCGTAGGAGCAGAAATCAGCACTCGCCTAAAAGTCCAGGTAAATTGCCTAACCCATGTTCTGTTATTTGGAATTATTTTCTCTGCTTCTTTAATAGTGTTAATTTGACTTGGTCATGATCGTCAATTTGACATGTTAGAGGACTTTACCTACTACTGACCCCAAAATTAGCGCTGTTTCAGATTTACATATACAAGGCAGGGTGATGATTGAGGAACTTCTGGAAAATCAGGTTTTTCACCATTGACTTTAAGACCCAGTTTTTAATCTGACAGAGACCTCTCTGATAATTTTTATTTTTTATTTTTAAAAGGTCATAATTGTATTTTCACTATTATTTTGGATGAAAATGATGGTAAATATCTCGAATTTATAATGGGCCTAAACTCAAGTTTTAAATCTATCAAATTAAAAACTGAATTTTTAATTTTTAATTTTTTTAAAAAAACTATAGTTTTAAAGTCAAAATGGCAAAAAGCACTATAATTTTACTCGGAAGTGCTAGCTATATAATTTAAATTAAACAAAAAAATACAACTATATTAAAACAAATAATAATAAAATAAAACTGAACCTGCAAATAAAATTGAACATATTTCAATTTGTGCAACTTCAATGAAATACAAAGCCAAATAAACACACATAGCCGTAGACGAATCTTGATTTTGTTTTTACTTTTCAAATTTGGCTTAAGTGCAGAAAATAATTTAAATTAGTAATCTCTACTTCATAAAGCGTGATCTCGTAGATTAAGCTACCATTTATCATCATTATCATAGTTGTCATAAATGAATTACGATATGATAATATATATTTTTTTATTATTGTATTTTCATATTGAAGTCCCCAAACTCCTTTTTCTCTTTTTCTCTTTTTATATTTTGTATATGTTAATATGAGCTGTACTATGAACACGCTAGAGCTCAGGTCTGTCGAAAAGCTTACGTCAGCTTTGACCCAGACAAACCTTACTCATTCAACACAAACTTCTACAGTAGCCATATGCAATTAATTATTATTATTATTATTTATTTTTTTTTTTAAATTCAACCATTTGACTACAAGTACAAAGAAATTAAGGTATACAATTATGTTCACAAAGTCTTCGGCAACGACTATTTTAGTGGAAAAATTAGCTTTGATGTTTTGTTATATATATATTTTTTTAAATTTTACAGACAATAATGGGTCCTACAATATTGAAAATAAAATCGTGATTCTGATAAGTATAAGATTAGGGTGAGATAGATTTAATAGTTAAGTTGAAATGAACTCGTTAAGATTTGGTTATTTAAAAATTAAGATTAGAGTTTATTTGAATATTAAAATTAAATCTTATCATTCAAGGTGTTATTCAATTATAGTCTATTTAAAGACCATTTGGTTATAAATAAAGGAATCAGAGAAAGTATTTAGTAATATGTGGTATTTTCCTGCTCTCTGTGGAGCTTTGTATTTTTTTTTTCCACCCAAAATGGAGAATTATTTTACTCAAACCCAAGCCTAGTAACCTAGCTATCAGATTCTGACATAGATTAATTAGGAGACCGAAATAGATTATTATAAAAGGTCAGAAAAAAGAAAAGAAAAGAAAAAGAAATACATGATAGTGATTAACCAATAACTAAATATTATTCATTGTAACAATTCAACACTACTTTGTTCATGCAGTCTCGGCTGATTGAAATGTGAAAAGACTAGACTTTCCTTGGCAAAAGCCCAGCAACTATTTATCATGAATTATTAGAATATCGGTTTTCTTATTATTGCATGTTTATTGGTTGCTTTGTTGAATCAGCTTATATATATTAATTACTTGACCATACTAATTTATTATTCCATCTCATTGTGCTGCATGTGCATCATTTCTTATGATTGCTCATCAAAGATCACTACATATATATCTCACATTCTAATTGCATGATGCCATTGATCTTTGTTCATGCATGGCTCATGTGTGTCTTGGGCATGCAACAACGTACTCGTTATATATATATATATAATGCAGAAAGTGTAACTTTGGGGAAAAAGTAAAAAATCGCGAAAAATAAATTTCTTGATTCCTAGTAAGTGGGTTGCATTTTATCATGTGTAGATCGAATAATATATGATGAATGGGACATCTTGTATATATTAAAGTATTACGATGATGCCGATTGAAGCAAAGCTAATATAAATAAGGAAGAATTTCATACAAAAATAATATAAAATATTCTGAAAAAGGCAGTTCTGTTATGTAGTACTTCTCAATAAGCCTATAATTGACTCCTGAAATGCCACCATCCTCATCTCCAATTTTACATATATCTTATAACGTAACACAAAACCTAGCAAAGAATAACGCATGCAGTTGTACTAACATAAGCTGCTCAAATACAGCATTATATCCATAGATATTCATAGCAGATTCACAATGATGAGTAGGGACCCCAATATTCTGGTGACTTTTAGATAACAATTGGATTCCCAGGAGTCTAAAAGGTTGTCAAACTCGTCACTCTTGTTGGTGCTTTTGCTGTCAATGACTCCTGAATGATCTGTGCATCGAAATTCCTTGAATTTGAGCTCCCTAACATCTTGACCCTCTGAACATTGGATGAAGTTGAACATGTTGACCCTCTGCCCGGTTGCATGGGGGCATGATAGCACTAGAAGAAGAAGCAAAAAGATTGCTTGCAGAAGTGGCAAAGTTTTTGGAGCCATTGCAGGGAAAATGTTTGAGCAAAAATTTCTGCAGAAGAGATAGCTTGGGTTGTGTGTGATTATAATGTGTATTTTGTGGCCTGTGTATATATATAGGGGGCTAAGGGAAGTTACCTGGCAAATGAGCATATAACCCGTTGGATGGGGCAGACTTGTGCTCTTTATGAGAATTTAATTATTTTCGTATACCTTTTGGTTTTTGCTTTTACTTTTCTCGTTGATCAAGTCGTGCTCTAGTGTCCTTGGACTTTTCTCATGCTTTTCAAGTTAAGATGGGAGAGGAAAGATACCCCACTAATTACTGCCCGTTTGGGTTTGCGATTTTTTTTATTCTATCAAACTGAATTTAAAATTATGAATGTCGAGGAAAAAAAATAGTTGAGATTATGTTTGAGTTGTTTGAAGAACATAAAATTTTGAATAAAGTTGAAAATTTTTAAGTTGAGTTGAGTGCTAATAGTATCAAATCAACTAAAAAAGAGGAAAAAGTTGAGAAGAATTTGAAAGAATTGTCTTTCCAAACAAGCCCTTAAGAAACTAGCCAGCTACTCATACTTTAACTAACTTCTCTCTATTTTTTAGAGAGACAAGTTGATGCGGAGCAGTAGTATTAAGATTGTTATGACAACGCGTAGCAATTGAAGATCAAAGATAATTAAAGAGAAGGGGAGCGGGGGTTTGGTTTAGGCCATGCCCCCTCAATTCCTAAGAACAAAAAAATTTTTAAGGTAGAAAAAAAAAAAATAAATAAATTATAAGGTACTGGCTTGTAGCTGCAAAATTTTTTGGCCTTGGACCCATGCCCATAATAATTTCTAGCTCTGTCCCCCGTGAAGAGAGAAAAATATTGAGTGCAGAAGAGAAAATTCTAATTGCCTTAAAGAAAACAGAAATAACTCTAAAAATATTGAAATATGATTATAACTCGAAGTCAAAAGTTAAGCCCACAAGGGCTTATATAGCTGAAGCAACAAACTGATTTTTGCCAAATTAAAACGGTAAAAGTCTAATTATTACACAAAATCAAGCTGCATGATGAAATAAAGGTTATGCCCAGAATCTGGTGAAATTCGAACGAGAATAAAATCATTGCTAAAACAAGAAAATACATATTTCTTAAAACGACAGTAAAAAAGAAAAAGAAAAAAGAAACTATTAAAATAGCAATTTGGAGGGAAAAATAATAGATATTGGAATGCTTGACCACAACTAAGCGTGTCCCCACTTATAATTAATAGTCTCACATTACACCACGGCCATAGGAAGGGATGGAGGTAAAGTTTGGTATGAGTATGGGTTAAGGGTTACAAATTTTAGAGGTCAATAGGCAAAAAAAGAAATTTACCTAATAATTTTTTTTTTTTTTTTACCTTTAATTTATTTTTTTTCCCTGTGTTGGTGGGGGGCATGGCCTACACTGACCACCCCAGCTCCGTCACTGACCATATACACATGTTCATAATGTAGAAGAAAGAAGGGAAAAGAAAAAAACAGACGAAATTCATATACCATAATGTTCCATTTGGAGATTGCGGTTTCAATAAGTGCAATTTTAAAAATTGTGTTTTTGAAATCGCTACTTTTTAAAATTGAAAAAGTGTTTAGTAAAACATGTTAAAAAGTTTTTTTTTTTTTTTTTTTATCAAATATTTGTTATGTGAAATCGTAATTTTGGTTTATATTCGTGTTTTTTTAAATAAGCACCCTTAGCCTGCTTATAGAAATCGCAGATTTTTTCCTATTTTAAATTAAGTGTCTTTTAAATAGCAATGCCAAACGCCTTACTTTTTGCAATATTTTTTAAAAACACAAATTATTTTTGCGAAATCGCAATCCCAAATAGACACTTAGTAGAAGACAACTTTTCATCCATGCTCGCATGCAATTCATAGTAACACATACATGCATGTCTCAAATTTCTACACGAGTACGTGTGAATTTTGGATCATTGCCATTTGCCACGTTAATTGGTATACAGACGGTTCAATTAAGGCGATAGTGAGAGCAACATATGCAAGCTTGTATTTGTGATGCGAAAAAAGATCCAAAGAGCAATTGTTGCGAAAATTATTATAAATTTAATCATAGATAATTTTCAAGATCTAAAAGAATGTCGGGTTTCCTTTCAATATGAGGTTTTATTCCACCGAAAAACCAATTGTTTGTTGTAAGAATGTTTGGATGTCCATGTTGGCCATATCTTGGGCAATACAACACGAGTAATATTAGAAGGAGGCTACTAGAATGTTTATAAAGTTAATGTGACTTTTAAAATTACCATTAAATTTGAAATAATCAATATTAAATTTTGATCTATCACTTATTTTAAAAGACACAAAAAAAGACTTCTCTTTCTAGCATTACTCGTACAACGCACACAAACTAAATGCCTACGAGGTGAAATGCGGCTATTACTAAAACCGTTAACTGCTAATCGCTTTTTAAAAAGAAAAAATATAAGAAAAAAAATTAAAAAAATCAAAACGACTTCGTTTCTAGAGTTTAATACATTTTTTATATATTTAAACACAAAAATGATGTTGTTTCATATATATATATATATATAGGCGATTAGCGATTTTTCTAAATCCTAAAACCGCTAATCGCCCTTGGCAATTACCGAATTTTTCTAACCTCTTTAAAAGTGGTTAAACAGTTAGATGTTAATATATAGGTATTTCAGCCTAATAAAAGCTTGTAAACACATCCTGACTGGTGTAAAGGCCACGAAAATGGAGTTCGATGATCTAAGTACCCACTCCTACTATGAATATTATGGGCTGCAATGGGTTTTCAAACTCAAAAAAAGCTTCATGGTTCTGCTAAAAGCTATCAACAACCCCAATTTTGAATATGGTGAGTGATACTTTTAACCCTGTGATTAAGCCCACAAAAAATCAGGCCATTTTTCTGTTTCCATTTCTCATGTTGGCCCATCAAACAACTAAATATTAAAAAATGCATTATTGCATGAAATTTTATTTTATGAGATCTAATTGGCCTGTTCATCCCTAGTTCCAATAATTTTACTCTAAATTTATACAAACGATAAAGTATTTCAATTTTGTTATTTACACATTATTGTTTGGACTAGGGTATGTTTGGTATTATGATTCATATACAGAAAATGTGATTTTAAACTAAATCACAAAAAATAGATCGTTTGGAATTGCGTTTTTTTTTTTTGTTAAATGCACAATTTTGAAGGCTAAACATCGATTTTGAAGGTTAAATTGTGATTTTACCAAACGCTCATCTGTATTTTTTTATTTTTATTTTTATAAATTACACATTTCAAAATCACAATTTTTAAATCGCAACTCAAACAAACCTCAGTTGTCAACATGAGTGGTGTTCTAATACTTTGACTAGTAGAATAGCAATGTAATACCTTTCCCCCCTTTTTGTTGCACTACAACAAAAGATTCATTACAAAAGACAAAAAAAAGTATTTTTCTTCAAAAGAATTTTCTTTGACGGACAGAATTTTCCTTAAGTATTTATGTCATATTTTTAATTTTTACGTCCATTTTGAATAGAGCATGTGATTTT
>NC_081541.1:38839867-38868416 GCF_901000735.1 Corylus avellana | reverse complement strand
CACGGCCATAGGAAGGGATGGAGGTAAAGTTTGGTACGTATTATGGGTTAAGGGTTAAAAATTTTAGAGGTCAATAGGCAAAAAAAGAAATTTACCTAATAATTTTTTTTTTTTTTTTTTACCTTTAATTTCTTTTTTCCCTGTGTTGGTGGGGGGCATGGCCTACACTGACCACCCTAGCTCCGTCACTGACCATATACACATGTTCATAATGTAGAAGAAAGAAGGGAAAAGAAAAAAACAGACGAAATTTATATTTTGGGGACTAATGTGTAAATATGTTAGGCATAACGTACAAAATTCATATACCATAATGTTCCATTTGGGGATTGCAGTTTCAATAAGTGCAATTTTAAAAATTGTGTTTTTGAAATCGCTACTTTTTAAAATTGAAAAAGCGTTTAGTAAAATATGTTAAAAAATATTTTTTTTATTAAATATTTGTTATGTGAAATCGTGATTTTGGTTTATATTTGTGCTTTTTTAAATAAGCACCCTTAGCCTGCTTATAGAAATCGCAGATTTTTTCATATTTTAAATTAAGTGTTTTTTAAATAGCAATGCCAAACGCCTTATGTTTTGCGATATTTTTTAAAAACCCAAATTATTTTTGCGAAATCGCAATCCCAAATAGAAACTTAGTAGAAGACAACTTTTCATCCATGCTCGCATGCAATTCATAGTAACACATACATGCATGTCTCAAATTTCTACATGAGTACGTGTGAATTTTGGATCATTGCCATTTGCCATGTTAATTGGTATACAGACGGTTCAATTAAGGCGATAGTGAGAGCAACATATGCAAGCTTGTATTTGTGATGCGAAAAAAGATCCAAAGAGCAATTGTTGCGAAAATTATTATAAATTTAATCATAGATAATTTTCAAGATCTATAAGAATGTCGGGTTTCCTTTCAATATGAGGTTTTATTCCACCGAAAAACCAATTGTTTGTTGTAAGAATGTTTGGATGTCCATGTTGGCCATATCTTGGGCAATACAACACGAGTAATATTAGAAGGAGGCTACTAGAATGTTTATAAAGTTAATGTGACTTTTAAAATTACCATTAAATTTGAAATAATCAATATTAAATTTTGATCTATCACTTATTTTAAAAGACACAAAAAAAGACTTCTCTTTCTAGCATTACTCGTACAACGCACACAAACTAAATGCCTACGAGGTGAAATGCGGCTATTACTAAAACCGTTAACTGCTAATCGCTTTTTAAAAAGAAAAAATATAAGAAAAAAAATTAAAAAAATCAAAACGACTTCGTTTCTAGAGTTTAATACATTTTTTATATATTTAAACACAAAAATGATGTTGTTTCATATATATATATATATATAGGCGATTAGCGATTTTTCTAAATCCTAAAACCGCTAATCGCCCTTGGCAATTACCGAATTTTTCTAACCTCTTTAAAAGTGGTTAAACAGTTAGATGTTAATATATAGGTATTTCAGCCTAATAAAAGCTTGTAAACACATCCTGACTGGTGTAAAGGCCACGAAAATGGAGTTCGATGATCTAAGTACCCACTCCTACTATGAATATTATGGGCTGCAATGGGTTTTCAAACTCAAAAAAAGCTTCATGGTTCTGCTAAAAGCTATCAACAACCCCAATTTTGAATATGGTGAGTGATACTTTTAACCCTGTGATTAAGCCCACAAAAAATCAGGCCATTTTTCTGTTTCCATTTCTCATGTTGGCCCATCAAACAACTAAATATTAAAAAATGCATTATTGCATGAAATTTTATTTTATGAGATCTAATTGGCCTGTTCATCCCTAGTTCCAATAATTTTACTCTAAATTTATACAAACGATAAAGTATTTCAATTTTGTTATTTACACATTATTGTTTGGACTAGGGTATGTTTGGTATTATGATTCATATACAGAAAATGTGATTTTAAACTAAATCACAAAAAATAGATCGTTTGGAATTGCGTTTTTTTTTTTTGTTAAATGCACAATTTTGAAGGCTAAACATCGATTTTGAAGGTTAAATTGTGATTTTACCAAACGCTCATCTGTATTTTTTTATTTTTATTTTTATAAATTACACATTTCAAAATCACAATTTTTAAATCGCAACTCAAACAAACCTCAGTTGTCAACATGAGTGGTGTTCTAATACTTTGACTAGTAGAATAGCAATGTAATACCTTTCCCCCCTTTTTGTTGCACTACAACAAAAGATTCATTACAAAAGACAAAAAAAAGTATTTTTCTTCAAAAGAATTTTCTTTGACGGACAGAATTTTCCTTAAGTATTTATGTCATATTTTTAATTTTTACGTCCATTTTGAATAGAGCATGTGATTTTTATATTTATTTTTTAAAATTTATGTGAAAAAAATCACATACATTTTAATCATGTGTTAGTTTAATAAATTAAAATAAAATAAACATTTTCAACCTAATTTAAAAGATATGAATTGAAAAAGAAAATATTAAATTGGGTTTTGTGGAAATTTTTTTATCCAACAATAGGCCATGGACAAGGTGGTTAGGTGGGCATGAACCAGGAGGAGGAAACCCACCAGACGCCCATATAGAACCTATGGAAGGGTTACTATTTTTCTTTTAATTAATCAATTGCAGAAATTATAAATAAATAGATTAATTAAATAAATAGCCGCAGACTAGTGGGAGCGAGAGCTGGGACCGTTCCGCAGTCGCAAACTCGTACGAGCTCGCCATTGGCGACCTGCTTTACGAACAGAAAACGATAATTCTTTGATCACCAAGAACGTATTGGAAAACCCATTTACGGTAATTGATTAATAATCAATCTATCAACGCAAATTTATGTTATGTTTATATTGAATTATGTTGTTTGATCAAGGAGCTTTTTTTTTTTTTTTTTTTTTTTTTTGTATTTGGTTATCTCTGTGAAGAAAAGAAGAAGAAGAAGAGGAGTAATCGGAAATGGCGCTTTCACGGCTTCGGCATCCGGTGAGAGAGATCTCTCGCGCTCCGTCTCTCCTCCTGAAAGCCCGTCTTGTCTCGAACTCCTCTTCTAGATCTCTTTCAAGGTACTCTCTCTATTGTTCTCTCATAATTAACATGTTATATTATTTTTTATTTTTCATTTTTTTATTGTTTAGATTTGTGAAATATAGTTGACGACTTTGCAATTGAGTGAATTGGTTGTGAGGTGGTGGGGATTGTGAGAGTTGGGATGTTGGAGGTTGGTGGGTATGCGTCAGAATTTGTTCTTGGTGGCTCTATTTGGGTGATTATATGAGATGTTAGGTGCAAATTCTAGTGAAGAATAATGGGGGTTCGTTGATTTCACAGTTTTTAGTCCTGAAACTAGATTTCATCGACTTAAACTTGAAGAGAGCAAGTATTGGCAGAAAAGAAAGTTGAAGAGGGACCAAATGGTGTTCCACTGACATATGATATTACTTAAAGACTTTTTATGTAGTCTGGTTACTTCAATTGTCTTGTCTTAGTTCCAGTTGTGCTCTGACTCGATGAAGGACATGAGAAAACACAATCTATATTATGAATCACTAAACTGTGTACGAGGCTTCTGTGTCAAAGTGTGACCCTAGAATTAGTAGCGGTAGATATAGGCATATAAAGAAGAGGAAAAGAACAGAAATGGTGCGGTGGGCTTATAACTATATCCATGGGAGAAGGTATTGAAAATGGACTTACACTATGATATAAGAAGAACTACTTAACGAGTGCACTACACCAGACTTATGTGCACTATCTAACTACTACCGTGTTAGTTAGAGAATGCCTTCCTGTACATAGCTCAGAAGCACATCATGAGAGCTCTTTTGAAGCTTTACATCCTGGTATATCAGAGATTTGTTATCAGGACGACACAATTTCAAACTCTCACTCATTTTCTTCTAGAACATACTTGGTTGATATCTCCTAGTATGCTATTTATTGGTTGATTTCTATCTAAGAGTTTTTCTGTCGCAAATGGGACAGTTGTAGACTTGAAAGAGATGCTGTGACTGATTAATTAGCAAGTATTGAGATAGACCAGATTTCTCAACACCCAACAGAACTAGGATCTGCTGGTCAATCGAATAAAGCTGCCTATAAATCATTAGTTGTGCTAAATCTCAGTAAAAGAGAGTGTTTTCAAGTTTTTAAGAGTGGAAGATGGGTTAAATTAAAAGGTTCATTTTTCATGGAAGCAGCTAAAACGGATGTTTCAATGGTTAAGAGAAAAGGGTATGGTTTGGAATTGAGATAATAACATATGAAAAACTACATTCCTTGGGGGCTATTTTGGGGCAGTAAGCCACTGAGGAGACCCAAAAAAGTATCACATGAGAACTGTACCAGCTCTGTTTTAATGGATAATTTTTGTTGTGGGTGGAATTGGTTGCAGTAGTGGAAGAAAAAGAGGACAAAGAATTGTAGGCATTAAAACCTGGGATTGGAATTCCATTACAAAATTCTCAAATAAAGCTTCAAAATTTCTGCAAACATGTTTATTATTGAATTGAAAGCAGCACATCAATATATATAGGCTGCTAGTTTTGCAACGGTTTTCAAATTTAAAGACTTTGACTAATAGAACCTATCCTGGAATTACTAAAAACCAAATATAAAGATCCAATAACATAGGAAGACCAGGATAGAATCCATGGGCTCTTACTACAACCATGTCCTGGAACTTTGAAATCACAAAGATTCTGATTCCAAAATTTAAAAGAACTAAATCAAACTGAACCAGCCGCTTACTAGTGATAACAATTATAAACATAAGACTGAACAATAAATGGAGTAGAATATGTAGGGTTCCAAGTACGCAGATTTATTTGGTCTTTTATCTTGAGCTTCTTACAGCCTGTGTTAAATTTTTCTGCTCATGTTTATATTGTACATGTATGTAATTCACTAAATTTCCTTCCTCCTGCTTGGTGGTCATCATATGATTAAAAACTAAAAATTAATGTTTCCAAATGTCTGAATCAGATTAGTATAGTATTTCTGTTTCACTTTAAGATGATATTCATTTGATAACGATCATATTCTTTTTGATATGTGTGTGCATGTGGAGAGGCCTGCATGCACATACATACATATGAAAGTAAGATCTAAATGTCTAATGGCAATCGGGTTTCCTTTAGGCCTACATGTTGCTCTCACAATTTAAGTAATCATTTCTGGTCTAACTCTGATATATAACTCATATTTTCTAGATATTGGATACAATGTTGTTCTCAATGCATATTGCTCTCTCTCTCTCTCTCTCTTGGAATATGTTCTGGTGTCTAGAGCTGCAAAACTAAGCTTATATATGCTGTTTTTCTCCTGATGGTACAGCCCTCCCTGTATGCGAAATTCTCTTGTGGGTGGTCATGGATCTGTATTAAGGTTTGCATTCATCACCTTTCTATTTATTATCGGCTTGCAAATTCAGATACGATTGCTTCACATGGTTTTATGATTAATATATACAGATTCATGAAACAACTTATGTCTTGTGAATAGTAACTATCATGAAGCACATGCTGATTAATTTGAGGACTAGAGGTCCCTTTGATCTTGAACTTCCTCGAATTTATTGGCCATCTTGTCTTTATTACTCAAAAGGGGACATATGCTTTGGGTTGGGCATATTGACATAAAAAGTTAGTTACATCCATAGTTGAAACTAAGGGAAGTTAGGGATCATCAACTCAAGACCAGTTTGATTCAAGCATACAGATAATTTAGTGCAAACCTAAAGACGGCAGTAATACTGACCATAAACTTGTCCTAATCCTTACCACATTTCCTATTACAGCTCAAGGTGGGAAATTGCAATATAAAAATGGTTATTTTAAATTTGTTATTCCCAGTAATTTCTTATTCATTATATATTTCTGTATATATCTGTTTATGCATGTGACCTCACTTGCATGAAGTTGAACCAGCTCTTACTTTCCAGTTTTAGTTTGAGCTCGTCACTTGTTGTGTAAACAAGGTCCTGTTAATATTTTGACCCTAAATAAATTTTTTGTTTATCATAATATGTATGCATACATAATATTGAAGCCATTCAGCCTAGAACCACAAGAATGTTGTGTGCAAAACCCAATTTAAATCAATGTCTATTTTGGGTTTGTCTTCTCAGACCAACAAAGCTTTCAGTCCTAGCTATTTCTTTCTTTTGTTATCTACTTTTTTTTTTTTTCTTATTCACTGACAGTGATATATTTCAGGCCTGCATGTTTATTTATGCTCACGGGTGTTCATGATAATTCTTTGAAGTTAAAGGTTAGTGTTTGAAATGTATTAGTAAATAGCTTTTCATGGCGAGGGGTGTTTTCTGATACTGTTACAAAATTTTCAGCTGCGGGTTGGTGGTATCAAGTACTTCTCTTCTGCTGGTATATGTCTCCTCCATTTAGTTACAACCTTCTGCTTATCTTTCTGTAATTCTAGGATTTGTAAAATTGTGGATTAAAGGGGCTTGCTTGTGTTTCTTCATTGTCATGATTTTATACTTTTTATTTTTTACAGTTGTTGGTGAAATTAGATTTTAGCAAAAAGCCAGTGTCTTGTTTAAGATAGCAAGGAAGTAAATAAACTTTCAGAATTATTGTCAAGCTTTGGGCAATCTTAAATACAATCCAAAGCTGCAGGTCTATGCCTTCTTAATTCGTGCTGGGCTTGGCTTAGCCCTAACTAATTAATCTACTCCAAATGTTTTTATAGGCTTTGGGATGATAAGTTGGTCAGTGTCAAACATGAAGTGATTAGCTTCAAGCCACACTTTAAATTTGATATAATTTTTTTCATCACCTTTCCATACCAGCAATATTATCTTAATTATGGAACTATTTAGGTAGCTGACTACCTCATTTTATGCAACTCCCATGCAAATGTAATAACTTAGACCAACTTTTGAGCAAATGAATTAGTGCATGATTGCCAATGTCTTTAACCTAATGTTCGGGGCCTACAAACAGGTGTTATGGATCCATAACTCAAGGGCAAAATCTTGTTGTCCATTTGAAAATTCCTACTCTAATCTTAGAATACTTGAACTGGGAATGTGTATCACTAGTTGAAGTCATTTTGTATGGACTCATTCCCAACTTCTTGGGATCAGATGCCTGAGTCATTTTCTACCTTTCTTATCAAGAACTATAACCTATACTTTTTCCCAGTTCTAACCTTTAGTTTAGATGCATGAGTCCTTATCTATATATCTATATATTAGGCAAAACTAACCTATACAATTTTCTCACATTCTCTACTCGGTTGGTGCTACCTCTACTTAGAATCACATTTATTTATTTATTTTTTTAATGTCTTTTTTTTTTTTTGTTCTTGTATTGCAATTCATACATCATAACATTCTCATTTAAGCTACACTCTTTTTTGAACATGGTGTTGTTCTTATAGCTTAATATTTGAACCATAAAGCATATAATAAGTTCTGCAGTTTCTTAAAGAATTTCTCTTGTATACTTTATGTATACTTGGGTTGGGACTTTGCCCTTTTTCATGAATTCCATTGACTTATAAAAATAAAAATAAAAAGAATTTGTCATTACCTGGAGAAGTTGGAGACAGCAAAAAACTTGCAGCAATCCAAATTCACTTCTACATTTCATTAATGAAACTCTAATTAAGTGGCAATCTCTTCCGTCTGCCTTCCTTTTAGATTATCAATTTAAGATAAAACTATGGTATTTTCTGGGTATAGCTTTAGCCATCAATTTTCCTAATCCTTCCTCACATTTACTCCTAACCTTAGCAATATTTTAATATTATTGGTTGTCTTGGTCCAGCATAACCTAAACCGTTTAAATTCTTAAGTATCTCTCTGCAGCTTTTGCTTAGAATCAACCTTACTCTCTTGGTGTGTCAAGTTTCAGAAGAAACTTCTTTTTTATGTCTAGTGAGTTCATCCATAATGTAAAAGACAATATGGTCTTAGTGCCATTTGTTGATGACAGACCTATTCTGATAAGAAATTTGCCTCTTGTTCTTCCATTTATTTGTATGTCCTCAATGTGTTTGACTGATACTGTTTTATTACTTATTTATTTATTTTTTTTGGTAAGTAATTGAACCCAAAGAGAGGGGGAATGGTAGATTTGAACTAGTAAACCCTTCTTCATAAAGTGTAGTCCCCAACCGATTGAGCTCACTTGAGGTCCATTCAAAAGTAAAAAAAAAAAAAACCCTTCATAATTGAACCTCGGCATATTCCTCTTTAGGGCTACATAATATCCTGGTATAAGTCAATGAGGACCAAACTAAGTGCCCTTTCCTTCTCGTTAAACCTTTCTGTCAATTTCCTAGTATAATAATCTTTCATGACAATTCTCTTCGCATAAAAGCCAAATTAGCTCCTTAATACTGTTTGTTCTATTTTATGTCATTTCTCGAGACTCATAGGATTTACAAACAGTTGGTGCAACTTTGAGTATCACCTTATGGCTAATTTGTAGGTAAAATATGTTCCTTTCCTTCATTAAATGGAATCTTGTTCTTAGTTGTTTAGATTGTGTTGAAGAGATTTGTGGTACTGACATATACTGGATTAGTTTTTATTTGATAAAATGAATACATCTACTGTGCATACTTAATCGTGTGTTTTATCATTAATTATGACTTTTATCATCAAGTGGACTGTTAGTGCAGATCCACCACATACAACACTCCAGATGCCAGCTCTGTCTCCTACAATGGTAAGACATACAAAAATATGCGAGATGGAATTGATTTAAATGTTATCCACACTTAAACTGTGTTTTTCTTTTTTCCTTTCAAGAAGTTTTGTGATCCTAATTGTCATTCTTTCATGCAGAATCAAGGTAATATTGCGAAATGGAGGAAGAAAGAAGGAGATAAGGTAAGTTATACCAAAAGTTTCATATAATTCTGAGAGTTTAAACCTAAGTTCTGTTCAGCATGATGTTCTTAAAGATAATTGTTGAAAAATAAATCCTTCCTCTTGATGTAGTGGGGATCAATTTGTTATTTCATTAGTGAATTTGTGTCTTCCTGACTGTTGATTTAATCTAACAGATAGAGGTAGGCGATGTACTATGTGAAATTGAGACTGACAAAGCTACTCTTGAGTTTGAAAGCCTTGAAGAGGGGTAATGTTTATTATCTGTATTGATTAATATACGATACGTAATTGTGTGATGCACACCAGTCATGGAGAAAGACATTGTTTAGTACCAGTCTTCACATCAGATGTTTCATTTGGCATTGACAAGAAGAATATTTACTTTCTTGAATAGTCATCTTTCCCTTCCCTGTTTATTTTGCAAACACTTTCTTTCATATCCCTTTTCTCTCTCTCTCTCTCTCTCTCTCTCTCTATATATATATATATATACATATAAAATGTTGATTATAACTACTTAAAGATAGGAAAATCTGATCCATCCTAAAATGCTTTATGCCTTGTTTCTTGTATGGGTTAAATTCTGCAGGTTTCTGGCTAAGATTTTGGTACCTGAAGGCTCAAAGGATGTACCTGTTGGACAACCTATTGCAATAACGGTAACCTGTTTTTGATAAGTAGTAATCAAGTTTTATTAACAATAATGGTAACCTGTGATAATCCTTTATCAACGATTTCCTTTTGTTTTCATGGAAAGCTATCTACTGTTGATTTCATTGTAGGGGAAATATTTCATTTTGTAAAGATATTGTAAAGCATGTACTTATACATATATATACATAAAAGATGTTGAAAAACATTTTGGGGAATTTATAATTATTTGAGAATTCTATTAGGTCAAAATTAATTTGTCCCTCCCCCTCCTTTCTTATTTTAGTTTTAGGCTACAATTAGAACGTATTTTATTAAATTATGTGCTAAAGCTAAAGATTGTTTAAGTATTATGCTTTTACAGTATCTGATATCTTTTAATCTGTTTTTAATCAGATATCTTCTAGAAACTTTTTATTTTTTTACTTTTTTTATGGTCTTGACCTCAATTTTTAATATGTGACGCTGATTTTTCAATGTCTTTCCAATAGTTTTTGTTTCAGTATTAACCATTCAGATACTTAAATTGTTGTAAAACCTTACTTTTGTGGGTTTACCAGGTTGAGGATCCAGATGATATCAAAAATGTCCCTGCTACTGTGGGAGACGGATCTGAGGTCAGAGAGGAAAAATCAACAACTACGGACAATGTGCTAGAGAAAAATTCGATGAAGACATCTGAGCTTCCTCCTCATGCTGTTCTTGATATGCCTGCATTATCCCCAACTATGGTAAGGAGGATTGTATATCTTTTTCTGCTCAGATTATTATGCTAAGTTTTCTAACTCTGATAGATGCTTAATGTTGCTTTTATATGTATGCACAGAATCAAGGAAACATTGCAAAGTGGCGAAAGAAAGAAGGAGACAAGGTCAGTTGTTTGATATAAGGTTTTAAATATGTTAGTGTAACTACTTCTTACTTCTAATTTGGTGGATAAAGAATAATTGCATTAAACATACCCCTTGATTATTTACTAACTGACAGATAGAAGTGGGTGACGTAATATGTGAGATAGAGACAGACAAAGCCACCCTTGAATTTGAAAGTCTTGAAGAGGGGTAATATTCTTTCCTTATGCTAGGTTTATAGTTGTAGAGGTGCACTTTGGCTAATACTAAATATGAAAGTGACATAGCTCGTGTCTTAACATGGTATTTATTTACTTGTAGTCTAGGTCATCAACATTTATTACTTCTTTGCATGTCTAATCAATTTGAGGGGGACATTGACGATGTTGTTAAACACAGATTTGTTAAACACAGATTCTATGTGTCCATTATAGTGACTTTAATCAAGTTGAAATGTATATAATCATGGCTTCAGCCGTGAATTTACAACATTTAGCTCTAATGGTAGTGCCAGTTTTCTTACGATCTTTCTTCTTGTTGATGAGAAAGTTCCTGAATTGTTATTATTGAAGCTCATTATAGATTTCTTTACATTTTTAAGTGGAATGTTGGCTGTAGGTACTTGGCTAAAATAGTAGCACCTGAAGGTTCAAAGGACATAGCTGTGGGACAACCTATTGCAGTAACAGTAAGTGTGATGATGCTTGTACAGTTGTATAACTTTCTGTTCACCTTAGCAACTTGCAGGTAATGATATTATAGCTGGCAGTAAGGCACCTGTAAGGGTGCAAATTGTTGCAGTCTGTACCTGTAAGGCTGAGATTGTTGTAATATAAGTTTTAATTTATCTTGTTGCCTTAAAAAAAGAAAATTAATGTACAAGCTGCTATTAAATGCTTATTAGATTGATTAGTGGTTATGGTTTCTTCCAGCACTGTTTGTGGAAATTTTATTCCTTGAACTATTTATTAGAATTCTAGCCACTTACACACTATGAAAACACTTTGCCTGTTTTTTGCAAGGTTGAGGATCCAGCTGATATTGAAACGGTCAAAAATAGTGCTATCAGTGGTTTGGGAATCAAAGAGGAAATAGCAACACACAATGACGATGGAAATGAAGCAAAAGCTCAAAAAACAAGTATTGCAAGGATCAGTCCATCTGCAAAGTTGCTAATTACAGAATATGGATTGGATTCATCAACATTAAAAGCATCGGGTTCTCATGGTACGCTGCTGAAGGGGGATGTTTTATCTGCAATTAAGGCAGGAAAAGGATCTTCTAAAGTCTCTTCATCTAAAGAGAAGGCACCTACATCACCTCAAACCACGCTAAAAGCTTCTGCCACAGTTTCACCAGATACTAGATCTCACTTGAAGCAGTCAGATTCTTTCGAAGATCTTCCCAATAGTCAAATTCGCAAGGTACATTAATGGTAATTAGATTTGAGCACTGTTATTTCTGTTTATAGTGGATTTTTCTGTGTGTCATGTGGATCTTGGAAGATAAAAGTTAAAAGAGACTACAATACTGCATTTGAGGCTCGTTACTGATGCCCAATATATCTGATGGTTTAACAATGTTTTCGTGTAGCTGATGGTTATTTGTCAAATTAAAATAAAATTTGTAGTGCCAAGACTACTGGACGTTCAAAAATATACATGACTATGATGTAAATTAGGATGGTGAGAAAGGGACAAAGACCAAAATTGATGTCATGAGAAGTCAGAGGTGGCAACTTATGAATGACATGGTGTGAATAAGATGGATAAGATGGTCTAGAGAAGATTGTTGACTGCTCCAGCTGCAGGAATAATCTGGTTCAACCTGACACACCCCAAGGTCAAGGGGAGAAGCCTAAGAGAATCACAGTCAAGGAAATGACAAAAAGCTTGTCTCCTACAATCAATCCTATGATCTTGTCTTAGATTGAAAATATATAAAGAAAGAGGATTCTATCAATGATTCTTCGTAGGTGGGATGGATTTCATTGACTTGTCTTGACATGAACCATTTTATGTAGGTGAGGGAATTTGTACCAAAGTAGTACAACCCCTGAAGAAAGAAGTCTAATCCAAGTCTTAGGAGGAAGAATTAAAAACTCTACTGCTTTGTCACATGAAAACTAATATTTTCTGCGAAAAATTACAAACTGGAGTTTTGCATACCTCGTGTACTTTCCATTCACTTGTGCTACACCCTTTTTGACTTTCGTTTAATAAAGTCTTGGTATGTAATTTTTTTATTTAAAAAAAAAACTTGCTTTTGTTTAGCATATTCATAAAATAAAAAAGGTAGTAATTTTATGTTTATTAAGTATCACGGAGGGCTATTATTTTGTGCAATAGTAGAAGTCAGTCTGTTAAGTAGAAGTGTGTGGGTCCAATTCTTGAGAACAATCACTTCATGCAAAAATGCTAAAGATAAGAACTGTATACAAATCTCTCAAGGAGGACCAGCACTTGAAGTGCTCTAAGTATCAAACTGATCTGCCGGTCTAGTGGAACTTGATATTGGTTGTATCAACTGAGATATGATAAACAAGGAGAAGTAATGTATAAACTGTAATATGAAACACAAACACATGCATGCACATTTTGGGTAAATCACAAGAATAGCATATTGTTTATTGTTATGGTTCCTCCTTTTTCTGCATAATAGGATGTTATAATATTGTTAGAATGAACCTTAGGTTGTCATTACATATGTTGATCATGCCATGTATTGGTTCTGGTTACATATTTGTGTCAGCAATACAGGAAGAAGCTTAGTACTACAGTCAAATACTTTTTTTTTTTTAGAAGTAATGAAGTATATAATAAAAAGCGCAGAGGGGTGCAATACTAGTACATATGAAGTATACAAGAGAATGCCTAAGACAAAAGAGAAAAGAGAACAAGAAAATCAGAATAACTAATTACTAAGGGAGCTAAACAAGCAGCTGTCCAGGAAAATAGGGAAAAAAGAAGAAGAAAAAGGACTTGAACTCCTCTAAGGTCCTCTCTTGATTATTGAGGTTCCTATCATTTCTTTCCCTCCAGAGGCTCCACATAAGACAAAGAGGCACCATTTTCCAAACAGTAGCGCTCTGAGAGTTACCCCCTGACCACCAACAGGTCATCAAATCCGCAACACTATTAGGCATAACTCAGGAAAGCCCAAAACGACCGAAGATGGCATTCCATAAGGCGCTAGCAACCTCACAATGGAGGAGGAGATGATCAATGGATTCCCTGTTTAGTTTACACAAATAGCACCTATTGACCACATTGAGATGTCTTTTCCTGAGGTTGTCCAGAGTAAGGATCTTCCCTAAGGCCGCCGACCAAGCAAATAAAGCAACTTTCAAGGGGGCCTTAGTCCGCCAAATACTTTTCCAAGGGAAAGAAGAATTGCCATTGTGTGCTAGGATCTTATAAAAAGACCTGACATAAAAAATCCCTATGCGAGACGGGATCCACCAAAGCTTGTCCTCCCCTCCTCTTCTCCCACTGTTAGAGTATAATAGGGAATAGAAGGAGGCCAAGATATCCACTTCCCAATTGTGAACCAAGCGAATAAAGCTGCCGTACTACAGTCAAATACTTAATGCAACTAGTCTGAGGCATTGCTTTAGACTTCACATTTAAATTAAATTTTAGTCTAAATAGCGGGCTAATGATAGCAATACATTTGAGCTTTGCAACCTATGACATTTAGACGCTATTTTTGGAACCTATTTCTTTTTTGTTTTTGTTGGGTTCTTAACTTGCAGTTGATAGTGTGTGGTGCTGAAAGATCATGATTGTTTTGCTTTGCAGGTCATAGCTAAAAGGTTGATAGAATCAAAACAAAATACACCACATTTATATTTATCAGCAGGTTTGGATTCTCTGTGGTCTACTCTGTATTTGTTAAGTTGAAAAATCTATGGTTGTTAATGTAAATTTACCTATATCTAAAATATTTATGATGTTTATTAGATGTTGTACTGGATCCTCTTCTTTCTCTTAGGAAGGAACTCAAAGGTATGGAATATAAACTTCAATCTGTTACTTCAGTTTCTTGGGCATATATATACTCTGGCAGATCTTTCATTTTACTTCCTCAATTACAGAGCAGCATGATGTTAAAGTTTCAGTGAATGACATTGTCATCAAAGCTGTAGCGGTTGCGTTGAGAAATGTACCGGAAGCCAATGGTAAAGACATATGACTTATGATATGGTTTAAGTAAACTACTCAATACACGTATAATTGGTGGCCACTGGCAGAAGTTTATTGTTGTGGGTAGTAGAGTCAATCCTGAAAATCAACTTGTACTTATTTTAAATAGAAGTAAAATGAAGCATCTACGAAAGGTTTGATGTGAGAGTCTTTTTGGGAAACATGCTGTGCTCCCAAACCCGCATAGACATATTTTCTGGATTATCCTTCACCAAAAAGGTTGTGAAAAATCCCAAATTTTTTCACTACTAGTACTTGTTAATTTTTGTTCTTTGCTTGCATAGTTTTCTACTTCCAACTATTGCTTGGGTTGGTTGATCCCTGTGAGGCAGCAACCACTGAGTGAACGGCCAAATAAATTCATATACTTGTTAAAAATCAAATGACAAACATTTGTGTGCTGTTTACTTATCAAAAAAAAAAAAATCATAGGCTTGAAATGGTCTAATATGTCATGAATTTCCAGCTTTCATTGCTTTATTTTTTGTCAGTAACTTTTAATGGAAAAAAAATGGAATACTTTATTTGGATAGGCTATGCCAGCTTGATCTGAACAGTAGTCATTGAACAATGGAAATTTTACCTTTAGTTACATGTGAACTGTTTTGATTGGATGGTCAATAGTGGATGTCCTGAATAACAAAGGAAATATTACTTTTTAGTTACATCTGAATGTAAAAGTTCTTACTCTTGATGTGCTTGTTTCCTGATTGTCATTTTCAAGGAGTTTGCCACTTCTGTCTTTTTTATCATTCCAGCAACCTTGAGCTTGTCATTAGTCTATTGATTACTATGGACGTTCATTTCCACTACTTGCTTGTATTAGCAGCAACATGCCCCCTTTTGGGAAATTGTATTGTAGATGTATTCTAAATTTCCCTAAAAAAAGTTCCACATTGAAATTCAGTACCCTTATCTGTTTACTGATGTTTCCTGTGTATTATTATCTGTCAGATTGATGACTTTATGGAAAAATTGTAGGGTTAAATGCCTTTTTGGTCCCTAGGTTTTAACGACTTTATTTTTTCCCACCTTGGTTTCATTTTGTATTATAGTTGGTACCTCTTTTATGGGTAAATGCGGAGATGGTAGTTCTGTCAATCTTTTGTTCTTGAAACTAATGGAATTCAATGTCAAACCAATAAAAACCCAAACCAATCAAAACCTGCCACCTGTCATATCCCTCAACAATTTGTTTTTTTTTCAATTTTTTAAGTTTTTTTTTTTTTTTAAATTAATAAAATGAAGAAAAATAGAAAATAATTTAAAAAAAAAAAAAAAAAAAATTGGAATGAAGAGGGGTGGCTTGAGCCACCTTTTTGTGCCAATGGGGCTGGCCAGCCACCCTCAAATAGTAAAAAGAGGTGGCCGAAACCTCCCCAAGGCCTTGGGGGTGGCTCGACCACTCCCTTTTGGCTTGGGGGTGGCCCCCCATTGTCCAAAATGTGGCCTTATTGGCACAAAAAGGTGGCTCCAGACACCCATCTTCATTTCCTTTTTCTTTTTTTTTTTAATAATTATTTTCTATTTTTTCTTCATTTTAAAAGTTTTTTAAATTTTTTATTGAGGCATATGACACATGGCAAGTTTTTATTGGTTTGATGTAGAATTTCGTTAGTTTTATGATGGATGGAAGATTGACGGAGGTACTATCTCCGTATTTACCTATAAAAGAAGTACCAACCTATATGCAAAATGAAACCTAGGTGAGAAAAAATGAAGTCGTTAAAACCCAAGGACCAAAAATGGCATTTAACCCAAAATTTAATTGCTATATTTTTATTCATATTTGGGAGTTCATTTCTTTTTAGTGCTGGTTGAGTTGTCTGTTTGCATACATACAAACATGTTGCATGTTTTATCTCCTTTTTGTTTTGGTTGAATACTATAAAACAGAAATTTAGTCTATACTATTCTGATAATGAAATTTTTCTCTCTCGGTACATGGTAGCTTACTGGAATGTTGAGAAAGGAGAAATTGTACTGTGCAATTCTGTTGACATTTCAATTGCAGTGGCGACGGAGAAGGTATGAGACTGATATTTTTGGTTTAGAAAATTTTAAACAGATTTATCAAAAAAACAAAATTTAACAGTGCCTCATCATATTATATTGCTTCAGGGATTAATGACTCCAATAGTGAGGAATGCAGATCAGAAGACAATATCGTCAATATCCTTGGAGGTACTCTACTAGTAATTCGCGGTTTTGGTTTGATGACTTCATTTTGGGTTCCTTATTAGATTTGAGCCTGTATTTTATTTTTTGTTTGTTCTCTTTTCCCCAAAGGAAAGAATCATCTGCTTGAGTGTGGCTACACTTCAGAAACGTGTATCAATTAATTATGTCCTTTTGATTGCTGTGATATCTAATAAAATTAAATTGGTATGGAATCTACAGAAAAAAATGGTAGTTACTCAAACATGGATTTTGGCGTAAAAAATTAAGTATTCTCGTAAACCCACTTAATTATATATATATAAAAAAATATCTACCACTTCCTATTCTTGTTAATCATCAATTCAATTTTAATGTGGATCATTGTCAATTTCTCTGCTGATATTTGAGCTTCAGGTGAAGGAATTAGCTGAGAAGGCAAGAGCAGGCAAGCTTTTGCCAAATGAATTCCAAGGAGGAACTTTTAGGTAACTATAACCTACTGCACAAATTTTATATTTTAATTGTTTTTATTACACTAGTAAGCTAATTACATATTCATTTTGTTAGAAGAATTCATTTTAAACTTTCCTTCTGAATCTTTATGCAGCATTTCGAACTTGGGAATGTTTCCGGTGGACAATTTTTGTGCAATAATAAACCCCCCTCAGGCTCTCTCTCTCTCTCTCTCTCTCTCTCTCTCTCTCTAAGTTTATTTAAGTTTACTTATTTTTTTGTTTGTTCAATAACTTTACTGGTGATGGTGTTAGCTCTAGAATACAGAGATCCTTTGTAAAATTATTTGATGTGTTAAAATTGATAGCATTCTTTTCATTTTCGAAAAATGAGTGGCTCAATTTTATTTGTTGGTAAAGGAAGTCCTGGTGTCAGGAATTCAAATATTTAAGAGCACATAATTTTGGGATGCTTTCGGCTCAGAAATTTCATTTTGAATACGTGGCAAATAACTCTTTTCCATTTTCTGAATGCAGCCTGTGTAAATGAAGATTATTGACGGGAATTTACACTGCTAAATCTATTTTTTTCCATCATCTTCTCTTTTCATTTTCAGATAATAGAAAATGGCTTTAAATAAGGATAGCAGATTGACACTGTAGTGCTCTACATTTAGTTGATGTTGCAAGTTGTTATTCTCTTATATAAATTTGTTCATTTCCTTCAGGCTGGTATCCTTGCTGTTGGTAGAGGCAACAAAGTTGTTGAACCAGTAATTGGAAGTGATGGTAAAATATTTGTAGCTTTTTGTACCTTTTATTTTATGCTTCTAATACCAGATTAGATGACGTGGCTCATTTTTCACCCAGGAGTCGAAAGGCCTGCAGTTGTCACAAAAATGAACTTAACATTATCCGCTGATCACCGTGTTTTTGATGGCAAAGTTGGAGGTACAATCTCTACTTTTCATCAAAGTTTGATATGAATTCATACTCCATATGGTGTTCAAGACCAATCAACATCTCTTCTGGTCTAGGATGCTGCCTCATAAATGATTAATCTTTCAAACACTGTTTTGCACAGTGGACAATAGTAACTATTTCAGTTTCTTCTCAAGGCTTCTGGTTTTGTAGTCATATTAATTTTGAGCAATCATGAGCTGGGGCCTTAGCAGAGAGTTGGCTGCCAAGTTGCCCGCCATGTTCATCCTTGAATGTATCATGACGCCGTTGGTTAATGACAAATTGGGGAGGCTTATTGCATAGAGTATCTAAATTCCTTACTGTGATTGGCCACGAGTGAAGCTTAGACTTGAAATATGCTCTACTTTCTAATTGTTGTTGGTAGACAAATGCAGAACTAATATAGAGGGTTCTGATTTATTTCTTTCTTGTTTAAATTTCTAGTCTTCTATTGTCTTGTTCATCGCCCATTCAAGTTATTTGCTATATAAGTAGTCAAAAGGCTGCCTGGAGGGTCATGATAACATAGTTCCATCCCTATTCATATTATATGTGTACTTGCTTATGAGGTTAACACTACTTTATCCTGCAGGTGCATTCCTCTCAGCTTTGCATTCAAACTTTAGTGACATCCGAAGACTTCTTCTGTAATAACATAAGAAAAGCCCCCAATTAACTACTGGGATACCCTGAGATCAACCATGGTGGAGGATGTAATTCAAAATTTAGTCAGAATTTTTCACATTAGCGTGTAATTTTCTTCATGGAGTTCCCCTCCATTCTACCGTCTTGCTTGCGGTATTTTTGAACCCAACTTTCCCATAGATAACCAAATTGCTGAGGCACATAAGCAATGAGTTTTTTGCACAATTTTCAGGTTTCTAATGTTATGAGGTTTAAGACAATTGTACTGAGGTTTTCTGGACAAGAAAACACAACTGTTACAAGGTTTTGATTTTTTTCGTTACTCCATTTTTCAGAATGATGATGTATAAAAAAATCAAGGAAAATAAGCATCTTTATCAATGAATGAATTCTTGATTGTTATTGATGGTGATGCTGGTGAAATGTTCATTGTATTACCTGTGTCCCTAGTTCCTAATTAGGCCAAAGCTTGATCTTAATCTTCGTTTTGAGTTTTGACAATCTGTAAACCTGTTTGCTGCATAGATATTTATAACCAAAGCATTCTATGGCCACAAATTTGAGACAGACCAGTTACAGCAGATGCAGCTTTACCAGTACGGGAAGGTCAAGAAGTTAATGGCCAGATGACTGGAACCTTTTCCTAAGATGTATGAGAACTGCTGAATTTGTAGAATTTACACCTTCACCCATGTGAGTCCTACAAATCAAAAGGTTGATTTTTAGAGAAGTTGAATAGGAGGAGGACATTTAGGCACTGCCAGGGAGATGGACATCTCTGAAGGCATATGGAATGTGTTGCATGTCAATGATGTCATACAAGGTGCACTTCTATGTTACAAAAGCTTAAGCAAATAAATAAAGCAGATGATGAACTAGGGCTTGATTGGTTTGACTTGAGATTTGTTTTTTTGTCAGCACAACCTATAAGAGCATTCACATTGGTTTATATATATATATATATATAAACAAAATCAACTTTATCTAATTTAGCTAATGAGTTTTGAAAGACACTATACATCAAATTATCTATTTATTTTATCTATATTATTTATTTATTTTTAATTTTTTTATAAGAATTGTATTTTTCCTCTAAAGATCATATTTTTCAACTTTTGGAAAAAAAGATATGTGAAAAGAGAAATAACAGGAAAAAATTTTAGGAAAAGAGAGATGTGGAAGAGAAATAATAAGAGAATATTTTGGGAAAAGCAGGTGTATAAAAAAATAGTATATTAATAAGATGATTTGTGACCAGTGCCGCTACCTACGGTATATTAATAAGAAATAGTATGTTCATAAATGCAACAAAAATCTAGTTTGCATTTGAGATGCATAATTTAATGTAGAAGGTTTTTTAGTATTTTGCTTATCTATTTTACATATAAAAGTAAAAAAGAAGCTAAGCCATTGTGAGTGCTCTAAGCAGCATTGGGAGGGTCTTCAAATTATAAGCAAATAGAGTTCAAAATTGCAACAAGCAGCATAACTGCACACAAACTAAAAAAAAAAATCCAAGCAAGAAAAACAGAACGTTTCCTAAAACTATATATTGCATCAAAACAACCCAGATTCGAAAGCACTATATGCATTCAAAAACTGATTCTTAGGGTTCCTGTGACCCCATTGTGGGCAGCCTCATCTAAAATAATATGGGGAAAAAAAATGGAAAAACACATTTGCCTCTTGGAGAATATAAGAAACAATTCCAGAGTCGTAAACAAACTTTATCAGAATTTTTTTTTTCTAATTAAAATATTGTTGCCACTCTAGGGTTAACCTCTTTGACAGCAAGTGGTTCATACCACTGCGGGCCAAAACCAGCAGCTTTTCTTGCTTCCTCATTGAAAGGTGGCTTCAATGGTCCCCTGAAGTATGTCCTCACTATTGAGTGAAACTTCTGAATTACTTCATCTTCCTCTAGCGTTTTTTCACTTTCTCCTGCCCCACCTGGAGATGCCAAGCTGCCTTGATTCCAAGCAGGATTTTCAGCCCCTAGGCAAAGATATTTAAACCATTTAACCCCAGCAGCACAATGGGTAATCTCTTCTGGGTAAATCACTCTCTCTAGTAACTCTGCTGTCTCATTATCGCCTCCATTGCGAAACCGAGAAATGGTTGTGGGAAGCACATCAAGTCCTCTTGCCTGTGTTCAAACTCAAATTTGTTATTATTTATAAAAAAAAAAATTATTCACTAACACCATAGAGAAAGGGTGTACTCTAGTGTTGCATTATAACTAAATGAGCCAACACTACATACAAGTCTGATGAAAGGATAAATATTTGGAGAAGTTCAAGAAAATGGAGCCATCACCACAAATGGTAGGATCAATTCATCTCAAAAATCCAGAACCAAGTTGCATGATTTGTAACTATGGCTCCATTTCTTCAATGCCTGCAATCAGGACTATGGATTTTTACTAGCAGATGTATGTGTAAACAAAAAAAAAAAAATCAATTTCCATCTGCTTTGAATGGCAATGTTGATAGCCTAAGTTCATTAGAAACTAAATTTGTGAAAACAGATCCTTCCTGAATGAAAAAATATACTTGACTGCGGCCACCAGCTAAGAGCATTCCCAGCAGCTACCCGGTCATATTCCCTAAATTTAAGGATCCAAACTACTTTTTGCTTCCCTATGTCAATTTACACTCCAATAGCTTCCTTAATTGCTTCCCTATACCATTAAAATATTATTTTTTATTTTACTTTTTTTATATTTTATTCCTATAATTTATACTTTCTCTCTCTCCCTCATATTTTCTTCTTCTTTCTTCCGACAGTACCCATTTCTTCTTCTCTGTGATTTTGCCATTTTCTTCTCAAATGGTTCAAGTTGTGGCTTCTATTTCTTCTTCGATTTGCGTCTACGATTTCTTCTCCGAATTCTTCTCCGATCTGCGATTTCTTCTCCGATTTGCGTCAAGTTTGAGGACTCGGAGCGGTACGTTTATGGATGGAAATCTGATCGTGAACAAGGATGGGGTTCAGATCGTCTCTCAGACCGAAATTGAAGCAATAAAATTTGATGGTTTCAGTCTTTGATTTGCGATTTGCAATTTCTCCTCTGATTCACCATGTTCATTCCTTCTCTTCTCCTCTGAAACCTCAAGAAATCCTCCACCTTCTTTGATGTTGTTGCTGGCCATTGGAAATGATTTGACAAAATCAGAGGTCTTTTGAGATTAAGCTTGCAAAGTGGGTCAGGGAAGGCCTCTCTTCTCCTTCTGCGTTTGCTTGAACGGAGAAGAAGAAAAGAAAATGCTGGGGAAAGAAGGGGAAAACGAAGAGAGGAGAGAGGAGAGAGAGCATCAGTTTTATCAATATAATAATCATATGGATTGCTACAGTTGAACCCAAAACATTGGGTTCAACTGTAGCAGCTGATGGTTTAAGGAACCATATAGGGAATCTGCTGTAAGACGTTTTTTGTGATTTTTTGGACATATTCCCTAGACATAGGGAACAGACCCCCTTATAGGGAGTCTGCTGGGAATGCTCTAATATCCTAGAGGTGATATATGTTGTAGTGAATAATTTAAACCATGTTGGTCCAAATGAATTCATTTTAAAATAAGAAAGTTGGTAAGGAAAAAACACCTCATGGACGCAATGCTCAACTGCCAGACGTGCTAAGAGATCAGTGGAAGTAGCAGTAGCAGAGTCCCAGAGGCCATCGTGAGCTGGTAATGCTCCATAAAAAGAACCCAGCCCCTCTAGCCGTTCCGCAAGGAGAGTGAAGTGTCTGCCCTCATCCTGAGCCACCTTAACAAAATCGGTGAAGAAATCTCTTGGCATTGCAGCTTGCTTACCAAAGCGAGCTATTATATCCTATAAAATTACAGATTTACATGACAGATAAGTAAGAGACAACACATGAGATAGATACAACAAGAAATTAATGCATCTACAAAAGAATAGATTTAAGTAGATGAACATGTATATGAATAACTGAGGCGTGGTTGCCTCACTTTCACTTTTGTAATGTAAAAACAAAATGAATATGATGCAGGAGAAGAAGAAAAAAAGAGTTTGGAAGCGTATTTTCAAAACTATGTTTTGAATATATTAGAGTTTCAGATACTATAGGATTCCATATTGGATAATAACAATAGAAGTGAGTGATTAATCTAGTATTGTTGGGTCCAAAGTAGATTTAATCATTTTTGTTTTAAGTTCGCGTCTCAAAAATCAAAATGTTACATCAAAATCCAAACTTGGATGCTTCTCCATGTGTTTATCCTCCAAAGTTCTTCTATGCATAATTTGGTAGTAGTACACTTCTGGGTTATCGCAAAAACAGTTTAAGGACACTCCAAAAAAGAAGTGTTATATAAAAGAATTCCCTTAATATAAACTCATAAGGAGACAGACAAGTTAAAGAAATAATACCCAAGACAAGTCAATAGCCCAGCTCTCAATGTGCACAAGACTATGCACAATGGCCTGCCTACTCTGCAAGCTACCTGCTTTTCCAAGCTTCGGCATGAGACTCGGTGACACCAACTTGACCTGCACAAAAGACTCATTTATGTGTTTCATTGAACAGTTAGCATAAAGTAGCACATGGGCATGGGATATGCAACTACATTTTAATGTTAATATTTATCTATTAATCAGATTTCTTAATATGGTAATAATTAACTTATTATTTTTAAGAGACATCCTTACATATGGTGTAAAATGGTCGTGGTTCTTAATTATTTGGAAGAGGTCCAATAAGAATATAAACATACCCATTTGTACCATCTCTCAATGTAATGTATAGATACACCAAGTCATTTATAGATCATACAGTAATATACTTGAGAATATTTCGGGAAAGAAAGATGCTTCTTTAGTGGAGCTTTGAACCCAACTATTATTTTATTGTAAAATTAGTTTAAGTCATACGACAAACAATTAGGAGAATGAAGTGGAACATAGAAGAATAATGATGGAGATCTCCACAAGCACTTAAATGAAAACAAATAAGAGAATAAAGGATAAAATATCATATTATTTTATATCATATAAAAAGAAAATCGCAAACGTTCAAATTCTATCTCTTTTGTTGAGAGATACTTTTATATATGTGCATCTGGAGAGAGCAATTCTCAAAATTTTGAAGATTGTGAGAGAACGGTGATAACATTAAAAGACATATTGTTCAAAACTCTATGGGTGGATGGCTGCTATCAATAGTTCTTGCTTTGCTAATTTTGTAGTGTTTCCGGATGTGTTCTTTCCCTCTCCCTAAGTGGATATTTCTCTTGTATACTCTTTGTATGAAAAAATTTATATAATTCAGGTGCTTGGAAAATATAAGACTATTTTATGTACATGAAAGGCTATAACTGTGCATATGAGTTAGATGCATTAAGATCACATGAGAAATCTTTTCTATGTTTGTGAAGAGATGTAAATATTAGACGGTTGGTAATTAGTGAAGTCCATCATAATTCGGTTATTCGCAGGTCGATACAATTGTGTTTAGTTATAATGACTAATTGATAGGCTATTGAACTCTTGTGAAAGTCCAAACCTATTTATTTGATTAGTGCAATGAGATGAAACTGTTTATATATTTTCTTGTCAGATTAACATTTATATCAATCAACATGTGTTATAAAAATGAAAATGTATCACGCACATTTTTGTGGGTTTATGCAAATTTGTAAATACCATCTATCTCACAGCCTCTTTAATTCTCTTAAAATTTGTTAAACACATGGACATTTTTGTAAATCCTATCAAAGTTTAGTTGAACCTTTGCTTAATACTAACATGAAATGAGCATAAGCATTTGTTATAAGAATCACGCTGGCTACTATCAACGGTTTCATGTGATTCTTATCATCATGATAGAAAGTTCAATCTTGGGCTCCGTTTCTTTTCTTTTGGTGTAAAATATTTTCTGTTGGAAAATGTTTCAATTGAAAACATTTTCAAGGAAAACTGGTTATTTTCCGGTGTTTGGTTGCAAAGCTCTTTTCTTTTCTTTTTTTCTAATTAAAAAAAAAAAGAAAAAAAAAAAGCCATGACCAAAGCTTAAAATGGTCTGAAAAACACTTTCAAGTGTTTGGTTGAAACCTAAAAAATGCTCTAAAAACACCATGACCATTAGAGCTGCTAATTTTTTACACAACCCACAAACCCAACACGAAATTAAAGAGTTAGGATTAATGAGTTTGACTCATTTAATTAAATGAGTCGGGTTAAAGTTGACCTATATAATCTTGTATTCATACTCCGAAACGACTAGAACCCATTATGCGACATAATGGTTTACAAATGTCAACATGATCCGTGAACTCGAAACGAATCTGATACATATTCTCGACGCAACCCAAACTCGTCACATGAATACGAATTGCCACCCTAAGTCAACCATCACCCCTCACCCAAAATCAGCATACAGTAGCAAAATCACCACACAAACACCGAATTCAAAAAATCACACGGAGATAGAGACTGAAAAATGGGTTTAAACAAAATTTTCGGTCGCCCCAAATATCCAATAATATAAAATAAAAACACCAAATCCTTTACATATTATATACGGAATATTCGAGCAAAGAGGCAGTGGCTTTTGGGCTTTAAAATTCTTATAATATGACTACATCTTATTATATTATCATTGATAGGATCTATCTATATAAAGAGAGCATTTCAGGGAGTTGAAGTGCACGTACGTTGGAGAGCCTTGCGGGGCGATCTGGGACGGGGAGGTCCAGGGACGGGTCGTAGGGCTGAGTGATGGTCCCCTGGAGCCACTGAGAAGCGACCGAATCGCCGAGCCGCGCCTTCTCGAATGGGTCCGCTGTGTTGAGGACTCCAACGGCTGCTTCCACAAGGGTCTCGGCTCGGTCTTGCCGCCGGCTCATTTTCCCTGTCGCCACTACGCTTTGCAGATTGCAATGAATAATAATAGATTATTAGATAATTGCATAAACAACACGTGTTCCAACACGAAACGACGGGAACTTGTTGGAGGTCACGTGATCCTATAGAGGAGTATTTTATTTAATTATTTATTTTTATATATAACAATATAGGACTAATAAATAATAAATCTTTGGTTAGAGATATTTGATGTAAAGTTTCATTTTAATATTTAAAAACTTAATTAGATAAATCTGAGTTTATGATTTTGGTATATGAGCTTCAAAATAGTTTATTTCTTTAATTTATTGTATTTTACACAATTTATAAATACTGAGATTGTAAAAACTTTAAATTTTAAGAAGTTAAACAAATATATGAGTTAAAATTAAGGGAAAAGATCAAAATAACCTTGTGTGATTTGAGGTTTCATAATTTCACTCTTTGGATTTCTAATTTTGTCAATTAAATTTTTAATCTTTGAAAACAATATCAAATAAGTTCTTCCATCCATTTTTGAATAATTGTTCTTATAGAATGGATATGAAAATACTAAGAAATGAAAAAACCAGAAAGAAAAAGATCCTTTGGCCATGTCAATGAGTAATTCTATTAATCACCCCTCTCTCAAAGTTTATGGAGTGTGATTCTCCAACTAAAAAATTAATCTTTATGCACTAAATACTATAACGACTCACCCCATATAGGCTTTGAAATGACTATAACGACTCACCCCATATAGGCTTTGAAATGTATAGCATTACTCTTGGTCGACGGACAAGTAGGCTTTTCGCCTCCGTGGTTATGTATTTGTTTGTTAGTTTTTTTAGATTGCAAATTTGAAGTTCTTACCCTTTCACCTCATAATTTCCTTGAAGCAAATTTTAAAGACAGACTCATTTATAGTTATTACCACTACATTCTAGGTGCAGAGGTTAGGCAGCGATAGGGGATAGAATGGTCGATCTGTTTCTGTTTGTTGATGGGATTCGGACAATCTGCTCATTGTGATGAATTTTTGCAGAGATGAAAATAAATCTTTCAAGAAAATCTGTCATTGTGAAATTTGAATTACACAAAATGTATATCAAGTATAGACTCCTCTTCAAAGCAAGAATTATGAACTCAAATTTAAGAAGATATCTTCGACATATTCGGGAATACTACATACCCGAAAACTTAGAAAACGATAACCAAAATATATATATATATATATATATATATATATATATATATATATATCAAAATGAAAATTCAGGTCTCTGGGAATGACTCAGGCAACTGCTGTGAGTCTTCATGGAAGAAAATCTGCAGTAAATATGATTTTGTATCTCAATCCACACTAGCATATGAATTTTCCCTCGCTCTTTTGGTTGACAATCCTGATTTCCATACAGCAGCCAACTGCAAGATCATTGATGTAGCGCCAGCATGATCAATCAAATACTGCTTGTCTTCCTGTACATCTGCAGCAGATCATATCCAAACTTGCATGGTTAAATTTAAATCAGCTTGTATTGGTTAAATATCAAGATTGATATATTTCAAGTTGTAAAATTATTCCATAACTAGTTTGGTTCCTATAAGCACTATAGGCACAATTGGGGGAATTCACTGGAAGCCAAAAAATAGATGTGTCAGACTGATACTGGAGGATTATCCATAAATTAACCAAACAAATTAAGAACAAATGTTATTGGGTTATGATGAAAAACCTTGTTGGGGATATTTTCATAGCTGGCTTTGCTGATGAGAGAAAAGGCCAACAAGAAAACATCTGTTATAATCCTCCTGTCCTGTATTCACCAACTTCGTTAAGTACATAGGACACATATAATTTTATTCTCTATGAAAACTAAATATGTAAAGGGTGTGTGGTTGAAAAAAAAACCACAGCAACCAAAAAAAAATTGTAATTCAAGTTGCTGATGCCTAATTTTTACCAATTTATCAATCTATAATATAAATTTCCAAGTGTGATAAACTCTCTCATACAGAAGAGAAATGTCATTTTGTATACTCCTATCCTTCTATTCTCCTTTTTTTGAAAATTGGACATGGAATTTATAGGAGGAGAAGGATAAGAGTATACTAAATAGCAGTAACTCCAGACAGAATATAGCAGCAATCTGATGATACCCATGAAGCAATTACTTACCAGCAGTGTCCCATAGTCCAAGGTTAATTGTGCTACCATCAACCACGATAGCACTAAAGTTGTTGGTCGCAGTGGGCACACATTCCTATAAGAATATGAAGTAAAACAGATCAAGATTTAATTGTTGAGGTGGTAATCTAGAAAGAGACACAAAAGACAGTTTTTTTAATAAACATCCAATTACCTGAATTCTCCACTATGACAAAAAATGCAAGTCCCTTTGAAATTGTTGAGGTGGCCATTTCACAGTTCCAACAGATGATACTGCTGGCTCTTGTCATCTTATTTGGAAAGTGAATTACCTGGCATCAGTTAGGACAAACACAAGAGTGTCATCTTATTTGGTAAGTGCTTTAAACATCTTATATGTTTAATTTAACGAATCACTTCAAAGATGAATGCAATGGCAGCCTAGGATTCTCTCCGGTTCATTTGCGCTGGAGAGGAACCAAATTATGCAATAGCACACTTTTGTTTTGTTTTGTAGTTAAAGTATTTACCAAATGCCACCTTCAAAATTTTGTCTTAAGAGCCACCTCACATATTTTTGATAAGTAGAGCCACCTCACATATTTAAAATTGAGTAATCACATATTTCCCTGCAACAACAGCTAATTATCAGTCTAATATCAACCACACATATTCTTATTACATGAACTAAAGGACTTTATCACCAACTCATTCTCTTCCATGTTTGGACTTCACAAAAAGGGAAAACGAAGGAAAATAAGAACTTCACAA
>NC_081541.1:38831649-38839767 GCF_901000735.1 Corylus avellana | reverse complement strand
TGTATCAATTAATTATGTCCTTTTGATTGCTGTGATATCTAATAAAATTAAATTGGTATGGAATCTACAGAAAAAAATGGTAGTTACTCAAACATGGATTTTGGAGTAAAAAATTAAATATTCTCGTAAACCCACTTAATTATATATATATAAAAAAATATCTACCACTTCCTATTCTTGTTAATCATCAATTCAATTTTAATGTGGATCATTGTCAATTTCTCTGCTGATATTTGAGCTTCAGGTGAAGGAATTAGCTGAGAAGGCAAGGGCAGGCAAGCTTTTGCCAAATGAATTCCAAGGAGGAACTTTTAGGTAACTATAACCTACTGCACAAATTTTATATTTTAATTGTTTTTATTACACTAGTAACCTAATTACATATTCATTTTGTTAGAAGAATTAATTTTAAACTTTCCTTCTGAATCTTTATGCAGCATTTCGAACTTGGGAATGTTTCCGGTGGACAATTTTTGTGCAATAATAAACCCCCCTCAGGTTCGCTCTCTCTCTCTCTCTCTCTCTCTCTCTAAGTTTATTTAAGTTTACTTATTTCTTTGTTTGTTCTATAACTTTACTAGTGATGGTGTTAGCTCTAGAATACAGAGATCCTTTGTAAAAGTATTTGATGTGTTAAAATTGATAGTATTCTTTTCATTTTCGAAAAATGAGTGGCTCAATTTTTTTTGTTGGTAAAGGAAGTCCCAATGTCAGGAATTCAAATATTTAAGAGCACATAATTTTGGGATGCTTTCAGCTCAGAAATTTCATTTTGAATACGTGGCAAATAACTCTTTACCATTTTCTGAATGCAGCCTGTCTAAATGAAGATTATTGATGGGAATTTACGCTGCTAAATCTATTTTTCCCATCATCTTCTCTTTTCATTTTCAGATAATAGAAAATGACTTTAAACAAGGATAGCAGATTGACACTGTAGTGCTCTACATTTAGTTGATGTTGCAAGTTGTTATTCTCTTATATTTATTTGTTCATTTCCTTCAGGCTGGTATTCTAGCTGTTGGTAGAGGCAACAAAGTTGTTGAACCAGTAATTGGAAGTGATGGTAAAATATTTCTAGCTTTTTGTACCTATTATTCTATGCTTCTAATACCAGATTAGATGACGAGGCTTATTTTTCACCCAGGAGTCGAGAGGCCTGCAGTTGTCACAAAAATGAACTTAACATTATCTGCTGATCACCGTGTTTTTGATGGCAAAGTTGGAGGTACAATCTCTACTTTTCATCAAAGTTTGATATGAATTCATACTCCATATGGTGTTCAAGACCAATCAACATCTCTTCTGGTCTAGGATGCTGCCTCATAAATGATTAATCTTTCAAACACTGTTTTGCACAGTGGACAATAGTAACTATTTCACTTTCTTCTCAAGGCTTCTGGTTTTGTAGTCATATTAATTTTGAACAATCCTGAGCTGGGGCCTTAGCAGAGAGTTGGCTGCCAAGTTGCCCCTACATTGGGTGACAGGCCATGTTCATCCTTGAATGTATCATGACGCCATTGGTTAATGACAAATTGGGGAGGCTTATTGCATAGAGTATCTAAATTCCTTACTGAGATTGGCCGCGAGTGAAGCTCAGACTTGAAATATGCTCTACTTTCTAATTGTTGTTGGTAGATAAATGCAGAACTAATATAGAGGGTTCTGATTTATTTCTTTCTTGTTTTATTTTTTAGTCTTCTATTGTTTTTTTCATCGCCCATTCAAGTTATTTGCTATATAAGTAGTCCAAAGGCCGCCTGGAGGGTCATGATAACATAGTTCCATCCCTATTCATATTATATGTGTACTTATGAGGTTAACACTACTTTATCCTGCAGGTGCATTCCTCTCAGCTTTGCATTCAAACTTTAGTGACGTCCGAAGACTTCTTCTGTAATAACATAAGAGAAGCCCCCAATTAACTACTGGGATACCCTGAGATCAACCATGGTGGAGGATGTAATTCAAAATTTTGTCAGAATTTTTCAGATTAGCGTGTAATTTTCTTCATGGAGTCACCTATCAAAAAAAAAAATTTCTTCATGGAGTTCCCCTCCATTCTACCGTCTTGCTTGCGGTATTTTTGAACCCAACTTTCCCATAGATAACCAAATTGCTGAGGCGCATAAGCCATGAGGTTTTTGCACAATTTTCAGGTTTCTAATGTTATGAGGTTTAAGACAATTGTACTGAGGTTTTCTGGATAAGAAAACACAACTGTTAGAAGGTTCTGATTTTTTTCATTACTCCATTTTTCAGAATAATGATGTATAAAAAAACCAAGGAAAATAAGCATCTTTGTCAATGAATGAATTCTGGATTGTTATTGATGGTGATGCTGGTGAAATGTTCATTGTAGTACCTGTGTCCCTAGTTCCTAATTAGGCCAAAAGCTTGATCTTAATCTTCGTTTTGACAATCTGTAAACCTGTTTTCTGCATAGATATTAGTAACCGAAGCATTCGATGGCCACAAAATTGAGATAGACCAGTTACAGCAGATGCAGCTTTACCAGTACGGAAAGGTCAAGAAGTTAATGGCCAGATGACTGGAACCTTTTCCTAAGATGTATGAGAATTGCTGAATTTGTAGAATCTACACCTTCACCTATGTGAGTCCTACAAATCAAAAGGTTGATTTTTAGAGAAGTTGAATAGGAGGAGGACATTTAGGCACTGCCAGGGAGATGGACATCTCTGAAGGCATATAGAATGTGTTGACATCTCTGAAGGCATATAGAATGTGTTGAATTTCAATGATGTCATACAAGGTACACTTGTATGTTACACAAGCTTAAGCAAATAAATAAAGCAGATGATGAACTAGTGCTTGATTGGTTTGACTTCAGATTTTTTTTTTTTTGTCAGCCACGACCAATAAGAATAAGAGCATTCACATTGGTTTTATATATATATATATATATATATATATATATATATATATATAACTAATTAAAGCCCACTTTATCTAGTTTAACTAATGAGTTTTAAAAGATATCATACATCAAATTATCTATTTATTTTGTCTGTCATTTAAATTTTATTTTATTTTATTATTTTATTTTTTTATGCAAAATAACTAATCAAAATCCACTTTATCTAGTTTAACTAATGAGTTTTAAAAGATACCATACATCCAATTATCTATTTATTTTGTCTATGTCATTTAAATTTTATTTTATTTTTTTTATAAGAATTGTATTTTCCCTAAAAAAAAATCATATTTTTCAATTTTTGGAAAAAAGATATGTGAAAAGAGAAATAGCAGAAAATTTTTTTGGGAAAAGAGAGATGTTGAAGAGAAATAATATGAGAATATTTTGGGAAAAGAGAGATGTGTATAGAGAAATAGTATATTAATAAGATAGATGTATGACCAGTGTCGCTACCTACGGTATATTAATAAGAAATAGTATGTTCACAAATGCAACAAAAATCTATTTTGCATTTGAGATGCATAATTCAATGTAGAAGATTTTTTAGTGTTTTGTTTATCTATTTAAAATAGAAGTAAAAAATAGCTAAACTATTTCGAGTGCTCTAAACGGCCTTGGGAAGGTCTTCAAATTATAAGCAAATAGAGTTCAAAATTGCAACAAGCAGCATAACTGCACACAAGCTAAAAAAAAAAATCCAAGCAAGAAAAACAGAACGTTTCCTAAAACTATACATTGCATTAAAACAACCCAGATTCGAAGGCACTATATGCTTTCAAAAACTGATTCTTAGGGTTCCTGTGACCCCATTGTGGGCAGCCTCATCTAAAATAATATGGGGAAAAAAAATGGAAAAACACATTTGCCTCTTGGAGAATATAAGAAACAATTCCAAAGTCGTAAACAAACTTTATCAGAATTTGTTTTTCTAATTAAAATATTGTTGTCACTCTAGGGTTAACCTCTTTGACAGCAAGTGGTTCATACCACTGAGGGCCAAACCCAGCAGCTTTTCTTGCATCCTCATTGAAAGGTGGCTTCAATGGTCCCCTGAAGTATGTCCTCACTATTGAGTGAAACTTCTGAATTACTTCATTTTCCTCTAGCGTTTTTTCACTTTCTCCTGCCCCACCTGCAGATGCCATGCTGCCTTGATTCCAAGCAGGATTTTCAGCCCTTAGGCAAAGATATTTAAACCATTTAACCCCAGCAGCACAATGGGTAATCTCTTCTGGGTAAATCACTCTCTCTAATAACTCTGCTGTCTCATTATCGCCTCCATTGCGAAACCGAGAAATGGTTGTGGGCAGCACATCAAGTCCTCTTGCCTGTGTTCAAACTTAAATTTGTTATTATTTATAAAAAATAAATAAATAATAAATAATAAATAATAAATTATTCACTAACACCATAGAGAAAGGGTGTACTCTAGTGTTGCATTATAACTAAATGAGCCCACACTACGTACAAGCTGGATGAAAGGATAAATATTTGGAGAGGTTAAAGAAAATGGAGCCATCTCCACAAATGGTAGGATCAATTCATCTCAAAAATCCAGAACCAAGTTGCATGATTTGTAACTATGGCTCCATTTCTTCAATGCCTGCAATCAGGACAATGGATTTTTACTAGCAGATGTATGCGTGAACAAAAAAAAAAAAAATCAATTTGCTTTGAATAGCAATGTTGATGGCCTAAGTTCATTAGAAACTAAATTTGTGAAAACTAGATCCTTCTGAACGAAAGATATAGCTTGACTCCACCAGGTGATGATCCAGAGGAGATATGTGTTGGTCCAAATGAATTCATTTTAAATAAGAAAGTTGGCAAGGAAAAAAACACCTCATGAACGCAATGCTCAACTGCCAGACGTGCTAAGAGATCATTGGAAGTAGCAGTAGCAGAGTCCCAAAGGCCATCGTGAGCTGGCAATGCTCCATAAAAAGAACCCAGCCCCTCTAGCCGTTCTGCAAGGAGAGTGAAGTGTCGGCCCTCATCCTGAGCCACCTTAACAAAATCGGTGAAGAAATCTCTTGGCATTGCAGCTTGCTTACCAAAGCGAGATATTATATCCTATAAAATTACAGATTTACATGACAGATAAATAAGAGAACAACACATGAGATAGACACAATAAGAAATTATTGCATCTACAAAAGAATAGGTTTAAGTACATGAACATGTATATGAATAACTGGGGCCTAGTTGCCTCACATTCGCTTTTGACATGTAAAAACAAAATGAATATGATGCAGGAGAATGAAGAAAAAAAAAAAGGAGTTTGGAATTGTATTTTCAAAAACTATGTTTTTCAATCTATTAGAGTTTCAGATACCATAGAATTCCATATTGGATAATAACAATAGAAGTGATTAATCTAGTATTGTTGGGTCCAAAGTGGATTTAGGGCCTGTTTGGAATTGCATTTGGGGGGCCTAAAAGTGTTTTTAACACTCAAAAAGCCCATTTAAAGAAAAAGTACTTGTTTGGTAAAAAAATAAAAAGCGCTTTTAAGGGTCCAAAAAGCCGGCTAAAATGTACTTTTGGCAAAAACTTAAAAATGAAGCTTTTGCGGACAAAAGTTATTTTTGACTTAAAAGCTCTATTTCTCAAACACAATCCCAAACATGCTCTTAATCATTTTTGTTTAAGTTGGTGTCTCAAAAATCAAAATGTTATATCAAAATCCAAACTTGGACCAAAGTTCTTCTATGCATAATTTGTGTAGTAGTACACTTCTGGGTTATTGCAAAAACAGTTTTAAGGACACTCCAAAAAAGAAGTGTTATATAAAAGAATTCCCTTAATATAAACTCATAAGGAGACAAGTTAAAGATATAGTACCCAAGACAAGTCAATAGCCCAGCTCTCAATGTGCACAAGACTATGCACAATGGCCTGCCTACTCTGCAAGCTACCTCCTTTTCCAAGCTTCGGCATGAGACTCGGTGACACCAACTTGACCTGCACAAAAGACTCATTGATGTATTTCATTGAACAGCTAGCATAAAGTAGCAAATGGGGATGGGATACGCAAGTACATTTTAATGTTAAATATTTATCTATTAATCAGATTTCTTAATATGGTAATAATTAACTTATTAAAAAAAAAAGAGACATCCTTACATATGGTGTAAAATGGTCATGGTACTTGATTATTTGGAAGAGGTCCAATAAGAATATAAATATACCCATTTGTACCATCTCTCAATGTAATGTATAGATACACCAAGTCATTTATAGATCATACAGTAATATACTTGAGAATATTTCGGGAAAGAAAGATGCTTCTTTAGTGGAGCTTTGAACCCAACTATTATTTTATTGTAAAATTAGTTTAAGTCATACGACAAACAATTAGGAGAAACCTAGAAGAATAATGATGGAGATCTCCACAAGCACTTAAATGAAAACATATAAGAGAAGAAAGGATAAAATATCATATTATTTTGTATCATATAAAAAGAAAATCGCAAACTTTCAAACTTTGTGTCTTTTGTTGAGAGATACTTTTATTGATGTATATTTGGAGAGAGCAATTCTCAAAATTTTGAAGACTGTGAGAGAACGGTAATAACATTAAAAGATATATTGTTCGAAACTCTATGAGTGGATGGTTGCTATCAATATTTCTTGCTTTGCTAAATACTCTGTGTTTAAGTTTTAATAAGATTGATTTACTTATAAAACAAATTTATATAATTCGGGTGCTTGGAAAATATAAGACTATTTTATGTACATGAAAGGCTATAACTGTGCATATGAGTTAGATGCATTAAGATCATGTGAGAAATCTTTTCTATGGTTGTGAAGAGATGTAAATATTAGACGGTTGGTAATTAGTGAAGTCCATCATAACTCAGTTATTTGCAGGTCAATACAATTGTGTTTAGTTATAATGACTAATTGATAGGCTCTTGAACTCTTGTGAAAGTCCAAACCTATTTATTAGTGCAATGAGATGGAACTGTTTATATATTTTCTTGTCAGATTAACATTTATATCAATCAACATGTGTTATAAAAATGAAAATGTATCATGTACATTTTTGTGGGTTTATGCAAATTTGTAAATACCATCTATCTCACAGCCTCTTTAATTCTCTAAAAATTTGTTAAACACGTGGACATTTTTGTAAATCCTATCTAAGTTTAGTTGAACCTTTGCTTGATAGTTGATAATAACATGAAATGAACATAAGTATTTGTTATAAGATCCATGCTGGCTACTATCAACGGTTTCATGTGATTCTTATCATCATGATAGAAAGTTCAATCTTGGGCTCCGTTTCTTTTCTTTTGGTGTAAAATATTTTCTCTCTGAAAATGTTTCAACTGAAATATTTTCCAGGAAAACTGGTTTCCGTTGTTTGTTTGCAAAGCTTAAAATGGTCTGAAAAACATTTTCAAGTGTTTGGTTGAAACCTAAAAATGCTCTAAAAACACCATGACCATTAGAGCTGCCAACTTTTTACACGACCCGCAAACCCAACACGAATTCAACACGAAATTAAAGATTTAGGGTTAAGGAGTTTGACCCATTTAAATTAATATAATCTTATATTCATGCTTCAACACGACCAAAACCCAACATGCGACATAATGACATGACCTGTGAATCCGACACAAACCCAATACATATTCTCGACATACGAACACAAATTGCCGCCCCTAAATCAACCATCACCCCCTCAGGCCTCACTCAAAATCAGCATTCACATCAGCAAAATAACCACACAAACACCGAATTCAAAAAATCACACGGAGATAGAGACTGAAAAATGGGTTTGAACAAAATTTTCGGTCTCCCCAAATATCCAATAATATAAAAACACCAAATCTTTTACATATTATATACGGAATATTCGAGCAAAAAGGCAGTGGCTTTTGGGCTTTAAAGTTCTTATAATATGATTACATCTTATTATATTATCATTGATAGGACCTATATAAAGAAAGCATTTCAGGGAGTTGAAGTGCACGTACGTTGGAGAGCCTTGCGGGGCGATCTGGGACGGGGAGGTCCAGGGACGGGTCGTAGGGCTGAGTGATTGTCCCCTGGAGCCACTGAGAAGCGACTGAGTCGCCGAGCCGCGCCTTCTCGAATGGGTCCGCTGTGTTGAGGACTCGAACCGCTGCTTCCACAAGCGTCTCGGCTCGGTCTTGCCGCCGGCTCAT
>NC_081541.1:38821695-38831549 GCF_901000735.1 Corylus avellana | reverse complement strand
GCTTATCCCAATTTATTAATATAAACTTAATTACGTAAGGAATCAGATACTTACACAAATGTTTGGTAGTTGCTGGATAATTGTAGAACCAACTTTCTTTGACGAAAGACATACTCTTGTATGTTCCAGCAATTGATTCCCATCTAGCTTCCACATAAAGAATCAAAAGAGTTGAGAAGCTAACAATACCTGAAATGAAAGAGAATAATCTAAAGAGAACTAGGTTGGTATTTGATTACAAAGAGTTACGAAAAGATGTCATGTATGTAACAATGGAGTGTTGAGTCCTTTTTAATCCAATTAATGAAATGTATTGAGCTGTATAAACAATAGAGTGTTGAGTCCTTTTCAAACCAACTCTAGTGATGGGATTCTAGTAGTCTTATGCCAGTCTTGACCCACTCCCACCAATATATCATGCTTTTCATAGCTGAGAAAAGAAAATTATAAACAAACTTCCCAAGCTTATGTTTCTTCTTGTTTTAGTTTATAGAAAATGTACATATTTCAAGTGAAAGTTCAAGGATTTCTGCTTTCTTCAATCAAGTTTAAAGATGGTTAAAATTTAAAATTTCAATTCTTAAATTTTCTTTGCATAAAGTATAGCATAAAGTGAATATTGAATAACAACTTTGAAATGATACGTGTCTAAACTAAATCTCTAGGCTATAGTGTTTATCCAAACTTCCCTGCCAAAAACCACTTGCTCTTTTTTATTTATCCTTTTATCCTCAAAACACAATGCAAATCTCTCTTCAAACGGCAATAACTACAATGTTGTAATCCTATAGCTAATCAACTATACAAAATTGTGGAAACAACTTCCATATTACCTCGAAAGGAATAAAATTACCATTAAATATATGAAAAGGAAATAACATCATTGTCCCTAGAAGTAATATCCACTGGGAGAAGTGTAAACCACAAATTTCATATTCTTAAAATATGTAGAGCAGTAAAGGCATCATTTATTGTTGCTAATATCTATAGAAAGAATAGCTTCACCAAAGAAAGGCTTTCATTAATACGTTGTCTATATTGCTATTGCTAGTAACAATAGTCAGTGATCTCTAGCGTTATTGTACACAGTAATCAGTACAATGGAACATCTGCTAAAGTGAAAATCAATCACTTGTATCTGAAAATATATAACATATTGGGATGCAAGAGCTTCTCAAAGGCCAAAAATAAACCACCTGAAAAATAGGAAACTCTTGAACATCAACTTATGGTCACTAAGCTGCAACCAAGCCTATAACAACTGATATAGAAGTTAGAAGAAATATAATCCTACTATAAATTTTTGGCATAAATTCCATTTAATTGAAATTATTATTTAAATTAATTTTTTTGGTAAGTAATGACGACAAGTCCAGCCAACCTGCAGCATAGAGTGAAATGCACCCCTAAAATCGTGCACATCTAAATCTAAAGGGTGAACAAATATAATATCTCATTGTGTTTTTATTTCAAACTAAACTAATTAAATAAATTAGGAATTTTGATATTTAGAATGGAATCATTCAAGTGCCAGATCTTTTAATTGACTATTTGAAGACAAAAATGACATGTGGGAAGCTTATGTGTCAGTGTAACAGAGAATTGAACAAAATGAATACCTATGCAACAAGTTAGTTATTACAACCAGAATTGACTCTCCCTTCAATACTTAATCCGACATCGCTAAGAGCCAGTTTTTTCTCCGCTTACACAATGGAAAATGAAACGCCCAGGTACATCATCTCATCAACTCTGTTTATGCAAAACCGCATATTATTAGAAATGAAGAAACCAAAAAAAAAAAAAAAGTAAATTACTTACTGTTTCTCCTAATTGTTGAAGAATCATTTAAAAATTTTATGAATAGGAGAGAAGAAAACAAGTTGTTAACTTTTTACCCAAATTGCCCTGGATTTTGAGTAAGCTTAGAATGTCCATCCAATGTTTCTTCTATGCTTCAACTGGGTCTGCTGTTTTTACAACTGGAAATTTAACCACGAAATATTGAAAGAGAATAATAAATAAGCTGTTAACCTATTTATAACTTACTAATCAAAATACAAAGTTCTATTGAAAAGTAAATTCATGGCATTTAATCCCGCTTAATTGTTGACTTATTAATAATAAGCTGTTTAGAAAGGAACTAGTCAACTAAGGGGCATTCCCGTGGCACTTTATTATAAGTAACATTGACATTTGATTGACTATGTAGGATTTGACTAATATTCACGCTCTAATATAGGATGTGAGCAACCTTTGGCTAATTCTCACATGTTTGCCTCTAGCATCTCTCCAGACTCCTATTAAGTGGGCTAATCAGTAATACTTTGTCTCTGTAAGGATTGAGGAAGTGAGATGTTTTATCCAAGCATATTGCACAAATCCACCATAATTCCTGTACCCCATTATGCTTTCATAGCAATTTCCCTCTGAATTCAGAAACCCAAATGAATAAAGAAACAATAGCGCATAAATGATAATGCAAATAAAATCATTCTAAGAACACAAGCAGTTCGATCCAAATAGACAGTTAGACTTTACATAGAACACAAAAATGAAAGGAACCCCTCCAAATGAGACATCTGCTAAAGTGAAAATCACTCACCTATATCAGTAGATGAAAAATAGATTGTGCTGTTAGGAGCTCCAACATAGCCAAAAAGAAACCACCTGGAATATAGGAAGCCTGCTATAAGAGTTAACATCAACCTATCGTCTTAAACGAAGATGATCAAGATATAGAAGTTAGAAGAAAAATGATAGTATAATGTTTAGGAACAATTTCCACTTAATTAGTTTTTTATTTTATTTTATTTATTTTTTAATAAGAAATCGAGATATCATAAAAAATGTAGGGCACCCCATGTCCAAGTATACAAGAGAAGCCACATAGATAGTAAGGGCAAAAAGAACAAGAAAATCAATATAATTTCCACTTAATTGTTGAATTAATGGTGAGAGATATTCAGTCAAATCGGAGCATATACTGAAAATCATCCCTAAAATCATGCAAATGTAATCTCTAAAGGGCTAAGCCTCATACAACCTTAGTAGCGAGGATGGCTCTTCTAGCACTTATACCTATAGATCTGCATTAGGCCAGTAGGTATATGCTAAACAACTAGATGAGATTCACAAAAAAGATGCTATGCAATCAACATGACGGATTGGTTTTATTGATAACACTACGGTTCTGTTGTTTTAGGCACTGGTACCAATATTTTAAAGACAATTCATACATGATAAACATTGAAAAAGCAGCGTTCGGTCCTCCCTATATACCTGTCAATATCTTTTCTGAAGATGATATTCTGTGTGTCATCACTTGGCTAAGCAAATTTAGGTGGAAAATGTTCCCTTTAATGCTTTGACTTACTCACTGGGTTGTAAGTGGGTGAAAGTGGATGAGAAGTTCCAAGCAAGAAGGCTCTACAGAGCTTTTCAGCTGCATCATGTATCACTGTTCTTTTATTTCAAACTAAGCTAATTAACCAACAATAGGCATTGATATTTAGAGTGGAATTATTCAAGTGCCATATCTTTTAATTGATTATTTTTAGATAAATTGACATGTTGGAAGCTTATATGTAACAAAGAATTGAACCAAAAGATTACCTGTGCGGAAAGGTAGTTCCTGCAGTGCTGTTGCCAGATTGGATTTCCAAGACAATATTTGCTCAAGTTTCATCAAGTGGCAATTTTCACTCTGTTAACACAATGACAAAGAAACACCCATAATGCATCACCTCATCAACTCTATTTATTCAAAACTAATTATCATTCGAAATGAAGAAACGAAATTTAAAAAAGAAATTAATTTACTAACTATTACTCCTAATATGTGAACAATCACGTATGCAGTGCCCCAGATTTTGAAAATGATCTGAATCTCTGTCCTCTGTTTCTTTGTGCCGTCAACTGGTTGTGCCGCTTCTACATCTAAAATTTAACAACTAAGAAATACTGAGAGAGAAAAATGAAGAAAATGAAGGTGAAAAAGGTGGGCACTTCAAGTTCTGTGAAGGATTAAGATAAAATGACGAGTACCATACCTGAATCAGTCGAACATGCATGGGTGCTTGAATTTTCTCTCTATTGAGGCAGCTACGGTAAGTCTAACTTTGGAATGTGAACAATCTTGGGCCATCCTCACCCGTCTCTTTTCCATCTTTGCAATAAGATGGGACAATCCACAATTATTAGCCTCTGCAAAGACGTTGGCCTACGCATCCCTTAAGTGTTGCAGTTACGGATCCACTCTGGTATAGCCGTCAAGCTTACACAATCTGAAATCTCGATCTTTTGTAGAGTGGTAGCATGTTGACGCTCCGAGGGGAGAGACTTTAATCTACTGCAGCTTCCTATCTTCAAAAACTCGAGAGAAGTGAGGTTCTGCAACCACTCCTCTGGCAGAGCTTCTAGATCTGCAATGGAATTCAGTTCCATATACTTCAATTTCGAGAGAGGAATGGATGAAGAGGAGGTTGTTGCTGTTGACGTTGGGCTTTGCAGTGCTGCCATATTCATCATCATAGTCTGTTGCAGTGGCTTCGAGCTAGCATTGGACAGGATCAACTTTTCTTCAACATGTGGAAACATTGGCATGGAAGTCAACTTGGGGCAAAATGAGATGGATAATGTTGAAAGATGAGGAAATGAAAGGAGTAAACGATGCTCCGTTATTTCAGCAGAATTATGACTATCACTATTGACCTCCATAGAAGAATCCATTTTCCACCACCCCTTGAGATTACGGCAACCTGAGAGACTGATTTCTTTTAGGAATGGGAGAAACGGTATTTTCTCATCGCTAGCACCACCATCTGATATGTACTCCATAGCATCCAAACCTATAAGAAGAAGATACTTGAGAGAAGGCAGTTGACTCAATGGTGGCAAATATTGGCATTCCTTACACCAATATAATTCAAATCTAACAAGACTTTCGAGTGACAAAAACCAACTCGGAAGCCTTGAACCCCGATACTTCCCTAAACGAAGATATTTCAGATTTGTGTGTGGTCGCAAGCCTTCCGCTTCAACATTAGCAACGCCCGAATCAATGACATCTCCTTGACTACTCCACCATAAATGCAAAGCATCAAGACGATGTTTCTCCTTTAGATTTGCAGCCTCATATTCTACCGCAACACTTTTCCCATTATGTTCCAGATTTTCAATCACTAACTTTCCTCTCAGGTTATTTAGTCTCCTTAGTTCATCTAACCCACCGCTATCACTCTGGCTGGAGTTGACCACAAATCTTGATAAGTTCTGAAGATTAGTCAGTTGCCCCAATCCACGTGGCATATAAGTCAAACCATAACATTCATCGATCTCAAGATTCCTGAGATTGATCAGTTTTTTAATGTCTCTCGGCAATTCTTTGAGCGACCCACAGTTGGAGAGTCTTAATGTTTGCAAATTTGGTAACATAGTTATAGAATCAGGCAGCTTATTGATATTGTAGTGTCTAGAAAGATCAAGATAGGTTAAACGCTTCAACTTCCCAATAGAGATTGGCACAGACTCAACATCGCTTGTATGCAGAACCAACACGTGCAGGGAATTGAAACTTGAAAAAATTGTGCCATAATCAATCTCTGCCCCAATGCAATCACCATCGAGTTGAAAAAATGTCCGAACCCTACTTGCTTTATCCAATAAAGTTGGGAGCATAGATGAAATATTTCTATCACAACCAAATGATACATGACGAGTTTTTGCATCAATGATTCTATAATTATCATCTATTGTGGTGATGAACGACGATCCTGCCACTGTTATGGCAAGATCATGCATGAGGCTATGTATTCTGCATCCAATTATGTTACCAAACTCATCCATTACAGGTTCTTGAAAGAATGATCTCCATAGTAAATCCATAAAATACTCATCACAAACATCTTCCAAGCATCGGTTTTGATCCGATAGCTTGACAAACCCTTGTGCTATCCAAAGCTTAATCAATGTTGATTTATCAATCATGTAATCCTTCAGAAACAAACTACAATAAGTAAAGCAGTGCTTTAAATGTGAAGGGAGATGATCATAACTTAGCTTCAAAGTTGGTAAGATGTCATTTTTATTCTGAGATATTCTTGAGAGTCCATTTTTCTTCACAAACAACAACTCTTTTTCTGAATTTATGGAGTACAGTAAACCTGCAATTGTACTTATGACCAGAGGGACACTTAAACACTTTTGTACGATCTCCTTCCCAAGTCTGACAATGATTGAATTCTCCGGCTCTTGTCCTATCTTAAATGCCCTTTGCTTAAATAAATACCATGACGCATCTTCATCTAAACCTTTCAAGGAATATGATTTAACAGTCCCAATAATCCCTGCAACGCTTTCCTGGCGGATGGTCCTTGCAACGATTTCACTGCGGGTTGTCACTAATATTCTACTGCCCCTTGCACCACCCATCAGCACTTCTTTCAATTCAGACCATTTTTCATGATCCTCATTCCACACATCATCCAACACGAGGAAGTATTTCTTTCCACCGATTATTTCCTTAAGTTGACCTACCAGTGTATTCATTTCAACAGCCGGTTGTATCGTGTATGTGGCAGATTCTAAGATTACTTTAACAATATTTGTAACATGGAAGGAATAAGAGACATACACCCACATTCTGAGCTCAAAATGTTCAACGATTTGGTGATCATTGTATACGAATTTAGCGAGTATAGTCTTTCCCAATACACCGATGCCAACAATTGGAAGGATTAAAACATTGTCTTCAACGTTGGAGTTCATCAGAAGGTCTATAACAGCCTTCTTATCATCCTCTCGACCAATAACTGTTGTCGGATGTACAAACGAAATAACGTCACTATCCCTCCAACTGTTACTGACTCGTGTCTCTTCATCCTTGCGTACATCCAAGTTGAACCTCTGCCCTTCGTAGTAGATTTCATCTAACCTCTTTCTGATGGCCTTAATCTTGGCCTTAATCTTATGGGCCACTTTAAAACGAGAGATAAGTTGGTTTGATTTGGAAAAGAAAATGCGTACCTTTTTTGCCTTCTTATCACGGGTCAATATTTCCCTTTGTAGAGCATCCGTGGAAATAGCATCCAGCAAGTCATCCGCATCATAAAAGGAATCATCTAGCGTTTCGAGCCAAATTCTAAGTATAGGGTTGTTAGCCTGTTTATGCTCAGCATCCAGAAGCACAGCTTTGATTGTTGAAACGGTGTTCATCAGCCTTAGAAGCTCATCTTCGACACCCCAGAGCAGTCCGATCTCTTTGACAGCCGGTGAGCCCAAACTCTCAATGATTCGATCAACAGTGCCTAAGAGAAGTCATTCTGCCATTTCTTGAATGTGAGTGAAGGAATGCTCAAAAGTGAAACACAGCGCTGTTGATGGAAGTAGTTGAAGGGTAGAGTGAAGAAATGGTTTTGATGGCGTAGATCACAACATATAGATAAGCCTACGCCACATTCAATAAAACAAACGAATCCTTGATTTGAAAATTGACAGCACACCTGCTACTTTAAAAAAGCATTAAACCTTGACCAGCTGCTTTAAACGAGGAGGACCTATTGGGACAAGGATCCTCTTCAGTTCAAAATGGATCGGAAATGATTCAGTTGATAGCTATAATTTCTAAAGAGAAATCCTAAGGCCATCAACCCGCCACGTGACTCATTAAAAAAATAATATTAATTTATTATTTTACTTTTAAAAATAAATAAATAATAAAATAATAAAAATTTAAAAACAAATATAAACGAAAAAAAAGATGGCTGGCCACCCCATGTTGGCCACAAGGGGTGGCCGGCCACCACATATTGTGACATGGAGGTGGCGACGGCCGGTTGGGGGTGGCTTCTACCACCCCCAACCGGCTCATGGGGGTGGCCGAAGCCACCCCAAAGGCCAAGCGATGATCGGCCACCCCTAAGGGCCAAACCCATTTTAAGATAAAATGGGTTTGGCCCTTGGGGGTGGATCGCCCACCCCCAAAGGCCATGATAAAATGGGTTTGGCCTTTGAGGGTGGCCGATCCACCCCCAAAGGCCATGGAGCCACCCCCAACCGGCTGGTCTAGGGTGGCTGAAGCCACCCCTTGCCCCAAAGGGGGTGGCCGAGCCACCCCCAAGCCCTTTTTGCAAGATAGGGGTGGCTCAAGCCACCCCCAATGGCTCGCCAGGGGGTGGCCAAATTATCGCTTAAAACTTTACGTTGTGCTCCACCAATATTAAAAGTTAAAACAATCCGATACGCTTCACTGTCCATGTTCACCTTCCTAATCAATACATCAAAAGCTGCTCAAGAATTGATGAAATACAAAAGGTTAAGCTTTTAAATTTATTTCATGCTAGGCTGGCCCAATCTTATGCCCATACTCCAAATTAGAACCCACCATAACACATTACCTACCAGTCAATTGTCACTTCGAGTTTTAATATCCTTTTACAATTTGGTCTCAAAAGTTTAATTAAGTAGATTTAGGTCTAATCATGTCATATCAATTAGTCTATTTGGAGTCATGAGTATAAGGAAGAACAGGGAGTGATGCAGAAATTTGACCAACTCAGAAGACATCACATGATCAATAGTTATGATTATCTGCCACATGGTCGTTAGTTTTTTTTTTTTTTTTTTTTTTGTGATTGTTTCGGTTACGATTGTGGTTGAAGTTGTCTTTTGAGTGAAGTCCTTTGAGCATTTGGTGTACATTGGGTTGAATTCCTCTGAACGTTGATGATTGAAATCATCTATGGGTTGAAGTCTATTAATGGTTATAGCGTTCTACATGAAGCTGATTAACGCTAGCGACAACCGGGGTCTTTCACGAAGTCCGTAGAAGAGTTGTATTGGGAATCTTTAATATTTTATCCTTCGTTTTCTTCTTTATCTTTTATCTCTTTTATATATATTATCTTTTAACTTAACTAAATTTATTAAGAGTGTGTTTTCTCTTTTTGAGATGTAATTCATTTATGTTGTTCTTCTGTTGTGTTGCGTCAAGGAGTCTATACAACCTTTTTCATTCTATGTACAAAGAACGGAAGAAGGCAACTAAATAGAATTGCGAGAATTTGATATCAAGAGAAAAAACAGAGATCCTCTGCAACTCAAATGTAAAGCTAACAAGTAACGAATATCTTTGTTTATTAGAGTTAACCATTGTTGACCATTGACGGCACAAAGTATTATACAATTTTAAGAAGAAGAATACGAATATGCTTCATGAGAATCCTAGGCAATAAAGCAGCCTTCCCAGCTAAGCAGATCTATTCTTCGTGTCCCGGCACCGCTTGAATCTTCTCAATGAACTTGAGCAATGTTTCCTCGGCCTTATCATCTGCACAAAAAAACAAATCTAGTATTAGATCTTCATTTTTCATTCTTGAAATCATATCCACAGGTCATTATATTGAAGGATTTAGAGAGCGGGCAATGAGGCTGCCTTATTGCATTGCAATGGGTAGTCTCGTGTGAGAGCTTGTCCGAGCTTCACCTGCTCTGATAAGTGTTCAGATAGCTTGGGCTCTGTCGGCTTAGGCTAATCCAAACACCTATCAAACTAAAGTTCCGTTTACTTCAACGTAAAATGATTTCTTTCGTAAAATATTTTTAGGAAAGCCATTTTCCCTGAAAATATTTTCCGTCGAAAGCATTTTACGGTGTTTACTTGCACATGGAAAATAATTTTTTTTTAATATCTTTTTTTATATATTTTTTTTCCAATAAGGTCTCCACCTAGACTTGCACGGGATTTGTTCAAGACCCCGCAGGGACCTGCCCGGGACTCCGCCGGAACTTAACCGGGACTTGTCCGAGACACCGGTGGGACCTGACCGGGACTTGCCTGGGACCCGCCCGGTACC
>NC_081541.1:38812030-38821595 GCF_901000735.1 Corylus avellana | reverse complement strand
GTTATGGCAAGATCATGCATGAGGCTATGTATTCTGCATCCAATTATGTTACCAAACTCATCCATTACAGGTTCTTGAAAGAATGATCTCCATAGTAAATCCATAAAATACTCATCACAAACATCTTCCAAGCATCGGTTTTGATCCGATAGCTTGACAAACCCTTGTGCTATCCAAAGCTTAATCAATGTTGATTTATCAATCATGTAATCCTTCAGAAACAAACTACAATAAGTAAAGCAGTGCTTTAAATGTGAAGGGAGATGATCATAACTTAGCTTCAAAGTTGGTAAGATGTCATTTTTATTCTGAGATATTCTTGAGAGTCCATTTTTCTTCACAAACAACAACTCTTTTTCTGAATTTATGGAGTACAGTAAACCTGCAATTGTACTTATGACCAGAGGGACACTTAAACACTTTTGTACGATCTCCTTCCCAAGTCTGACAATGATTGAATTCTCCGGCTCTTGTCCTATCTTAAATGCCCTTTGCTTAAATAAATACCATGACGCATCTTCATCTAAACCTTTCAAGGAATATGATTTAACAGTCCCAATAATCCCTGCAACGCTTTCCTGGCGGATGGTCCTTGCAACGATTTCACTGCGGGTTGTCACTAATATTCTACTGCCCCTTGCACCACCCATCAGCACTTCTTTCAATTCAGACCATTTTTCATGATCCTCATTCCACACATCATCCAACACGAGGAAGTATTTCTTTCCACCGATTATTTCCTTAAGTTGACCTACCAGTGTATTCATTTCAACAGCCGGTTGTATCGTGTATGTGGCAGATTCTAAGATTACTTTAACAATATTTGTAACATGGAAGGAATAAGAGACATACACCCACATTCTGAGCTCAAAATGTTCAACGATTTGGTGATCATTGTATACGAATTTAGCGAGTATAGTCTTTCCCAATACACCGATGCCAACAATTGGAAGGATTAAAACATTGTCTTCAACGTTGGAGTTCATCAGAAGGTCTATAACAGCCTTCTTATCATCCTCTCGACCAATAACTGTTGTCGGATGTACAAACGAAATAACGTCACTATCCCTCCAACTGTTACTGACTCGTGTCTCTTCATCCTTGCGTACATCCAAGTTGAACCTCTGCCCTTCGTAGTAGATTTCATCTAACCTCTTTCTGATGGCCTTAATCTTGGCCTTAATCTTATGGGCCACTTTAAAACGAGAGATAAGTTGGTTTGATTTGGAAAAGAAAATGCGTACCTTTTTTGCCTTCTTATCACGGGTCAATATTTCCCTTTGTAGAGCATCCGTGGAAATAGCATCCAGCAAGTCATCCGCATCATAAAAGGAATCATCTAGCGTTTCGAGCCAAATTCTAAGTATAGGGTTGTTAGCCTGTTTATGCTCAGCATCCAGAAGCACAGCTTTGATTGTTGAAACGGTGTTCATCAGCCTTAGAAGCTCATCTTCGACACCCCAGAGCAGTCCGATCTCTTTGACAGCCGGTGAGCCCAAACTCTCAATGATTCGATCAACAGTGCCTAAGAGAAGTCATTCTGCCATTTCTTGAATGTGAGTGAAGGAATGCTCAAAAGTGAAACACAGCGCTGTTGATGGAAGTAGTTGAAGGGTAGAGTGAAGAAATGGTTTTGATGGCGTAGATCACAACATATAGATAAGCCTACGCCACATTCAATAAAACAAACGAATCCTTGATTTGAAAATTGACAGCACACCTGCTACTTTAAAAAAGCATTAAACCTTGACCAGCTGCTTTAAACGAGGAGGACCTATTGGGACAAGGATCCTCTTCAGTTCAAAATGGATCGGAAATGATTCAGTTGATAGCTATAATTTCTAAAGAGAAATCCTAAGGCCATCAACCCGCCACGTGACTCATTAAAAAAATAATATTAATTTATTATTTTACTTTTAAAAATAAATAAATAATAAAATAATAAAAATTTAAAAACAAATATAAACGAAAAAAAAGATGGCTGGCCACCCCATGTTGGCCACAAGGGGTGGCCGGCCACCACATATTGTGACATGGAGGTGGCGACGGCCGGTTGGGGGTGGCTTCTACCACCCCCAACCGGCTCATGGGGGTGGCCGAAGCCACCCCAAAGGCCAAGCGATGATCGGCCACCCCTAAGGGCCAAACCCATTTTAAGATAAAATGGGTTTGGCCCTTGGGGGTGGATCGCCCACCCCCAAAGGCCATGATAAAATGGGTTTGGCCCTTGGGGGTGGCCGATCCAACCCCAAAGGCCATGATAAAATGGGTTTGGCCTTTGAGGGTGGCCGATCCACCCCCAAAGGCCATGGAGCCACCCCCAACCGGCTGGTCTAGGGTGGCTGAAGCCACCCCTTGCCCCAAAGGGGGTGGCCGAGCCACCCCCAAGCCCTTTTTGCAAGATAGGGGTGGCTCAAGCCACCCCCAATGGCTCGCCAGGGGGTGGCCAAATTATCGCTTAAAACTTTACGTTGTGCTCCACCAATATTAAAAGTTAAAACAATCCGATACGCTTCACTGTCCATGTTCACCTTCCTAATCAATACATCAAAAGCTGCTCAAGAATTGATGAAATACAAAAGGTTAAGCTTTTAAATTTATTTCATGCTAGGCTGGCCCAATCTTATGCCCATACTCCAAATTAGAACCCACCATAACACATTACCTACCAGTCAATTGTCACTTCGAGTTTTAATATCCTTTTACAATTTGGTCTCAAAAGTTTAATTAAGTAGATTTAGGTCTAATCATGTCATATCAATTAGTCTATTTGGAGTCATGAGTATAAGGAAGAACAGGGAGTGATGCAGAAATTTGACCAACTCAGAAGACATCACATGATCAATAGTTATGATTATCTGCCACATGGTCGTTAGTTTTTTTTTTTTTTTTTTTTTTGTGATTGTTTCGGTTACGATTGTGGTTGAAGTTGTCTTTTGAGTGAAGTCCTTTGAGCATTTGGTGTACATTGGGTTGAATTCCTCTGAACGTTGATGATTGAAATCATCTATGGGTTGAAGTCTATTAATGGTTATAGCGTTCTACATGAAGCTGATTAACGCTAGCGACAACCGGGGTCTTTCACGAAGTCCGTAGAAGAGTTGTATTGGGAATCTTTAATATTTTATCCTTCGTTTTCTTCTTTATCTTTTATCTCTTTTATATATATTATCTTTTAACTTAACTAAATTTATTAAGAGTGTGTTTTCTCTTTTTGAGATGTAATTCATTTATGTTGTTCTTCTGTTGTGTTGCGTCAAGGAGTCTATACAACCTTTTTCATTCTATGTACAAAGAACGGAAGAAGGCAACTAAATAGAATTGCGAGAATTTGATATCAAGAGAAAAAACAGAGATCCTCTGCAACTCAAATGTAAAGCTAACAAGTAACGAATATCTTTGTTTATTAGAGTTAACCATTGTTGACCATTGACGGCACAGAGTATTATACAATTTTAAGAAGAAGAATACGAATATGCTTCATGAGAATCCTAGGCAATAAAGCAGCCTTCCCAGCTAAGCAGATCTATTCTTCGTGTCCCGGCACCGCTTGAATCTTCTCAATGAACTTTAGCAATGTTTCCTCGGCCTTATCATCTGCACAAAAAAACAAATCTAGTATTAGATCTTCATTTTTCATTCTTGAAATCATATCCACAGGTCATTATATTGAAGGATTTAGAGAGCGGACAATGAGGCTGCCTTATTGCATTGCAATGGGTAGTCTCGTGTGAGAGCTTGTCCGAGCTTCACCTGCTCTGATAAGTGTTCAGATAGCTTGGGCTCTGTCGGCTTAGGCTAATCCAAACACCTATCAAACTAAAGCTCCGTTTACTTCAACGTAAAATGATTTCCTTCGTAAAATATTTTTAGGAAAGCCATTTTCTCTGCAAATATTTTCCGTCGAAAGCATTTTACGGTGTTTACTTGCACATGGAAAATAATTTTTTTTTTAATATCTTTTTTTATATATTTTTTTTCCAATAAGGTCTCCACCTAGACTTGCACGGGATTTGTTCAAGACCCCGCAGGGACCTGCCCGGGACTCCGCCGGAACTTAACCGGGACTTGTCCGAGACACCGGTGGGACCTGACCGGGACTTGCCTGGGACCCGCCCGGTACCTAACCGAGACTTGACCGGGACCTGCCTGGGACCTGCTCGGGACTTGACCGGAACCCAACCGGGCAAGTCCTGGGCGGGTCTTCGGCAGGTCTAGTCAAGTCTCGGGCAAGTCCCGGGCGAGCCCTGGTCAAGTTCCGGTCAGGTCCCGGGCGGGTCCCGTGCAAGTCCCGGGCGGGTCCGATCAAGTCCCGGCGAGGTTCTGAGCGGGTCATGGCAAGGTCCATCGATTTAAGAATAAGATGCTCATAGTTGGAAAATGGTTTACGGTTTTGAAAACCGTAAACCATTTCCCGAAAATTAAAGAAGAATTTTCGGTCAAACGGAAAATATTTTCTGTTGACCACTATTTTACGTCGAAGTAAACACCGTAAAATACAACAATCATTTTCTGAAAACTATTTTACGTCGAAGTAAATGGAGCCTAAGTGAGATTTGGAGAATCTATTAGATGAAGTAACCCGGCATCCTTACATATTAGGCAAAATCAAAATGTGGAGGGTATGCATGTGGCAGAAATTGAGTAATACTACTAACCAAGTTTAGGAATAGTGTGACCCTTGGTGTGATGAATTACAACAGGGTCCACGAATGATTCCAGTAGAACAGTCCCATCTTCCTTATTGAAGTCTTTCTCCCCTACAGTACAAGAGACAAATAACAAAAAATGAGATATTTCGTGGATGAATTATCTAAACCCACATATAATTGGGAAAGATTAATTAAGGCTCATTTGCATATGCTCACCAGCTACACTTCATTATCCCTCATTGTTATGGCCAATAGGTAATATCCCAAATTGGGTTTTTTTTTTTTCCTGTTCCCCATTGGCCAATATTCTCAAAAATCTTTGGCAGAGAATTAGGAGATAAAATCATGGAGTTCTTGCAGCAGCAAAGGTGTATATAATAAAATATGCAGAGGGCATTATGAAACTTCAAATTACCTATGAAGTGGAGAGATGGGCACTTGATGGGAGATGAAAGAGCGTTAGCAGCCAGCTTAGGCGCCCCATACTTGGATCCTCCAAACTTAGCCCCTGATATTATTATCAGAAACTTTATCTTCGGTACCTTAGTAAGAGCCACACCCTACAATTCACACACCATTGTTTCACTTTAGTTACCCTTATTAATTCTCCTACTCCTCATCACAAAGACTTAATTGGTAGAAAACATTAATAAAAACATAAGAAAATGCTACCAAAAGGATGCCTTAAAGAAATTGAACATAAAAGTTTCTTCTACCTCTTCTTGCATTCCCGGCAATAAAGCTGCTAACATTCCTCCCTGAAATCCATTTATCAGTTTAACAACAATAAACAAATTAGAGATGGTAAAATCATAGTGAAAGGTAAGAAATTTGTTATCAGGAATCGCACCATGGAGAAGCCCAGTACACCGTCAAAAGGACCATGCTTTAACATGTAATCTTCCATGTATGCAAGACATTCTTCAAAATTCGTATACTCGGTATAATCCTAAAACAAAACAACCTTTGTAAGTTACTAAAACGTACTCTGTTTTCACTGCGAAAAAGAAGAAACAATAGTATACGGGAAAGATGTAAAACCTCGTTGGCTTGGAACCACTCATAGTAGGGAGGATCGTAAATTCCTTCCACATCGGACTTTCCTTCAGCAGGAAACGGGGCGTCGAGGAAGACAAGGTCCAGCTTTTCGAGCACGGTTTGGGGCAATCTTCCTGCCAATTTCTTGAGAATTTCACCGCTTGTTCTGAAGCCATGGAGGCACAGAATTCTGGGTTTTCTCTGGGTTTGGTTCTCCATGATCAGTAGAAGCCTATTTCCTTTCTAGCTTTCAATATGGGATATAAGCTATGGCCTATGGCACTAATTTCTTCCCAGCTGCAACACAAGAAAGAAGTAGTTTCTGCTTTGGCCCTGTCCTATCATCTATTTAATGGGGGTTCGTCAACAAAAGGGTGCTTATATTTTTTGGTCAAAACCAACCAGTTCTTTTCTTCTTAAAAGCCTACCAACAAACTCTTCTGACTTCAGTGGAAATCCGCTGGTCCCTCTTATTAAGAGACACTGCAGAATAAGACAAGAGTCTTTTATACACGTGAATAGTATACATGTGAACAGTATTTCTTTGTTGTAAATGTGTTGGTGATCTGTTATAACCGGTTAGAGTTAGTTATTAATAGTTAGAAGACTTGTTAAACTTATAAATACTTCTTCGTGTATCTCAAAACAGATTGAGTTTAATATATCAATGAGTTGATTCAGTCTCTGTTTTCCACTTGTTTTTTTTTTTTTTTTTTGAATAAAACAATATCCAGCAAACAATATCTGTATAAAACAATATCCAGCAAAACAATATCCAATGGTACAGATTCTGTATAAAACAATATCCAGCAAAGAAGATGAGACAACATCTTAGATTTTTAATAAGTTTGCTAGCTAAAATGAGATTGAAGGTAAAAGATGGAACACACAAAACTTCAGTCAATGTAAGATTGTCTGAAAGTTTGACAGTGCCTATGTGTGTGACAGAAGCTATAGATCCATTTGGTAACTTTACATGTGTTGAAACTATAGCAGTAATAGAGGTAAAAAGGGATGGACTATCATGAAACTTTTTCTCCTGTACCCAAGATGACAACAGTGAGGTGTTTTTTAGCTCTTGCAGCAGCTAAAGGATGGTTTTTGCATCAATTGGATGTGAATAATGTGTTTCTACATGGAGACCTAGATGAAGAAGTCTATATGGCTATGCCTCCTGGTTTTGGCAGCAAGGGGGAGAATAAGGTATGCAGATTAATAAAATCCTTGTACGGTTTGAAGCAGGCTTCCCGACAATGGTTCTCCAAATTTTCTACCACATTAATAGACCTTGGTTTTACTCAGTCAAAGGCAGATTACTCTCTGTTTACAAGGCTCCAAGGTTCCTCTTACATTGCTCTTTTAATCTATGTTGATGATGTTGCCATAGCCAGCAATGATCCTAAGGCAGTTGCAGATTTTATCATTCTCTTGAATGATAGGTTTAAGTTGAAGGATTTAGGACCTTTGAAATACTTTTTAGGACTAGAAATTGCTAGATCCATTGCTGGTATTTCTGTATGTCAACGAAAATATGCATTAGAGATTCTTGAAGATTCAGGACTACTTGCTTCCAAGCCTGTCAGTTTTCCAATTGAGCAGAATTTGAAGTTGTCAAAAGATGAGGGTATTCTTTTATCAGATTTTACTTCTTATAGGAGGTTAGTTGGAAGACTTTTGTATCTCACCATCACCAGACCAGATATAGCATACTCAGTGCAAATCCTAAGTCAGTTTATGGATAAACCTAGACAATCTCACTTAGATGCTGCTACTAGAGTTTTGAGATACACGAAGAAGTATTTATAAGTTTAACAAGTCTTCTAACTACTAACAACTAACTCTAACTCGTTATAACAGATCACCAACACATTTACAACAAAGAAATACTGTTCACGTGTATAAAAGACTCTTTTCTTATTCTGCACTGTCTCTTAATACCTCTTGCCGGCTCAACACGAAGGTGGGTGGGTGGCTCGACAACGATGCAACTTTGTCTTTTTCCTTCACCAACCCACTTTTCTTCTGCACCAACTCTGAACCTTCAAACAATCCTAGCTTGTAAATTGTAATTACTCCTCGCCGAGCTGGGCCCTTTTTTATTTATTTATTTATTTATTTTTTGTGAGGAATAGAAGCTTGTAATGGTAAGAATTTATTTATGTGAGTAGTGATTCCTATGTAAATTAGCCAATTAGGGCTGTCAATTTTGACACGACCCGACAACTCGACACGAAATTAGTGAATTTGGGTTTTCATTAAACGGGTTTGGGACATAAACAGATTGATCTGTTTATTAGGGTCTGACGGGTCGTGTCACGGGTCACCCACGGGTGACCCGCCAGACCCGTTTATTATTATTATTATTTTTACAAAAAATTTTGTTTTAACCTAAAGGAAAAACCGAAAAAAGTGAAAAACGCATCAGACGATCCAGACCCGTGTTGCAAACTTGCAGTCTCCTCCACTCCACTCTCCAGATTGGCAGATCCAGACGGACCAGACCTCTCGGCCTCTCATCGGCCACCGCTCACGCCACGCCTAGTCCTAGTCCTCAGTCCTCACGCTCATCGCTCACGGACCAGACCTCTCGGCCTCTCACCACTCCATTTTTCCTTTGTTTCTCACTTTCTCCACTGCCGCTCTCTCTCTTGCCGCCGACATAACAGATCAAGCATCAAAGGAAGCCATGGCAACGGTGGCTGAGAAGGCACCCATTACTGCAGAAAGGAAGGTTCGAGCTGATTTGGAGCCTAAGCTCCCCAAGCCCTGTAATCTACTCTTCTTTTCCCTTTTCTTCTTAATCCATCTCTTTTCATATTGATTTTTAAGTGTATTTCTTCTTCTTCATACTTATAACTATTATTATAAAACTATTATTATTATTATTATTTTTTTTTTTTTAAAAAAAAAAAAATCACTCTTTTAAGTAAACAGGTTGTGTTGACCCGGTACGACCCATTATTTTAAACTGGTCCCACGGGTCGTGTCGGGTGACCCGTGAGAATTCCCGTGCCGTGTCGTGTCGGGGGGTCCGACCCATTTATTAACTCATTATACATCTGATTATCTATTATTTTTTATATCATTAAAATTTTATTTTTTTACTCATTTTATTTTTTATTTATTTCTTTTCTAATGATTGTATTCTTTCAACGGTATTTTTTCTAAACGATCTTTTTAAAAAAATAGTTATATATTTTTCTAACCTATTAAACTCTCAATATATACTGTGCAATGATGTGTATCTACATATTAATCAATGACAAAAATCATGACTTCAAAGAGGTGAGAAAGACGGGAGACACAAAAATCGTCAGAGACAAATAAGAAACAAAAAGAAGAAAATATTAAAGAAAGAGATAAAGTGAAAGAAATAGTAAAAACTAAATTATATAGATATGTAAACTATGCATAGTACATGTAGCATGACACTATACACAAATGCATCTAAAATTTTAAAATGCATTTAATCTATGTAGGGGTAAGTTTATTTATTTATTTAATCATTTTGTGTAAAAATGCAATATGACTAATCTAGAAATTATTGTTTTTTCCTAGAACAAAAAGGGATACAGAATACAAAAGTAGGCTGAGCTCCTAAACTCTACTTTAATACGAGTATTTGGCTCCTCTCCATTTGAACCGTAGAGAGTCGCAGTCCCTTTCAGGGGTTGAGATTTTTTTCTGGTGGGAGACATATTAGCTATGTTTGGCAAAGGAAAGCCCTGCACTGTAGCTGGAACGGCACTGTTCCAGCTACAGTGCCAACTGACACGTGGCGTCAGAAATTGATTTTTTTTTTTTTTTTAAATCAAAATTAAAAAAAAAAAAGGTGGGGAACGCTGGGTGGTTCCAGCCACCCCTTGGCCAAAATG
>NC_081541.1:38803763-38811930 GCF_901000735.1 Corylus avellana | reverse complement strand
GGGTTCACGTGAATAAAGCTGTTGGAAAGAGACAATTCACAGGGGTCATTATTTCCTTTGATGCTAATGAATGCTTTTGTCAGCCCACTTGTGCTTGTCTTTTCTTGCCTTTTTTTCAAAATTAGCTTTTTCTACTTTTGAATCTTTGATGCCTTTCACACCAGCCGCAGTAAATTTAGGACAATTTTTTTATTTTTTTATTTTTTTATCGAATTAGCTGAGAGCGTTGCACATGTTGTACAAAAGTGACTTGTTTTTGTCACGAATAAAAAATTAATACATCAGCTAATTTTATTAGACTTATACTTAAAATAAAAATTTAATTACATCAGATTATATTTTAGATAAAATAAAAAATTATTTTTTTTAAAAAAAAAAAAAAACAGAATGGAAGGGATGGCTGGCTATTACCCTCCACTTTGGGTGTGACCTAGGGTGTGTCAATGTAAGCTACTGATTCTTTTTTAAAAAAAAAAACAAATTATAAACAATTAATTTTTTATTTTATATGTGATATAATTTGGTGTAGTTGAACTTTTTTAAAAAATTTAAGTTTGGTAAGTTTGACTTAAGTATCAACTTCTTATTGGTTATACAAAACTAACATTTTGTTCATACTCCCTATATAAATTATTCTCTAATTTTAAAGTTATATTTGCCTTGAGGATGTGTTTAGCAATAGACCTAGAGCATTCCTATCGGCCGTCAGACTATTTTTTTTTTTTTTTCTTTCATTACTTTTTCTATATATGGAAAAATTTTTAAAAATCGCAAAAAATTTGGTGCATCAGTTTTTCTATTGCTTTCTAAATATTGTGAATGCTAAAGTCACGTTTAATGTGTAGGGGATTAAAAGAACATTTTTATATATTATTTTAATATAAATATTTATATTTCTTCTATTCTCTTTCATCTTTTTTATTTTTATTATAAATTTTATTGGAATTTTGTAAAAATTTGGAAATAGGTATGTAACTTGTATTTTATAAATAAATAATATTTTAATAGTATAAGGAAAAATATGAAAAGTTATTGTAAAGTATATTTGCATAGAGAAACAAAAAGTAGTTTTATTCTCTAAACTTAAAAAAAATCAAATGAGAGTTGCTGTTAGAGCATTCCCAGCAGACTCCCTATAAGGGAGTCTGTTCCCTAAGTTTAGGGAATATGTCTAAAAAATCGCAAAAAACGTCCCACAGCAGATTCCCTATATGGTTCCCTAAACCATCAGCTGCTACAGTTGAACCCAAGGTTTTGGGTTCAACTGTAGCGATCCAAAGGATTATTAAATTAGAAAAAAATATTCTCTCTCCTCTCTCCTCGATCTCGTCTCACTTCCCTCTCTCTCACCTCTCTTTCTCTCTTGCTCGCACCACCAAACGGCAAACAAGCAACAAAGCATTCAAATCAAAGAAACCCAGACCGATCAAACCAGAGATTTCAAACCGAATCAGATATTTGTTTCAACTTTCAACTGATCAAACCAAAGAAACCCAGAAATCTCATAAAGTTGTGCTTAAAAAATAGCAAAAATTGGAAACCCATAAATCAAATCAAACCAAAGAAACCCAGAAATCAAATCAAAGACACAAGGCATCAAGGCATGTGCATGCCGATTGGGTCGCAGTTGGATGGGATCGCGTTGTGCGAAGGGCTGGAGTCGCTGTCGATAAAGAACTCGGCGGACTTGGACGACATGAGGTCGATAGCCATCGCGAGCGGGTGTTGTAAATTGAAGAAATTTGAGTTGGTTGGGTGCAAGAGGATCACAGGGATGGGAGTGCTTCCTTGCTGGGAGGAGAAGAAAACGAAGAAATTACAGGAAGAAGAAATGGGCTGCTGCTGGAAGGGAAAGAAAGGAAAGAATGAAGACGGAGATGAGATGAGAGAGAGAAAGAAAGGTTCAATTAAAAGAATAAAATATAAAAAAGGTAAAATAAAAATAATAATATTTTAATAATTAAGGGAAGCATTAAGGGAAGCTCTTGGGGTGCAAATTGACATAGGGAAGCAGAAAGTAGTTTGGATCCTTAAACTTAGGGAAGATGACCGGGTAGCTGCTGGGAATGCTCTTAGTGCTCTAAATCACTAAAAATCACAAAAAAATAGTCTTCAACACCTTCATCTAAATATTGATTTTGATTTAGTGAATGAACGGTAAGTACTATTCACTCAATGAATAAAAAATAATATAACTTTTCTCTCTCGTTTTCTATTCTTTGAAGAAAAAAAAATTAAAAAAATAAAGAAATATTTTGAAAAAATAACATTTAAATAAAATAATGAAAGCTAATACTTGAAACAATGAGCTTTAAAAAGTAGGTAGTTAAAATAAAAAGAAGTGTACTTTTGCTATTTTGGTGAGTACAATTTGATGAGCATGCTAATATTGATCTTGCATAAAAGTCTCAATTTTTTTTTTTAAAAAAAAAATTAAGAATTCTTATTTTTTATATTGTATCAATTACTTTTTATTATATTTTATTATAATTTAAGTAAAAAACTCATTACAAAATATTTTTTTTTCCACTTTTTATATAAAATATATTTATAACTTCTATTTACTTTATATCACATTAATCACTTTTAAACCAAAACTAATGGCGGAGCCAAAGTTATACTTTATGGGGGGTCAAATTTTTTTTTTAATGAACGAAAAAAAAATTAAAGTTGAACTAAAATATTAAAAAAATAACTAACGAAAGAAATAAAATAATTCAATAAAATTTATTTATTGTTTAAAATATATAAAGGTAACGTTACTTTATTCAATTATCTTCGACAAGTCCTCATAATTGGTTGACAATGTCTTTTTTTGTAAATATACGCTTCAAATTTATGACCGGATGGTAATCAAAATTTGTTTTTCTTAAGCAAAGATCTACTAGCATATTTGTTAAATCTATTGCGGTATGAGCTCATTTAGAAATTGATTGGATCTTAATAGAATTATTGTTTTTCTTTATAATCTCAAGTAATTACAATTATATATATATAAGCAATCTAAATATAAAATCTTAATTAATATTAAAGTTTAATACATTAAATTTTTTAAGAAAGGGAATTGTCAAAAAGCAATTAATTTTAATTGTTGAAGGCTTGAAGGGAAAAAAAAAAAGGCAAACCATATAAGCACGATTAAAAAGAATAGCATAAAGTATCTTTTGTTTTTCATCGTGGTTATTTTTTTGTACTTAATGATATTAATTTGTGCATTTTTTTTTTTTTTAGAAGAGTTTTAGTGTTTTGGACTTTTAGAAAGTCAATGGAGTTTGGTGTCTCTAAGAACCACTGGCCATTAACGATTTTGTTTTTTTTTTTTCTTTTTCTTTTTATTTTTCTTAAGTCCATTATAGTAGCGCTTCAAATAAAAGTTAAATTTGAAGAAAAAAAAAATTCATTTTTTTGAATTTGAAGAGCTACAAATGAATGGGAAGAGCTACACGCTTGGTTGACTACTGCCTTCTTCTTTTAGACCTGAAATATGGATCATCATTGACTTGGAGGGTACTCACTACTCACGTTGGTCCATCCAAACTTGAATTACTTTTGCAATTACCTCTAATATTCAAAATTTTTTTAATTTAGTATACCGAACTACCAGTTTTTTTACAATGTCACTTATCGGTTAGGTTTTTCCTTCAAATTCTCACGGTACAGACATCAATGCATGTAAAAACATAAATTTAGTCTATTATAGTATTCTGATAATGAAATTTAGCTCTCTCAAAACTCCAATAGTGAGGAGAGGACCGCCTAGCCCTAGCGTTGCACCGGCAATTTTGAAGTCCAAATCCTTAATTTTCCCTCATTCTTTCCTTGAAGCAGATTTGAAGTCCTAATTAATCCTTTTAACATTTGACTCATTTTATAGTTATTTCCACTACATTCCAGGTGTAGTGCCTTGCAGTGGTTATGTGAAGATGGATGTAGATGGGATTCGTACAATTTGCTCATTCTGATGAAATTTTACAGACGTTAGTAGATGCACTTATGAAATTTATGTTACACATTGATAAAGTATAAAGAAAAAGAGTAACTAGTATACATAAGTGTATCCAATCCCATTAACTTAAGATTTTGGACTAAAAGTGGTGTCCTCGTATATATATTAATTTATTCTTATTTGACTACCTTAGTGTTTCTCTCCCAAAGCACAGATGAAAACAAATCTTTCTAGAAAATCTACTCATTATTTATGAAATTTGAACTACACAAAATCTATATCAAGTATAGACTCGACTTCACTTCACTTAATTAGGGGTGTAAACGAGCCGAGTTTGAGCGAGCTTCTCTTGTTTGGGCTCGGCTCGTTTAAATTTTACTCGAGCCGAGATCAAAGACGAGTCAAAAAATTGAGCTCGACCTCATAATAAGTCGAGCAAGCTGGCTCTTATATTTAATGTTTTTCTATATATATAAATTTTAAAATCAAGTACTCTTAAACGGCTCAAGAAGCCAGCTTGCATATGAGCATTTGTTTAGCCTGGCTAGCCGAGTATAGAGTCTGAGTCAATACAACAAGTCAATTGGTTTCGAAGAAAGATGATATGCATCATTTTATGGATAAGCAAACTTGGAGATTGGTGTTTTCTTAACAATGTGGGACAAGTTAACAGATTGTATTCAGACTGCTGTGGGATAACTCCCCCTACAAAAAAATATTTTTTCAACGTCTCTCTCTCTCAATCTCCCCCACCAGTTAAAGGGCATCTTCCACCCCAACTCTCATTTCTCATTCTCTTTCTCTCGCTGACCAGATAGATAGTGATCCAAAGTGTTTGGGTCTGTTTGATTCTTCAATAGTTTATGCATTTCTCAATCTCCCTCAATAGTTTTTGCTTGATTCTTCTTCCTTTCATTTGGGCCTGCTGGCCCTGCTCTAATTAAATCTTGGTCTTTTTAATGAGTGCTCCCGCTCTCTCTGATCGCGACTCAGTGGAGAACGCTTGTTTTTGTTTGGGTGAAAGAAGACGAGCAACAAAGAATCAGAGATGGAAAGACAGGGAGAGAGAGAGAGAGAGAGAAAATAATGTTAAAAAAATTATATACATATATTTGTTATATATGTGTATAAGAAAAATATGAAAAAGCCCCTCAAACTAACAGCCGTTTGCGATAGAGCCCCATAATATTCAAAATGTACTAAAGTAGCCCATCAAACTACTAAAGTGTGTCAAAAAGGTCCCATCTTTTTTTTTATATTCCTATAATACCCCTACTCTTTTAAAAACAAAAATATAAAATAAATAACGAAAAAATTATTATACCACACAAGCTATTTGTAATTTAAGCCAACAATAGTGACTAATTTTTTATTCATTCCAAATACAAAAACTGTATTTATTCACCCCTTGGTTCTGTTTTTTGTTGTTGTTGTTTTTTTTTTGAAAAAAATTTATTTTTGTTTAAAAAATAGTTAGTTTATTTATTATTATTATTATTATTATTTATTTATTTTTTATAGTTTTTAAAAGATTATGGGTATTATAGGAATATAAAAAAAGATGGGACCTTTTTGACACACTTTAGTAGTTTGATGGGCTACTTTAATACATTTTGAGCATTATGAGGCTCTATCGCAAACGACTGTTAGTTTGTGAGGCTTTTTTATATTTTTTTCTAATATATATATATTAAAATGAGTTATTACTTAATAAAAAAATATACGAGTCAAGCCTTATACGAGCTTGCTCACGAACCTAACTGAGTCGAGCCGAGCTTACTTCGTTTAATATTCGAGGCAAGATTTATGTTCATAAAGCGCCTCATTTAATAATGGTCGACAATCTTGATTTCCATACAGTAGCCAACTGCAAGATCATGGATGGAGCGCCAAGATGATCAATCAAATATTGCTTGTCTTCCCATAGATTTGCAGCTGATCATATCCAAAATTGCATGGTTAAATTTAAATTGGCTTGTATCTGTTAAATATCAAGATTTAGTTCCTACAAGCACTATTGTCATAGTTGGAAGGATTCACTTTAAGCCAAGAAATAGATGTGTCAGACTAATACTAGACAATTGCCCATTTATTAACCAAACAAATTAAGACCAAATGTTATTGGGTTTCGATGAAAAACCTTGTTGGAGATATTTACATAGCTGGCTTTGCTGATGACAGAAAAGGCCAACAAGAAAACATCTCTTATAATCCTCCTGCTTTGTATTCACCAACATAGGGAATTACATAATTTTGTTTTCTATGAAAACTAAACATGTAAAGGGTGTGTGGGGCTGAAAACAAAAACACCAAAAAAAAAAAAAAAATCTAATTCAACTTCCTAATGCTTAATTTTTACCAATTAATTTATCAATCTATAATATAAATTTCCAAGTCGGTTCAAATAAATTGGAAAGGAGCCGGGTCCTTAAAGTGAAAGGTCAAAATTGTCATTTCATATATTTATGGACAATTTTGTCCTCCCACTTTAAAGGACCCACTCCTCTCCAGTTCATTAGATCCTTAAAGTGGTGAATCTTGTGATGCCTAGGCTCTACAGTGGTTATTGTTTGTCTTCTCTCGATATTTATTTTCTGCAATGATCTATGGGGTGCAGTTTTTCTATTATTTTGGTTTTCGATTTCTTGTAGTTGTTTTCTAAGGTTTTGTTTATACGAAACTCTCATAGTAGCGGTCTTAAATCTTTGATATGTCTTTCTTTTTCTCTTTGGTTTTTTTTGGAAGCAAATAACTTACCGATGACGGAAGAATTTTTCACTAATGGTAAAGGAAGTGAAAGTGATTGCGATTGTGAATGCACTTGTAGTGGAGATGGAAAAATGAGGAAATTACTCTCTAGTTTAGAAAGTTCTAATGGATTAGACAGTGGGCAGAGACGTGATTTGCCAGAATATGCTGAGGATCTAAAAATTGATTGGGATTGTGACATTTGAAGAGTTACATATGAACTTGTTTCTCATGTAGTTAGATATGATTGGGTCTAATTCCATCATCTTCCTTTGACTTGTTTGACCCGTGATGTGGGCTCTAGCAAAAATGGTTGTTAAACAAAACATAGATCGAGTTTGGTCGGAAGAAATTCTTCATTGTAACTATAATATTGTTTTGTTAAAGCAACATACTCTATTTTCATGAAATGAATAAAGAATAAACATTTTTATTGTGCAACAACAATAACGGATTGGAGGGTCAGGCAAATGCACCTGAACCCGACACGCTAACCCGTTTTGACTACACTTGCCATTTATCACCGTCTTTTTAACGACAAAGTTGGAGGTAGAATCTTTATTTTCCAACAGATTTACATGACAGATAAATAAGAGACAACACATGAAATAGATATAACAATAAATTAATGCATCTACAAGAGAATAGATTAGATTAAGTACATGAACATGTATATGAATAAATAGTATGATCGTACAAACTAGTACTTATTTGAGTTATTGCCTTTATTACTTTGTTTTAAAAAAAATAATAATATTGTCTTTTGATAATTGATGAAAGACTACAGAATTTCTGCCTTCCATTCTGCTTGTAAAAGTAGGATAAAGCTCCGTTCCTAAACACTACATCACTACCAAATGGTTGTTTTCTGCGGGGTTGAGGTTGTGTTTTGGCGGGAGACATAATATTCACGTGAATTAAAGTTACTCACGTGAAATATGTCTAGCTACCGAATGGCCGGAGACATATTCGGCACAAATTTTTTTATTTTTTTTATTTTTTTTTATTTTTATTTTTTTTTATAAAAATGATATATGTTTTTTTCTTTTTAATAACATATGGGATGCACATGAGTTTTTAATAAAATTTATTCTAACTTTGTCTATACTATTAAAAAAATATGATTTTCACATAATCAAAGGATACATGTCACTTTTATAGACGGTTAAAAGAAATTTTTTCAATTTAGTTTAAAGAAAAATTCTGTCCATTTTATATGGTGTTGATTTATGAGTAAAAACAAATAATTTTTTTTTTTTTTTTTGTAAGAGTGAGTAACTCTCTACTTATTTCTTTGCTAGTGAGATGATATTAGCTCTTTATGTAATACGTGGCAAACAACTCTTTACCATTTTCTAAATGCAGCCTGCATTAATAAATATTATTGAACTTTATTTTTATTTTTTTTTGTTTTCCCCATTTCAAATAATAGGAAATGGCTTTAAACAAGGATAGCAAATTGACATTGTAGTG
>NC_081541.1:38770445-38803663 GCF_901000735.1 Corylus avellana | reverse complement strand
ATACCACACAAGCTATTTGTAATTTAAGCCAACAATAGTGACTAATTTTTTATTCATTCCAAATACAAAAACTGTATTTATTCACCCCTTGGTTCTGTTTTTTGTTGTTGTTGTTTTTTTTTTGAAAAAAATTTATTTTTGTTTAAAAAATAGTTAGTTTATTTATTATTATTATTATTATTATTTATTTATTTTTTATAGTTTTTAAAAGATTATGGGTATTATAGGAATATAAAAAAAGATGGGACCTTTTTGACACACTTTAGTAGTTTGATGGGCTACTTTAATACATTTTGAGCATTATGAGGCTCTATCGCAAACGACTGTTAGTTTGTGAGGCTTTTTTATATTTTTTTCTAATATATATATATTAAAATGAGTTATTACTTAATAAAAAAATATACGAGTCAAGCCTTATACGAGCTTGCTCACGAACCTAACTGAGTCGAGCCGAGCTTACTTCGTTTAATATTCGAGGCAAGATTTATGTTCATAAAGCGCCTCATTTAATAATGGTCGACAATCTTGATTTCCATACAGTAGCCAACTGCAAGATCATGGATGGAGCGCCAAGATGATCAATCAAATATTGCTTATCTTCCCGTAGATTTGCAGCTGATCATATCCAAAATTGCATGGTTAAATTTAAATTGGCTTGTATCTGTTAAATATCAAGATTTAGTTCCTACAAGCACTATTGTCATAGTTGGAAGGATTCACTTTAAGCCAAGAAATAGATGTGTCAGACTAATACTAGACAATTGCCCATTTATTAACCAAACAAATTAAGACCAAATGTTATTGGGTTTCGATGAAAAACCTTGTTGGAGATATTTACATAGCTGGCTTTGCTGATGACAGAAAAGGCCAACAAGAAAACATCTCTTATAATCCTCCTGCTTTGTATTCACCAACATAGGGAATTACATAATTTTGTTTTCTATGAAAACTAAACATGTAAAGGGTGTGTGGGGCTGAAAACAAAAACACCAAAAAAAAAAAAAAAATCTAATTCAACTTCCTAATGCTTAATTTTTACCAATTAATTTATCAATCTATAATATAAATTTCCAAGTCGGTTCAAATAAATTGGAAAGGAGCCGGGTCCTTAAAGTGAAAGGTCAAAATTGTCATTTCATATATTTATGGACAATTTTGTCCTCCCACTTTAAAGGACCCACTCCTCTCCAGTTCATTAGATCCTTAAAGTGGTGAATCTTGTGATGCCTAGGCTCTACAGTGGTTATTGTTTGTCTTCTCTCGATATTTATTTTCTGCAATGATCTATGGGGTGCAGTTTTTCTATTATTTTGGTTTTCGATTTCTTGTAGTTGTTTTCTAAGGTTTTGTTTATACGAAACTCTCATAGTAGCGGTCTTAAATCTTTGATATGTCTTTCTTTTTCTCTTTGGTTTTTTTTGGAAGCAAATAACTTACCGATGACGAAAGAATTTTTCACTAATGGTAAAGGAAGTGAAAGTGATTGTGATTGTGAATGCACTTGTAGTGGAGATGGAAAAATGAGGAAATTACTCTCTAGTTTAGAAAGTTCTAATGGATTAGACAGTGGGCAGAGACGTGATTTGCCAGAATATGTTGAAGATCTAAAAATTGATTGGGATTGTGACATTTGAAGAGTTACATATGAACTTGTTTCTCATGTAGTTAGATATGATTGGGTCTAATTCCATCATCTTCCTTTGACTTGTTTGACCCGTGATGTGGGCTCTAGCAAAAATGGTTGTTAAACAAAACATAGATCGAGTTTGGTCGGAAGAAATTCTTCATTGTAACTATAATATTGTTTTGTTAAAGCAACATACTCTATTTTCATGAAATGAATAAAGAATAAACATTTTTATTGTGCAACAACAATAACGGATTGGAGGGTCAGGCAAATGCACCTGAACCCGACACGCTAACCCGTTTTGACTACACTTGCCATTTATCACCGTCTTTTTAACGACAAAGTTGGAGGTAGAATCTTTATTTTCCAACAGATTTACATGACAGATAAATAAGAGACAACACATGAAATAGATATAACAATAAATTAATGCATCTACAAGAGAATAGATTAGATTAAGTACATGAACATGTATATGAATAAATAGTATGATCGTACAAACTAGTACTTATTTGAGTTATTGCCTTTATTACTTTGTTTTAAAAAAAATAATAATATTGTCTTTTGATAATTGATGAAAGACTACAGAATTTCTGCCTTCCATTCTGCTTGTAAAAGTAGGATAAAGCTCCGTTCCTAAACACTACATCACTACCAAATGGTTGTTTTCTGCGGGGTTGAGGTTGTGTTTTGGCGGGAGACATAATATTCACGTGAATTAAAGTTACTCACGTGAAATATGTCTAGCTACCGAATGGCCGGAGACATATTCGGCACAAATTTTTTTATTTTTTTTATTTTTTTTTATTTTTATTTTTTTTTATAAAAATGATATATGTTTTTTTCTTTTTAATAACATATGGGATGCACATGAGTTTTTAATAAAATTTATTCTAACTTTGTCTATACTATTAAAAAAATATGATTTTCACATAATCAAAGGATACATGTCACTTTTATAGACGGTTAAAAGAAATTTTTTCAATTTAGTTTAAAGAAAAATTCTGTCCATTTTATATGGTGTTGATTTATGAGTAAAAACAAATAATTTTTTTTTTTTTTTTTGTAAGAGTGAGTAACTCTCTACTTATTTCTTTGCTAGTGAGATGATATTAGCTCTTTATGTAATACGTGGCAAACAACTCTTTACCATTTTCTAAATGCAGCCTGCATTAATAAATATTATTGAACTTTATTTTATTTTTTTTTGTTTTCCCCATTTCAAATAATAGGAAATGGCTTTAAACAAGGATAGCAAATTGACATTGTAGTGCCCTACATTTAGTTGATGTTGCACGTTGTTATTATCTCTTATATAAATTTGTTCATTTTCTTTAGAGCCTAAAATTTAGTCAAAATTTTGTTGAGTCGAATGTAAATTCCCTATGTTGAACAGGTTATTAATGAGTCAAATTTTTTTAAGATCTAAGGATGAAAAATTACCATGTCGAACAGACGGCTAGTGAACGACGGAGTGTTTGTTAAACAACACTCTCACCATTGCATTGTTTATGTGTAAAAAAAATAAAATAAAAAATAATGTGATGGAAAAATGAAATAGTGGTATTGAAAAGTGAAAATTTTGTTTTGTAGTAATTTTTTTATTTAAATAGTAATAAAAAATAAATGATGTGATATAAAAAGTGAATAATTTGATATAAAAGTAAGAATATTTTTTTTGAAAAAATGAAGTGAATAGTTACACGCATAATTAATTAATTGACTACAACACACCAACTACGGTGATAAAGATAAGCTGGTAACTGCTGGTTAGGTGTGGCCAACAAAAAGATAGAGATAGAGGAAGAAAGAGCGAATACGTACCATTTCAAACGAAATAAAGATAAGTTGGTGACTGGTGAGGCCAACAGAAAGGCAGAGACACTGAGACAGAGGAAGAAAGAGCGAATACGTAGCATTAATCGTAAGAAAATTTTAAATGAAATTTTATAAAAATAAAATAACATGAGAAAAGGAAAACACAAAATAACGAAAAATAATAATATTAGACTGAAAGTTATAATTTACATGTATGATTTTGTTTTTCCTCTTTAACTATGGATTTTGACTTTTGAGTATATATATATATATAACGGTATGTTCGTTAATGTGTTTTAGGGATTTTTTTTTTAATTTTTTTTTAATTTTTAGTTTGAAATAGAAAATAGTGCTTTGATGTGGTAAAAAGGTAAAAACAATTTTGAAAACCTTGTATTTTTTTTTTTTTTTTTTTTTTTTCGTTTTGATAATTTTAAGACATAATTTTTCTTCAAATTAAGTTAAAAGAATTTGTTAGATTATATTAAATAAATAAATAAATTGTTTTATTGTTGGGTAGTTCAAATAATAAGGAAACATATTTTCTATGTAATATATTATATATGTGTATTTGATCCAAAGATTTATATAATTTATTTCAATTCAAAATTTTGGAAGAAAACCCAAAACTTTGAAGTGTATGTAAAAAAGTTTGCCCCACATTAACTAGGTACAAATAAATTAATTAGTTTTGAGTTATCTTATGTACTTTAACAATAAATTTGGTGATGAAGAAGAAAACTAGTCACCCCCGTCTCATAACACGCGCACTAGCTCAGGCAATGTGCTTTGGTAGATTAAAACATGTACATTATGGTTACATAAAATATATGTATAATCTTGGCTTAATTTCTAATGTTGATGAAAAAATTCAAAACTGTAGGATTTGTGCTCAATCTAAAATAACTATATATATATATATATATATATTTCCAAGTATTGAGTGAGAATCTGAAATTGTTGACCTTATATATTATAGATGGTGATTTTTTATTTTTTTGAACTATTTTCTCCCTTTTAAATACACTAACCATCTTTCCGTCCACCCAAAAACGGGTTCCATCTACTCACTGACAACTCTGGCCCATTACGCATAAGTATGCGTACAGCGTACAGTGCATGCCAGCTGTTTACAAGATATTTTATATAGTATTGATGAGTTATCAGTAAAAAAATAAAAAATAAATAAATATTTTTTATATCAGAAATAGAAATAGGTGCATTGAATTATAAGCGTAAAAAACGGGTGCATTTAATGTCCCATAATGAAACATGTCAGAAATAGTTGCCAATCCCACCCACATTCAAGGCTTTTCTTTTTACAGCTGAATAGTTGCCAATTCCAAAATCTGCAACCTTAATACGGAGTCGATTAGGGGTCATATTTAATTGACAGTTCATATGGAATTCCAACTGCTATAGATTTTTATTTATTTATTTTTTTTATAATCTGATCAATTAGGAGAGGAAAAGAAAAAAAAACTATTTCAACTAACAACTTGTATCCATAAAAGTGTTTGGTTAAAGTATTTAATTTTTGTTAAGAGAGAAAATTGACATAATTCTTAAACATTTGTAAGTTTCAAGAACAATTACATTAAGCCCTAGCAGTCAGTGGGGGAAAAAAAAAAAAAAGATAACCATTTTTTATTTTTTCCCTTTTCTCTTTCTAAAAAATACATTGGTGAGTCCTAGTGTAGCTTAGGCTCTGCAATGTGACTGTTTGTCTTCTCTTTAGATTTGTTTTCTGCGATGATGTACGGAGTGAAGTTTTTCTATTATTTTTGTATTCGATTCCTTCTAATTGTTTTCTAAGGTTTTGTTTACACGAAATCCTCATAGTAGCGGTCTTAGATCTTTGGTCTGTCCGTTTCTTTTTTTTTTTTTAGTTGTTCTTTTATGGGAGCAAGCAAATAACTTACCGATGACAGAAGAATTATCAAACATGTGGAAAAATGTTTTACTGACGGTAGAGGAAGCGAAAGAGATTGTGATTGGGAATGCCCTTGTAGCGGAAATGGAAAAGTGAGATAATAATTGTCTAGTTGAGAAAGTTTTGATGGATCGAACAATAGGCAGAGACTTGATTTGCTGGAATATGTTGCATATCCTAAAATTAATTGAGACGGTGACATTTGAAGATGTAGATATAACTTATTCCTCATATAGTTAGATATGATTGAGTCTAATTCCATCATCTTCCTTTGGCTTGTTTGAACTGTGATATGAGCTCCAGCAAAAACGGCTCTTAAACAAAACATAGATCAAGTTTGTTCAGAAGAAATTCTTCAGTGTAACTATGATATTATTTTATTAGAGCAACATGCTCCATTTTTATGAAATGAATAAAGAATTATTACATCAAAACATTCTCACTTTTTTATTTTTTATATAACATTATTCACTTTTTAATATTATTTAAATAAAACAATTATTGCAAACAATTTTTTTTTTTTTCTTTTATACCAAACTTTCACTTTTTTCCATATTAATCCATATCAGGCACGGTGTATAGGGAAAAAGGGCATTTGATCATTGGGTTATTAATAACGGTAAGTGTTATATTGGGATAGTCAAAATAACAAAAAAGTCATTTTTATTAGTTTTATAACAAAAAAATACTAAAAAAAATAAAAAATCCATCCGACTAAGTTACTTTGGCTTAAAAATTGGCTAGTTACCACATTGACTAACAAATTTGTTGAGCAGTACTGTAGCTCAACAATATTAAATTAATTTAATAAAAAAATCAACTTGATTCTCTATCCTTTTCGAAAATAATTAAAAAAAGATTTTTAATGAAATAGTGAGAGTGAGATAACTAAAATACTGAGTTTGGATGTAGCCGGCAGTCAATTTGTTAAGTTCATTTTTGTGACAACTGCAGGCCTCTCGAGTCTTGGGTAAAAAATAAGTCACCTAATCTAATCCAGTATTAAAAGTATAAAATACTAGGCATAGAATTAGAAAGCTAGAAATATTTTACCATCACTTCCAATTACTGGTTGAATAACTTTGTTGCCTCTACCAACAGCTAGCAAGGATACCAGCCTGCAGGAAATGAACAAATTTATATAAGAGACAATAACAATATCGGATTGGAGGGTGGAGCAGGTCGACCCGAACCCGACACACTCATCCATTTTGCTAGCCTTTACTACTTGTCACCGGCTTTTTGATGACAAAGTTGGAGGTAGAATCTTTACTTTCCAAACAGATTTACATGACAGATAAATAAGAGACATCAGATGAAATAGATATAACAATAAATTAATGCATCTACAAGGCTAAAGAGAATAGATTAGATTAAGTCCATGAACATGTATATGAATAAATAGTATATCAAAATCCAAACTTGGATGCTTCTCCATGCATGTGTTTATCCTCCAAAGTTTCTTCTATACATAATTTGTGTAGTAGTATACACTTCTGGGTTATCACAAAAACATAAAGTAGCAAATATGGGCATGGGATATATATGGTACTACATTTTAATGTATGGGTATCGGCACATATTTTATGCAATAAAAGCTTTGCTTCCAACTCTGGATGTTTACAAAAACAGTGGGCTTACAAAATCCTTTGGCTAGCCCATCCAACCAACTCGATCTATGGGGAAAATGACTAGCTAGATGATCTTTGAGTCAGAATTCGAACAATTTTTACCACGTTGACAAGCATCACAAACTGAGCTTCTTTATGGGTGACTGCTTTACGTCCAAATAAGCATCATATGATTAAGTATTGATATTATACAGTTATATTATTCATATGCATATATGTATAATTATAATTTATAACATATATACACTTATAAGTTTATAACATACATTGGAACTAAGTCTCTAGGTACTTAATTATTGTATTAGTATGAATAGGTATACTTATGACTTAAGTATAATATGTATAATTTGCTTGTTCAATAACTTTGCTAGTGATGGTGTTAGCTCTAGAATACAGAGATCCTTTGTAAAATTATTGTATGTGTTAAAATTGATAGTGTTCTTTTTACTTTCGAAAAATGAGTGGCTCAATTGTTTTTTTGTTGGTAAAGGAAGTCCCGGTGTCAGGAATTCAAATATTTCAGAGCACATAATTTTGGGATGCTTTCAGCTCAGAAATTTCATTTTGAATACGGAGCAAATATCTCTTTACCATTTTCCGAATGCAGCCCGTCTAAATGAAGATTATTGACAGGAATGTACACTGCCAAATCTATTTTTTCCATCATCTTCTCTTTTCATTTTCAGATAATAGAAAATGGCTTTAAACAAGGATAGCAGATTGACACTGTAGTGCTCTACATTTAGTTGATGTTGCAAGTTGTTATTGTCTCTTATATAAATTTGTTCATTTGCTTCAGGCTGGTATCCTTGCTGTTGGTAGAGGCAACAAAGTTGTTGAACCAGTAATTGGAAGTGATGATAAAATGTTTCTAGCTTTTTGTACCTATTATTTTATGCTTCCAATACCAGATTAGATGACGTGGCTTATTTTTCACCCAGGCGTCGAGAGGCCTGCAGTTGTCACAAAAATGAACTTAACATTATCCGCTGATCACCGTGTTTTTGATGGCAAAGCTGGAGGTACAATCTCTACTTTTCATCAAAGTTCGATATGAATTCATACTCCATATGGTGTTCAAGACCAATCAACATCTCTTCTGGTCTAGGATGCTGCCTCATAAATGACTAATCTTTCAAACACTGTTTTGCACAGTGGACAATAGTAACTATTTCATTTTCTTCTCAAGGCTTCTGGTTTTGTAGTCATATTAATTTTGAACAATCATGAGCTGGGGCCTTAGCAGAGAGTTGGCTGCCAAGTTGCCCCTACATTGGGTGACAGGCCATGTTCATCCTTGAATGTATCATGACGCCATTGGTTAATGACAAATTGGGGAGGCTTATTGCATAGAGTATCTAAATTCCTTACTGAGATTGGCCGCGAGTGAAGCTCAGACTTGAAATATGCTCTACTTTCTAATTGTTGTTGGTAGACAAATGCAGAACTAATATAGAGGGTTCTGATTTATTTCTTTCTTGTTTTATTTTTTAGTCTTCTATTGTCTTGTCCATCGCCCATTCAAGTTATTTGCTATATAAGTAGTCCAAAGGCCGCCTGGAGGGTCATGATAACATAGTTCCATCCCTATTCATATTATATGTGTACTTGCTTATGAGGTTAACACTACTTTATCCTGCAGGTGCATTCCTCTCAGCTTTGCATTCAAACTTTAGTGACATTCGAAGACTTCTTCTGCAATAACATAAGAGAAGCCCCCAATTAACTACTGGGATACCCTGAGATCAACCATGGTGGAGGATGTAATTCAAAATTTAGTCAGAATTTTTCAGATTAGCGTGTAACTTTCTTCATGGAGTTCCCCTCCATTCTACCGTCTTGCTTGCGGTATTTTTGAACCCAACTTTCCCATAGATAACCAAATTGCTGAGGCGCATAAGCCATGAGGTTTTTGCACAATTTTCAGGTTTCTAATGTTATGAGGTTTAAGACAATTGTACTGAGGTTCTCTGGACAAGAAAACACAACTGTTACCAGGTTCTGATTTTTTTCATTACTCCATTTTTCAGAATAATGATGTATAAAAAACACCAAGGAAAATAAGCATCTTTATCAATGAATGAATTCTTGATTGTTATTGATGGTGATGCTGGTGAAATGTTCATATATTGTATTACCTGTGTCCCTAGTTCCTAATTAGGCCAAAGCTTGATCCTAATCTTCGTTTTGACAATCTGTAAACCTGTTTGCTGCATAAATATTAGTAACCAAAGCATTCTATGGCCACAAATTTGAGATAGACCAGTTACAACAGATGCAGCTTTACCAGTACGGGAAGGTCAAGAAGTTAATGGCCAGATGACTGGAACCATTTCCTAAGATGTATGAGAACTGCTGAATTTGTAGAATTTACACCTTCACCCATGTGAGTCCTACAAATCAAAAGGTTGATTTTTAGAGAAGTTGAATAGAAGGAGGACATTTAGGCACTGCCAGGGAGATGGACATCTCTAAAGGCATATGGAATGTGTTGCATGTCAATGATGTCATACAAGGTGCACTTCTATGTTACAAAAGCTTAAGCAAATAAATAAAGGAGATGATGAACTAGGGCTTGATTGGTTTGACTTGAGATTTTTTTTTTTTTTTTTTGTCAGCACAACCTATAAGAGCATTCACATCGTTTTTTTTATTTTTTATTTTTTATTTTTTTATATATATATATAAACAAAACCAACTTTATCTAGTTTAGCTAATGAGTTTTAAAAGACACTATACATCAAATTATCTATTTATTTTATCTATATTATTTATTTATTTTTAATTTTTTTTATAAGAATTGTATTTTTCCTCTAAAAATCATATTTTTCAACTTTTGGGAAAAAAGATATGTGAATAGAGAAATAACAGGAGAAAATTTTGAGAAAAGAGAGATGTTGAAGGGAAATAATAAGAGAATATTTTGGGAAAAGAGAGGTGTATAAAAAACATAATATATTAATAAGATGATTTGTGACCAATGCCGCTACCTACAATATATTAATAAGAAATAGTATGTTCACAAATGCAACAAAAATCTATTTTGCATTTGAGATGCATAATTCAATGTAGAAGGTTTTTTAGTATTTTGCTTATCTATTTTACATATAAAAGTAAAAAAAAGCTAAGCTATTGTGAGTGCTCTAAGAAGCATTGGGAGGGTCTTCAAATTATAAGCAAATAGAGTTCAAAATTGCAACAAGCAGCATAACTGCACACAAACTAAAAAAATATCCAAGCAAGAAAAACAGAACGTTTCCTAAAACTATACATTGCATCAAAACAACCCAGATTCGAAAGCACTATATGCATTCAAAAACTGATTCTTAGGGTTCCTGTGACCCCATTGTGGGCAGCCTCATCTAAAATAATATGGGGAAAAAAAAAGGAAAAACACATTTGCCTCTTGGAGAATATAAGAAACAATTCCAAAGTCGTAAACAAACTTTATCAGAAATTGTTTTTCTAATTAAAATATTGTTGTCACTCTAGGGTTAACCTCTTTGACAGCAAGTGGTTCATACCACTGAGGGCCAAACCCAGCAGCTTTTCTTGCTTCCTCATTGAAAGGTGGCTTCAATGGTCCCCTGAAGTATGTCCTCACTATTGAGTGAAACTTCTGAATTACTTCATTTTCCTCTAGCGTTTTTTCACTTTCTCCTGCCCCACCTGGAGATGCCAAGCTGCCTGGATTCCAAGCAGGATTTTCGGCCCCTAGGCAAAGATATTTAAACCATTTAACCCCAGCAGCACAATGGGTAATCTCTTCTGGGTAAATCACTCTCTCTAGTAACTCTGCTGTCTCATTATCGCCTCCATTGCGAAACCGAGAAATGGTTGTGGGAAGCACATCAAGTCCTCTTGCCTGTGTTCAAACTCAAATTTGTTATTATTTATATTAAAAAAAAATTATTCACTAACACCATAGAGAAAGGGTGTACTCTAATGTTGCATTATAACTAAATGAACCAACACTACGTACAAGTCTGATGAAAGGATAAATATTTGGAGAAGTTCAAGAAAATGGAGCCATCACCACAAATGGTAGGATCAATTCATCTCAAAAATCCAGAACCAAGTTGCATGATTTGTAACTATGGCTCCATTTCTTCAATGCCTGCAATCAAGAAGATGGATTTTTACTAGCAGATGTATGCGTGAACAAAAAAAAAAAAATCAATTTCCATCTGCTTTGAATAGCAATGTTGATAGCCTAAGTTCATTAGAAACTAAATTTGAGAAAACAGATCCTTCCTGAATGAAAAAATATACTTGACTCCGGCCACCAGCTGATATCCCAGAGGTGATATATTTTGTAGTGAATAATTTAAACCATGTTGGTCCAAATGAATTCATTTTAAAATAAGAAAGTTGGTAAGGAAAAAACACCTCATGGACGCAATGCTCAACTGCCAGACGTGCTAAGAGATCAGTGGAAGTAGCAGTAGCAGAGTCCCAGAGGCCATCGTGAGCTGGTAATGCTCCATAAAAAGAACCCAGCCCCTCTAGCCGTTCTGCAAGGAGAGTGAAGTGTCTACCCTCATCCTGAGCCACCTTAACAAAATCGGTGAAGAAATCTCGTGGCATTGCAGCTTGCTTACCAAAGCGAGCTATTATATCATATAAAATTACAGATTTACATGACAGATAAGTAAGAGACAACACATGAGATAGATACAACAAGAAATTAATGCATCTACAAAAGAATAGATTTAAGTACATGAACATGTATATGAATAACAGAGGTGTGATTGCCTCACTTTCACTTTTGTAATGTAAAAACAAAATGAATATGATGCAGGAGAAGTAGAAAAAAAGAGTTTGGAAGCGTACTTTCAAAACTATGTTTTGAATGTATTAGAGTTTCAGATACTATAGGATTCCATATTGGATATAACAATAGAAGTGAGTGATTAATCTAGTATTGTTGGGTCCAAAGTAGATTTAATCATTTTTGTTTAAGTTGGTGTCTCAAAAATCAAAATGTTACATCAAAATCCAAACTTGGATGCTTCTCCATGTGTTTATCCTCCAAAGTTCTTCTATGCATAATTTGTGTAGTAGTACACTTCTGGGTTATCGCAAAAACAGTTTAAGGACACTCCAAAAAAGAAGTGTTATATAAAAGAATTCCCTTAATATAAACTCATAAGGAGACAGACAAGTTAAAGAAATAATACCCAAGACAAGTCAATAGCCCAGCTCTCAATGTGCACAAGACTATGCACAATGGCCTGCCTACTCTGCAAGCTACCTGCTTTTCCAAGCTTCGGCATGAGACTCGGTGACACCAACTTGATCTGCACAAAAGACTCATTTATGTGTTTCATTGAACAGTTAGCATAAAGTAGCTCATGGGCATGGGATTTGCAAGTACATTTTAATGTTAATATTTATCTATTAATCAGATTTCTTAATATGGTAATAATTAACTTATTATTTTTAAGAGACATCCTTGCATATGGTGTAAAATGGTCATGATTCTTAATTATTTGGAAGAGGTCCAATAAGAATATATATATACCCATTTGTACCATCTCTCAATGTAATGTATAGATACACCAAGTCATTTATAGATCATACAATAATATACTTGAGAATATTTCGGGAAAGAAAGATGCTTCTTTAGTGGAGCTTTGAACCCAACTATTATTTTATTGTAAAATTAGTTTAAGTCATACGACAAACAATTAGGAGAATGAAGTGGAACCTAGAAGAATAATGATGGAGATCTCCACAAGCACTTAAATGAAAACAAATAAGAGAACAAAGGATAAAATATCATATTATTTTGTATCATATAAAAAGAAAATCGCAAACTTTCAAACTCTGTCTCTTTTGTTGAGAGATACTTTTATATATGTGCATCTGGAGAGAGCAATTCTCAAAATTTTGAAGACTGTGAGAGAACGGTGATAACATTAAAAGATATATTGTTCAAAACTCTATGGGTGGATGGTTGCTATAAATAGTTCTTGCTTTGCTAATTTTGTAGTGTTTCCGGATGTGTTCTTTCCCTCTCCCTAAGTGGATATTTCTCTTGTATACTCTGTGTTTGAAAAAATTTATATAATTCAGGTGCTTGGAAAATATAAGACTATTTTATGTACATGAAAGGCTATAACTGTGCATATGAGTTAGATGCATTAAGATCATGCGAGAAATCTTTTCTATGGTTGTGAAGAGATGTAAATATTAGACGGTTGGTAATTAGTGAAGTCCATCATAATTCGGTTATTCGCAGGTCGATACAATTGTGTTTAGTTATAATGACTAATTGATAGGCTCTTGAACTCTTGTGAAAGTCCAAACCTATTTATTTGATTAGTGCAATGAGATGAAACTGTTTATATATTTTCTTGTCAGATTAACATTTATATCAATCAACATGTGTTATAAAAATGAAAATGTATCATGTACATTTTTGTGGGTTTATGCAAATTTGTAAATACCATCTATTTCACAGCCTCTTTAATTCTCTTAAAATTTGTTAAACACGTGGACATTTTTGTAAATCCTATCAAAGTTTAGTTGAACCTTTGCTTGATAATAACATGAAATGAACATAAGCATTTGTTATAAGATCCATGCTGGCTACTATCAACGGTTTCATGTGATTCTTATCATCATGATAGAAAGTTCAATCTTGGGCTCCGTTTCTTTTCTTTTGGTGTAAAATATTTTCTGTCGGAAAATGTTTCAATTGAAAACATTTTCAAGGAAAACTGGTTATTGTCTGGTGTTTGGTGGCAAAGCTTTTTTTTTTTTCTAATTAAAAATAAATAAAAAAACCATGACCAAAAATGCTCTAAAAACACCATGACCATTAGAGCTGTCAATTTTTTACACAACTCACGAACCCAACATGAAATTAAAGAGTTAGGATTAATGAGTTTGTCCCATTTAATTCAATGAGTCGGGTTAGGATTGACCTATATAATCTTATATTCATGCTCCGACACGACTCGAACCCATTATGCGACATAATGGTTTACAAATTTTTGACATGACCCGCGAACTAGAAACGAACCAGATACATAATCTCGACGCAACCCAAACTCCTCACACGAATACGAATTGTTACCCTAAGTCGACCATCACCCCCTCACCCAAAATCAGCATACAGTAGCAAAATCACCACACAAACACCGAATTCAAAAAATCACACGGAGATAGAGACTGAAAAATGGGTTTGAACAAAATTTTCGGTTGCCCCAAATATCCAATAATATAAAATAAAAACACCAAATCCTTTACATATTATAGACGGAATATTCGAGCAAAGAGGCAGTGGCTTTTGGGCTTTAAAATTCTTATAATATGATTACGTCTTATTATATTATCATTGATAGGATCTATCTATATAAAGAGAGCATTTCAGGGAGTTGAAGTGCACGTACGTTGGAGAGCCTTGCGGGGCGATCTGGGACGGGGAGGTCCCGGGACGGGTCGTAGGGCTGAGTGATGGTCCCCTGGAGCCACTGAGAAGCGACTGAGTCGCCGAGCCGCGCCTTCTCGAATGGGTCCGCTGTGTTGAGGACTCCAACCGCTGCTTCCACAAGGGTCTCGGCTCGGTCTTGCCGCCGGCTCATTTTCCCTGTCGCCACTCTGCTCTGCAGATTGCAATGAATAATAATAGATTATTAGATAATTGCATAAACGACACGTATACCAACACAAAACGACGGGAACTTGTTGGAGGTCACGTGATCCTATAGAGGAGTATTTTATTTATTTAATTATTTTATATATAACAATCTAGGACTAATAAATAATAAATCTTTGGTTAGAAATATTTGAGGTAAAGTTTCATTTTAATATTTAAAAAATTAATTAGATAAATCAGAGTATATGATTTTGGTATATGATCTTCAAAATAATTTATTTCTTTAATTTATTGTATTTTACAAAATTTATAAATACTGAGATAGTAAAAACTTCAAATTTTAAGAAGGTCAACAATATATGAGTTAAAATTAAGGGAAAAGATCAAAACACCCTTGTGTGATTTGTGGTTTTATAATTTCACTCTTTGGATTTCTAATTTTGTTAATTAAATTTTTGGATAATTGTTCTTATAGATTGGATATGGAAATTTTCTTTTATCCTTAAGAAATTAAAAAACCAAAAAAAGACCCTTTGGCCAATGAGTAATAATATTCATCGCCCCAATCACCCCCTCTCCCCAAAGCTTATGTAGTGTGGTTTTCAAACTAAAAAATGAATCTTCATGCATTAACTACTATAATCGACAACGCCATATAAGCTTTGAAGGGACGGGGATTAATGTGATTGATGTATAGCATTACTCTTGGCCCATGGGCAATGGGCAAGGAGGTTTTTTGCGTATTTGTTTGTTTGTTTGGTTTTTTATATTGCAAATTTGAATTCCTAAACCTTTTACCTCATAATTTCCTTGAAGCAAATTTCAAGACACTGACTCATTTACAGTTATTACCACTACATTCTAGGTGCAGAAGTTATGTGGAGAAAGGGGATAGAAATCGCAGTTTCTGCTGCTGTGGAGCAGCATAGTCTCATGGTCTGTTTGTTGATGAGATTCGGACAATTTGCACATTGTGAGGAATTTTTACAGAGATGAAAAGAAATCTTTCAAGAAAATCTGCTCTTTGTGAAATTTGAATTACACAAAATGTATACCAGGTATAGACTTCTCTTTAGTTCACCTCATGATTATTATATCAAAAGCGATTAACGATTAGCAGTTAGTCATTTTCACCCCTAGATATAGCAAAGGTGCAAAACAAGCAAGAATTATGAACTCAATTTTAAGAAGATATCGTCAACGTATTTAGGAATACTACATACCCGAAAACTTAGAAAATGACAAAAAAAAAAAAAAAAAAAAAAAAAAAGGAAGAAAAATATCAGATTGAAAATTCAGGCTTCAATGAATTTGGAATGACTAAAATCTTGACAGGCAATTGATGTGAGTCCTCATAGAAGAAAGTATGTAGTAAATATCATTTTGTATCACAGTCACTGTTGTTACGATGCACAATAATGATGAATAATACTGAAACGAAAAAAGAGAGTAAGAAAAAATTGAGACAAATTTACGTGGTTCGACAATGTGCCTACATCCACAGGAGAGTGCGGTTATATTTCAATATTCAATGATCTAGGATTACAACATAACATACTTATAAAAAAAACCCTAATTGTACGGACGTATTTTGAAAAACCCCAAAATACCCCATACCGTACCTTAATTACGCTCACAACCTTACTCTCTATGCCTGAGAGAATATGAGTCACTTGTTCCAACAATTACCCTTATATCACTAGCATATGATTTCTCCCTCCCTCTATTGGTTGACAATCCTGATTTCCATAAAGCAGCCAACTGCAAGATCATTGATGTAGTGCTAGGATGATCAATCAAATACTGCTTGTCTTCTCGTACATCTGCAACAGATCATATCCAAACTTACATGGCTAAATTTAAATCGGCTTGTATTGGTTAAATATTAAGATTGATATATTTCAACTAGTAAAATTAATCCATACCAAGTTTGTTTCCTACAAACACTATTGGCACAGTTGGGCGGATTCACTGAAAGCCAAGAAATAAATGTGTCAGACTGATACTGGAGGATCACCCATTAATTAACCAAAGAAACTAGGAACAAATGTAATTGGGTTTTGATGAAAAACCTTATTGGAGATATTCTCATAGCTGATGAGAGAGGTCAACAAAAAATATTTGCACCTCTGTAACTCAAAGCCCTCAACCTGTTATAATCCTCCTGTATTCACCAAAAAATCAAATTCAAGTTGCTGATGCTTAATTTTTACCAATTTTTTAGCCTAAAATATAAATTTCTATGTACAAGCTCTCTTATACAGAATTATAGCAGCATACTGATTTCACCCATGAAGCAATTGCTTACCAGCAGTGTCCCATAGTCCAAGGTTAACTGTGCTACCATCAACCAACCGCGACATTAGCAGTAAAGTTGTCGAACACAGTGGGCAATGGGCATATACCCTATAAGAATTTGAAGAAAGAAAACAAATATCATAATGTAATTACTAGAATAGTTAGACTGTGAGTTTATTCTTAATCGTACATATTAAAGCTGGATTTGTATGAAAAAGTATACCGAGGGAAAGGAATTGCTGGTATAAGATATGAGCATGCAAGTCTTTTTAACAGCTCCACCACCAACTGTGATGAATCTTGTTGTGCGTCGTTTCCTTCACAGAAGTTTCAAGAGCCTGTTTGCGTCACCAGGCTATAGCTGTCAACTAAATATCTATTCCATGTATGATTACTGCATGCTTGGACATATACAGCAATCTTGAAAGAATTTACATGTTATTTTAGAGGTGGAAATCTAGAAAGAAACAAAAAATACAGTTCTTTAATAAACATCCAATTACCTTAATTTCCCACTATGACAAAAATGCATGTCCCTTTGAAATTGTTGAGGTTGCCATTTCACAGTTCCAACATATGATACAGCAGACACTTGTCATCTTATTTGGAAAGCAAATTACCATGGCACTTTATTAACAGAGGCAATTACTCTTGTGTCTGTTGGGATGGAGGAAGTGAGATGTTTTATCCAAAACCTTTTTCTTATAAACTTCATGTTAACCTCGACCCACGTAGTGACAACCCTAATGAGTGCTCTTTCATCTGCTCCTCGTTTGTTAATTGCCAGAAGAAGAACATTCTCAAAATACTTCTCAGAAAGAGTCAAGCACTTAACTGTGGCCCTTAGTATTGCAAGAAACTCAGGGTCAGTCTTCAGATCCTGCATATAAGACCAAAAAAACCAAAAAAAAAAAGAGAAGAGAATGAAGTGAAATGTAGCCTTTCTAGAAGATGAAATTCCCAGCCTTAGAGACCATGGATAATATAAGTTGCACAAAGTTTCTTCATTAGCTCCCAAGAAAATGACATCACTCTGTTTTGATTCAACAAGCCCCTGAATTCCCATGAGAGACCCAAACAATTGCAAGCCAAAGTGGCATGCTATAACTCAATTAACAGCAAGATGCGAGGTAAAAATGAGAACAATTGCACACCTTGTTGATGTCATTTCAGAATTCATTTTTATAGTGATTCAGAGTAGCATTGATCTGCGCTTTGCTCCTTGTAAGAGGTACCAAAAGCTAAGAGGAACGAAACATATAAGCATATAAACATATAATGATATAAGCATAGAGCTCAAAAATGATAGAATGCAAAACTGAAAAGAAACCCTCCAAATGAGACATCTACCAAAGTGAAAATCACCCACCTATATCTGTAGATGAAAAACAGATTGTGCTGTTAGGACCTCCAACAGAGCCAAAAATAAACCACCTGGAAAATGGGAAGCCCTTGAATTTGTTGTATGCCATAAGCATCTACGTCAACCTATCGTTTTAAACCAAGACGATCAACATATAGAAGTTAGAAGCAATATGAGAGTATAATGTTTAGGAACAATTTCCACTTAATTAGTTGAATTACTGGTAAGAGATATCCGGTGAAATTGGAGCGTAAACTAAAAATGATGAGTAATATACCTGAATCAGTCGAAGCTGCATGGGTGATTAAATTTTCTTCTTGCTGAGGCAGATACTGTAAGTCTATCTCTGGAATGTGAGCGATCTTGGGCCAATCCTCACCTATGTGTCTCTTGCATCTTTGCAATAGGATGGGACAATCCACAATTGTTAGCTTCTGCAAAGACGTTAGCCTACGCATTCCTTCGGGGAGTGATGCCAATCTGGAGCATCCACGAATTTGAAGCACTTGAAGTGATTTGCAGTTGTGGATCCACTCTGGTATAGCCGTCAAGCTTTCACAATCTGAAATCATGAGTTTTTGTAGAGAGATAGCATGTTGCAGTCCCAAGGGGAGAGACACCAATTTTGGAAGTCTTGAGAAGCAAAGGGAGAGGAGGCTCGTAAGGCCCTGCCATTGCATCCCATCCTCATCGTTGGCTAGCTCAAGGTCAGGACAATCCTCAAGATATAGGTATTGAAGGGCAGTGAGATGTTGTATACATAGGGAGAGAGACTTTAATATCTGGCAACCATATATCGTCAAAGACTCAAGAGAAGAGAGATTTTGCAGTGGCAAAGTTTCTAGATCGGTAATGAAACTAAATTTTATATTCTTCAATTTTGAGAGAGGAGTGAATGGAGAGGAGTCTGTTGCTGTTGACGTTGGGCTTTGCGGTGCGGCCATATTCATCATCATTGTCTGTTGCAGTGGCTTTGAGCTAGCTTTTGTTAGGACCAACTCTTCTTCAAGATGTGGAAACATTGGCATGGAAGTCAACATAGGACAAGATTCGATCACTAATTTTGAAAGACGAGGAAAGCAAGGGAATAAATGATGCTCCCTCATTTCAACGGAATTATGACTATCCCTATTTACCTCCACGGAAGAATCCCTCCTCCTCCACCACCCCTTGAGATTAGGGCATTCAGCGAGCCAGATATACTTGAGGGATGGAAAAAATGGTGTTGGTGCCGTTGAAGAAGAAGACAACTCATTGCTATCACCATCGTCTGATATGTACTCAATAGCCTCCAAATCCATAAGAGAAAGCTCCTTAAGGAAAGGCAGTTGACTCATTAATGATGGTAGATATTGGATTTTCATACAAGACACTAATCGAAATGTAACAAGATTTTTGAGCAACAAAATCCAACTCGGAGGCTTTGAACCCCGATAGTATTTTAAGAAAAGATTTTTCAAATTTGGGTGTGGTTGGAAGCCTTTCAATGACGCTTCATCCTCAACAACATCTGAATTCTCGACATCTCCTTCAGCACTCCACCATATATGCAAAGTATGAAGATGTTGTTTCTCATTTAAACTTGCAGCCTTACATTCTGACGCAACACCCTTCTCATGTCCCAGATTTCTAATCTCTAGCGCTCCTCTCAGCATATTTAATCTGTTTAGTTCTTGTAAACCACTGCTACCACTATGTCTGGAATGAGAATCCGAGTGGACAAAAAATGTGGATAACGTCTGAAGATTAGTCAGTTGTCCCAATCCAAGTGGCATATAAGACAAACTGCATCCATTTATCTCAAGATGCCTAAGGTTGACTAATTTTGTAATGTCTCTTGGCAATTCTTTTAGTGACCTACAATGGGAGAGTCTTAGTGTTTGCAAATTTTGCAAACTGGTTATAGAATCAGGCAGCTTCTTCATCTTTGTGTTTTCAGAAAGATCGAGATATCTTAAATGCTTCAACTTCCCAATAGAGCTTAAATTTTGAAACCTATCAAGAGGCAGCTCAAGTCTAAAATCATAATACTTATTCAAATCCAACACGCGTAAGAACTTGGAACTTGAAAAAGTTGCATCAGAATCAATATTATCCTCAAAGTACTGTCCAAAGCAAAGAAATGTTCGCACCCTACTTGCTTTACACAATAAAGTTGGAACTCCACGTGAAATATTTATACCATAAGCAACTGATACATGACGAGCTTTCTCATCAATGTTTCTCTTCTTATCATCTAATGTGGTGATCAACGATCCTGCCACTGATTTGGCAAGATCATGCATGAGATCGTGCATTTTGCATTCAATTACATTACCAAACTCATCCGTTTCAGCTTCTTGAAAGAATGATCTCCATAATAAATCCATAAAATACTCATTACCAACATCTTCCAAGAATCGGTTTTCATCTGATAAGACAAACCCTTGTGCTATCCAAAGCTTAATGAGTGTTGATTTTTGAATCTTGTAATCCTTTGGAAACAAACTACAATACGCAAAGCAATGCTTCAAGTGTGAACGAAGATGATCGTAACTCAGCTTTAGAGTTGGTAAAATGTCATTTTCTTTCTGGGATATTTTTGAGAGTTCATTGTCCTTCAAAGACAACCACTCTATTTCAGGATTTTTTTGGGAGCGCAATAAACCTCCGATTGTCCTTATGGCTAGAGGGACACCTAAACACTTTTGTAGGATCTCCCTTCCAAGTGAGATGATTCTTGAACTCTCTGGCTCTTGTCCATTCTCAAACGCCTCCTCCTTAAATAAAGACCATGATGCGTCTTCGTCTAAACCTCTTAAGAAATATGATTGAACTGTCCCAATAATCCTTCCAACGCTTTTAGAGTGGATGGTATTTGCCACGACTTCATTACGGGTAGTCACTAATATTCTACTGCCTCTTGCACCACCCATCAGCACATCTATCAAGCTAGACCATTTTGCACGGTCCTCATTCCACACATCATCCAACACGAGGAAGTATTTCTTGCCTTCGATTTCTTTTGAAAGATGGTATACCAATGTATCCATTTCACCGGCTTTTGGTTTCTTCTTTGTTGCAGATTCTAAGATTTTTGAAACAATATTTTTAACATCGAAGATATCAGAGACACATACCCACATTTTGAGGTCAAAGTGTTTTTGGATTTGCTCATCATTGAATACAAGTTGAGCGAGTGTAGTCTTTCCCAATCCACCAATGCCAACAATTGGAAGGACTAAAACATTCTCTTCAATGTTGGAGTCCATCAGAAGGTGTATAACAGCCTTCTTATCATCCTCTCGACCAATAACTATTTCCGCACGTACCAAAGAATGAGTGTTATCCCTCTCCCTGTTCCCAACTCGTGTCTCTTCAACCTGGCGTACCTCCAAATGGAATCTCTGCCTCTCGGCGTCGATGGCAGCTAGCCTTTGTGTCATGGCTTTAATCTTGTGGGCTATTTTACGACGAAAGGCAAGTTGGTTTGATTCGGAAAAGAAAATGCGTACCTTTTTGGCCTTCTTATCACGGGTCATTATTTCTCTTTGCAGAGCTTCAGTTGAAACCTCATCCAGCAAGTCATCAGCATCATACATGGCATCTTCTAGCTTTCCCAGCCAATCTTTGACAGCATGGTTCCCTGCAGCATGTTTCTCCTCTGCGTCCAGAAGCACAGCTTTGATAGTTGAAACGGTGCTCATGAGGCTTTCAACCTCATCTTTGACACCCCATAGCAGTCCGATCTCTTTGGCAGCCAGTGAGCCCAGAGTCCCAATGATTCCCTCGGCAACAACGGAGAGAAGCAGTTCCGCCATTTCCTAATAGTGAGTGAAAGAATGCTCAAACTCTTGAACAAGCAGTTGAAGGGTAGAATGAAGAAATGGTTTTACAAGATATGTTTTGACAAGATATCGACAAGAAATAAGACTGGTTAAGAAATAAGATATGTTTTAACAAGATATTTCTGTAATGCCGTAGATGAGATAGGCCACATTCAATGAGCATAATTAATTGATTGACCACGACACACCACCTACTCACCCACAATACCATTTCAAACCAGACGGCTAGTTAATGGCATTTCGAAGAAGGAAAGAAAATTGTTGACGTCAACAAGACGAAGGAGAGGTCACTTTTTCTCTGTAGATGTGAGAATGGAGAATTTGAAGGGAGTTTGTATAGCGGAAGATTAACGTGAGTTGTTTGTTCTTTTATTATTTTTAAGTAAGAGAGTCACGTGTTATATTTTTTTGCCTTGGATTTCTGTAGAGAAATCTAAGCTCTCAGAGCATCCAATCTTTTTTCAGCTGAATAGTTGCTAATTAATTAATATGAGAATGGGTGACGTACAGTGTCAATTTATGTTAAAGTGGGGTTAGGTTTTGAATAAGAATACCCATCCCCATTATTAATCAACGCATCATGTCATCTTTTTCGATTTTCTTCTTTCTTTTCCGATTTTCTTCACCTGCTCCCACTTATCCCTTTCTTTTCCTTTGTTTTTCTTCTCTTTCTTCCTTTCTCTCCCTTCTTATATCTGCCAAATTGCAGGGCCGGCTGAATGCCTTAGCAAATTAGGCAATTGCTTAAGACCCCGAATTAAATAAGGCTCCAAATCGTAACAGTATAATTAAGTTTTCTTTATAAAATACAAAATTAAGGTCCTAATTATGACAAAAGGTAAATTAGAGTTTAACCTATTGTAATTTATAATTATTGGAGCAATTGTCTTAGATTATCAATTAATGAAACGTGTAAATTAGGATTAAGAGTAATAAATAAGGTTTAACCTATTGGGATATAAGAATGAGAAAGTGTGAAAATACCTGCAATCTACTTTAAGTATGAAAATATTTACTAAGATATGATGTTGATTTTCCATAATATAATTTTTGTTGCTTTATTAATTATCTGCTTGATACAACTATTTATAGAATATTGCATATTGTGTCTAAATAAATTAATATGGCTGAGAGGATAGCCATCAACAAAGTTGGTGATTGCAGCGGGGGAGTAGTTATGGCGAGCCAACGGATTGGCAAGTTGTTGCTATCAGGTCGATAGACCCTAATAAATAACAAGCTGGGAGCAGCTAGGGTACCAGGATACCAGTATAAAACCATTAAACATTATATGTTGGCAGTGTCGGCTCCATAATCCGCTAACCGAGTTTTGGCTCTAAACTAGTGGAGTGAAAAGAAAATAAATTAGACTTTACTCAAACTAAACAGTTACTACTTTGGATCTGCATACGAATCATATCATTACCCTTTGTGCTTATTATAATAAACCAGCAATCCTCATTTATATTATTGAATCAATTGACTCACTTGTTTGCATTTTGTGGTTGTGGTAATTCCATGATCACATAGTCTTTGTAGTCCTTGCAGAATTGGTCGATCAAGGTAATTCTGTGATCATGCTTAGAGGTTCATTCTTGAGATGTACAAAGATCTTAAGCTGGCACAGCTTTGTCTAGAGTTCAGACAGTCAGGTAGATTTGTATCAATGCCTTGGTCGACAATATTTTGAGTATTTTGTATAATCAATATTTTTGGGTATTTTATCATTCTGTCCTGGTGCCTTCTTCAACTCCTGGAAACATTTCATTACTTGAGCAAATTGTTCATTCTACTTCCACTCACTATGATTAAGTCTTGCATTCATCTCATCATGAATGATTTTTTAATGTTGCTCACGACCTGACAAATCAGTCTACAACTGTTTAAACTCCTGCCTGAATTGCGCCAAATTAGAACCTTGCCCCATAGATCTAGTATTCATGAAAAGAAAACAAATGGCTCTGATACCACTTGTAACATGAAAGTTACTGAAGAACAAAATGTAGAATAGAAAATGAAAGAGAAAGAGAGAAAATGAGAGACTTTGGGAATGAAATGGGAACTACTTCTTATTGAATCAATTGGCCAATTCAAGATGGCTAGTCTCCTACAATGCTTTTGCACTTCTCAAAAGATACTTCCTCCTTGCACTTAACTAGCCTTATATAGGCTTAACAATTAAGGCAATTTGGTTACAATCTGTTTACAAGTAACCAACACAACTAACTGTAATAACTTCCATCAACTAACTATAACAACTTCCATTATACACATGCAGCAATGCTTCCTAACATAATTAACTGCCATGCTTCCTTTCCTCCAACTACTCATCTCTTCTGTAGCTCCTGTGACACACTCTTACTTTTTCACATTCATTTTCACATTTTATACCTTTTAAAACTACCATTGAATTTAGAATGAATCTTTAATACAATAGTGGTTTTAAAAGCCACCTAAGGTGTTATAATAATAATAGAAAAAACAAGAAATAAAAATTGCTCCTAAAGTGAGTTACAATATCGGTTTCTTTGAGAAATTATTTGCCACCACTATAATTGATATGCAAAGGGTTACTACAAATATTTATTCAAGATACAATAGAGCCTAGAAATCTTTTGTAGTTTAGTTGCGTTTTGCACAAACAAAACTAAACCCGAATACCCATATTTTTTATTTTAGCAAGAGATAGAGACTCAAATTTGAAGGACCAAAGGTGTTTGAAATAAAACAAAAGAATTGAAATTTTGTCTATATTTAGTAACTGGAATGCAATAGTCTATTAATAGTACTCGTAAAATAGCCGGCATTAATCATGTTTGTTCACCAACGGTCACATAACTTTGAGACCGTTAGATTAAATAATTATCGTCCTAAATTGAATAGTCATATGATCAAATCACTTCGAGGCTTCGAGCTCTGATGCTTCGTGCCAAATGCGCCATCAACGTTGCACAAAAGCACTACTTGAGCCTATTGCAACACACTTTGCATATACCCAAGCGTTGCTTTAAAGCAAATGCTTGAAGTATGTCAAATATTTTAAATGCCAACACCGATTTCTTTGCTGCCAGCTCATTTTCCCAGCCGCCTCAAAATTCTGCTTTGCAAATTGCAATTCAAATGAAAATTGCAAGACTACCTATAAATATAAAGAATGAAAATTGTTCCACAAGGGACAATGCATATATTAGGAAACACTATAACAAGCACTGATAAAGACTTGACCCAAAATGAGATGAATCATATTATCACTCACAAGAAATAACAACACTGATAAAACAAGATGCCAAATTTGATAGCTAATGGGTGTATTTTCTTTCTCTTATGAATAATAGTCTAAGACTAATAATCTTTGCTCCACTCCCTCTAACCCTTTTTATATTCAATTAGAAAAAAAAAAAAAAAAAAATCTTTGCTACATAAATTTTGAGGTATATTCATTGTAACATTTTGAAAATAAAAAATCATATTTAACTTCTAAGTTTTCATTTAATTTGAATTTAGTCATTGAGTTTTCATTTTTCAATAATACAGTTCTTTTAAGTTTTGCTCAAGTTTAAAATAGGTCTATCTATCACTTCACCATTAAAGTTAACAGTTTGTCCTATGCTACAAATAAATCAAACTATTATATAAAACCATCAACGAGAAGGCGCGGGAGGCAGGGAATTCTACTGTACGAGTTTCGGAGGTCGAAGGTGCAGATAGAAAAGCAAAGAGGAGAGTTGTAGAGCATGGGGATTTTTTTTTTTTTTTTTTCTCTAAAACATGTATATCCCCAGAGAAATAGCTAATTCCTCTCATTTTTAGAGATAGATAAATTTATTAGATCCAAGCATTTGAATGATGCTCTAGAGGATGAGTTTGCTCAAGAAGTTGCAATTCTAAGGTGAATAGTATGCAATTCGTTTTTTACTTTAATTAATTTATTAAATTCAAATCTAATTGTTTTGCTGTTCATGGCATGAGTTTACAATCTATAGAGAATGTTAGAATACTGAATTTATAGGTCTTCACTTGTAGCAAACAACAAACTCCAAATTGCAAAGATCTACAAAATTTGCAGAGATGAAAATAAATCTTTCAAGAAAATTTGCTCATTGTGAAATTTGAATTACACGAAATGTATATCAAGTATAGACTCCTCTTCGACTCAACTCATGATAATGAATATAGCAAAAGTGCAAAGCAAACATGAATTATGAACAAGTCAAAGTTTAGATCTTCGACGTTTTCAGGAATACAACATACTCAAAAACTTAGAAAATGATAAATAAATAAATAAATCAAACTGAAAATTCTGGTCGCAATGAATTTGAAATGACTAAAATCTGGACAGGTAACTACTGTGAGTCCTCATTTCCATACAGCAGCCAACTGCAAGATCATTGATGTAGCACCAAGATGACCAATCAAATACCACTTGTCTTCTTGTACATCTGCAGCAGATCATATCCAAACTTACATGGTTAAATTTAAATCGGCTTGTATTGGTTAAATATCAATATTAATATATTTCAAGTGGTCAAATTAATCCATACCAAGTTTGGTTCCTATTAGCACTATTGGCACAGTTGGGGGGATTCACTAGAACTTCCAGTCTGAAAGCCAAGAAATAGACGAATCAGACTGATACTGGAGAATTACCCATAAATTAAGCAAACAGATTAAGAACAAATGTGATTGGATTTTGATGAAAAACCTTGTTGGAGATATTTCCATAGCTGGCTTTGCTGATAAGAGAGAAGGCCAACAAGAAAACATCTGGTTATAATCCTCCTAAGTCCTATCCTGTATTCACCAACTTTGTTAAGTACATCGGGAATTACATAATTTCTTTCTCCATGAAAACTAAACATGTAAAGGGATTGTGGTTGAAAAAAAAAAAAAATCTAATACAGATTGCTAATGCCTAAATTTTACCAATTTATCAGTCTATAATTAGCACTACAGTTGTTGAACACAATGGGCGCACAATCCTATAAGAATTTGAAGTAAAACATATCATAATATAATTGTTGAGGTGGTAATCTAGAAAGAAACAAAAAAGACGATTTTTTATAAACATCCAATTAGCTTAGTTCTCCACTATATGACAAAAATGCTACAAGAAATCAATTGAGTAATCACATATTTCCCTGCAAAAACAGCGAATTAATCAGTCTAATATCAACCACTCATGTTCTTAATACATGAACTAAAGGCCTTTATAACCAACTCATTCTCTTCCATGTTTGGACTTCACAAAAAGGGAAAGTTAAAGAAAATAAGAACTTCACAAACAGATTTTTGACATCCAAGACAAATGAAGCTATTCTGCTTAACCCAATTTACTAATATAAATTTAATTACATAAGGAATGAGATACTTACACAATGGTTTGCTAGTTGCTGCATAATTGTAGAACCAGCTTTCTTTGAAGAAAGATTTACTCTTGCATGTTCAGCATTTGATTCCCATCTAGCTTCCACATCAAGAATCAAAAAAGTTCAGAAGCTAACAATATATACCTGACATGGAAGAGAATAATCTAAGGAGAACAGGGATTGTACTTGATGAATCTTGATGAATCTCATTTTTCAACTCCATTTCGTTTCCTTCACCCTCCTAACAAAGCTTCGTCTCTTTGTTCTCTACCTCCATTAGTACAGAAGTTCCAAGAACCTGTTTGCATCACCAGGTTATAGCTGTCGACTTCATATCTACTCCAACATATATATCAACTAAATGACAACATACGAACTAAATGATTGCTGCATGCTTGGGACATACAAGATGGTCTTGAAAGAATTTACATGTTCTTTTAGAGATGGGAATCTAGAAAGAAACCAAAAATACAGTTCTTTAATGAATATCCAATTACCTTAATTTTCCACTATGACAAAAATGCAAGTCCCCTTGAAATTGTTGAGGTGGCCATTTCAGAGTTCCAACATGTGACACTGCGGGCTCTTGTCATCTTATTTGGAAAGTGAATTTACCTGGCGCCAGTTAGGATAAACACGAGTAAATCGTTCAAGTGTGTTAACTCCAACTATTATATGTTTAAGGGAAAAGTCCACGTAACTCCCTCAAATTACCATCCAATTGACAATGTCCCTCCAAACTTTTAATTGTGACAATTTTTCTCCAAACTACCAAAAATTGTCAATGTTCTCCAAAATGACGAAACTACCCTTAGTAAAATAAAAACAAAAAATACTAAAACTTCTAGAAAAAACCTATAACTAAAAAAAAAAAAATCCATTGTCTAAGAAATTTTTTCTTAAAATTATGTCTTTTTTTTTTTTTTGTTATAAAAAATATTTTTTATTGCTTTTTAAAATAAAACTTTCGGTTAAAAAAAAAAAAAACTAACAATTTTCGTTAAGAAAATAAAAGTTTTCGTTTCTAAAACAATTTTTTTTTTTTTTTAATGTTTCTTTCTGTTTAGAGAAAAAATTGTTTTAAAAAAAATCGTTTTTTTTTTTAAAATAAAAATAAAAAATTTTCGTTTAAAAAATATTTTTTTTTAAAAAAAAAACTCTTTATTTTTAAATTAAAATTTTTCGTTTTTAAAAAAAATTCAAAAATTATTATTTTTATTTATTTTTTGAATTTATAGGGGTATTTTTGTCTTATTGAGAAATACGTAGGGGCATTTTTAGCCTTAAGGAGGACATTGACAATGTTTTGGTAGTTTGGGGGAGACATTGTCACAATTGAAAGTTTGTAGGATACATTGTTAATTGGGTGGTAGTTTGAGGGGGTATGTGGACTTTACTCTTTGTTTAATTTGGCGAATCACTTCAAAGATGAATGCAATAGCAGGATTATGTAGTTAAAGCCCTTACCAAATCCCACCTTTAAACGTTTTAGTCTTAAGAGCCATCTCAATTGAGTAATCACATATTTTCCTGCAAAAACAGCTAATTAATCAGTCTAATATCAACTACTCATGTTTTTATTACATGAACTAATTAAAGGCCTTTATCACCAATTCATTCTCTTCCATATTTGGATTTCACACAAAAGGGAAAGCTAAAGAAAATAAGAACTTCACAAACTTGCTGAAATGATCAATTCACATGTCTAGTAGTTCTTCATTATTAAAATTATTGCAGTTGGAAAAGCATAAGATGAAAATAATTGAGAATTTGTTTTACAAGCATAATGAGAAAAATTAACACAATATTGATTCACAATATTTCGACGTGAACCTATGCTTCACAAGGAATCATATCCAAGAACTAGCTAGGTTCTTGAAATTAAAGCAATCCTTGAAGTTAAGTAGCAGTCTTTAAGTGCTAACACAAAAAGCTATCATAAAGGATGAAATAAAACAAAATAAAGGATATTTTTAGCATATTGCAACAGTTTTTTGACATCCAAGACAAAATGAAGCTAATCTGCTTAACACAATTTAATTACATAAGGAATCAGATACTTACACATTTGTATGCTACTTACTGCATAATTGTAAAACCAGCTTTCTTTATCGAAAGACATAAACAATCAAAAAAGTTGAGATGCTAACAATACCTGAAATGAAAGAGAATAATCTGAAGAGGACTGGGTTTGTATTTGATTGTAACAATGGAGTGTTGAGTGTTAAAGCTATATCTCACGACATGTCATGTACTCCTCAAGACAGCATAACTGATCCTCAAACTCAGCATATTTGACCCTCAAGTCAACCCTCATTCCTTGATTTATGCTGCTTTTGTATATGACATTTCCTCTTAGTAATTTGCTCTGTTAGTACTCTGTAGAAGTTTCGGTTATAAATCAGAACTCTACACACTATTTTGGTAAGTTAACCAAATCAGTGCTACTCAAATTTTTTCATTGAGTCCTTTTCAAACCAATTAATGATATGCATGCGACAAGTTAATTCTTACCATTCAATTGCCAAATTTGACCCTCCCAAGAAAATGACATCACTCTGTTTTGATTCAAGAAGCCCCTGAATTCCCATGAGAAACCCAAACCATTCAAAGCCAAAGTGCCATGCAACAACTCAATTAACAGCACGATGCGAGGTAAAAATGAGAACAAAAATATAGGATATCCTTCAGAGCTCAATTGCATACCTTGTTCGGAATTCATTTTTATAGTGATTCAGAGTAGCATTGATCTGCGCTTTGCTCCTTGTAGCCAAAATCCTGATAAGATCCTCAAGATTGTAAGCCTTCTCTGAAATCTTCTCGTGGAGTATTTTAGCCTCTAACTAAGATAATCTTAAATGGACTTTTTGATAAAAGAAAATGCCAAAAATTTCAAATTTCATATTAAGAAGTACATAACAGAAGCAACTTATTAATACAATCATTGCACAAATTCCCCATAATTCTCGTACCCCATTCTGCTTTCATATGCATTTCCCTCTAAAATTCAGAAACTCAAGTGAATAAAAGAAACAATAGCTCAAAAATTATAATGCAAATAAAAAACTAAGCTAATTAACCAAAAATAGGCATTGATATTTAGAATGGAATTATTCAAGAGCCAAATATTTTAATTGAATATTTGTAGATAAAGTGACATGTGGATCTTCAATTATGTAACAAATAATTGAACCAAAATGAATACCAGTGCAGCAAGGCTGTTCTCCGAGTGTTGTTTACAGATTGGATCTTCCGTAAAATATTTGCTCGAGTTCATCAAGTGCTAGTTTTCACTCTGTTAAAACAATGAGAAATAAAGCAGTAAAGCACCAAGAATTCATCACCTCATCAACTCTATTTCCACAAAACTATGTATCCTTAAAAATGAAGAAATGAAATAAAATATAATAATTTACCAACTATTTCTCCTAAAATGTGAAGAATCGCGTATGCAGTGCCCTAGATTTTTTAATAAGCTTCCAATCCCCTGTTTCTTCTGTGCTTCAATTCGTTGTGCCTCTTCTGCATCTGAAATTTAACGACCAAGAAATACTGAGAGATTAAAAATGAATAAAACGAAGATGTAGAAGGTGGGCACTTTAATTTCTATGAAGGATTCAAATAAAATGATGAGTAATATACCTCAATCAGTCGAAGCTGAAAATGATGAGTAATATACCTGAATCAGTCGAAGCTGCATGGGTGATTGAATTTTCTTATTGCTGAGGTGGATACCGTAAGTCTAACTCTGGAATGTGAGCAATCTTGGCCCAATCCTCACCTGTTTCTCTCTTGCATCTTTGCAATAGGATGGGGCAATTCACAATTGTTAGCTTCTGCAGAGACGTTAGCCTACGCATTCCTTCTGGGAGTGATGCCAATCTGGAGCATTCACGAATGGCAAGCAATTGAAGTGATTTGCAGTTGTGGATCCACTCTGGTATAGCCGTCAAGCTTTCACAATCCCAAATCTCAAGCTTTTGTAGAGTGGTTGCATGTTGAAGCACCGAGGGGAGAGACGCCAATTTTGGAAGTACTTCGAAGCAAATGGAGAGGAGGCTCGTAAGGCCTTGCCATTGCATCCCATCCTCATCGTTGGCTATGTCAAGATCAGGACAATCCACAAGATATAGGCGTCGAAGGGCAGTGAGATGTTGTAGGGAGAGAGGCTTTAATATCTGGCAACGATATATACTCAAAGACATAAGAGAAGAGAGATTTTGCAGTGGCAAAGTTTCTAGATCCTCAATAGAACGGAATACTATAGACTTCAATTTTGAGAGAGGAGTGAATAAAGAGGAGTCTGTTGCAGTTGACGGTGGGCTTTGCGGTGAAATACTCATCATCATTGTCTGTTGCAGTGGCTTTGAACTAGCTTTATCTAGCTCCAAGTTTTCTTCAAGATGTGGAAACATTGGCATGGAAGTCAACATAGGGCAATTGCGGATGTATAATTTTGAAAGACGAGGAAAGGAAGGGAGTAAACGATGCTCCGTTATTTCAACGGAATTATGACTATCACTATTTACCTCCACAGAAGAATCCCTCCTCCTCCACCACCCCTTGAGATTAGGGCATTCAATGAGGAAGATAGACTCGAGGGATGGGAAAAATGGTGTTGGTGCCGTTGAAGAGGAAGAGAACTCATTGATTTCACCGTCGTCTGATATGTACTCAATAGCCTCCAAATCTTTAAGAAAAAGCTCCTTGAGGGAAGGCAGTTGACTCAATGATGGTAAATATTGGATTTTCCCACAATACAATAATCGAAATGTAACAAGATTTGTGAGCAGTAACGAAATCCAAGTCGGAAGCTTTGAACCCCGATAGTGTCTTAAGGAAAGATTTTTCAAATTTGGGTGTGGTTGGAAGCCATTCAATGACGCTTCATCCTCAACAACATCCGAATTATCGACATCTCCTTTAGTACTCCACCGTATATTCAAAGTATGAAGATGTTGTTTCTCATTTAGACTTGCAGCCTTACATTCTGACGCAACACCTTTCTCATGTCCCAAATTTACAATCTCTAGCTTTCCTCTTAGCTTATTTAATCCCTTTAGTTCTTGTAAACCACTGCTACCACTATGTCTGGAATGAGAATCCAAGTGGACATAAAATGTGGATAACGTCCGAAGATTAGTCAGTTGCCCCAATCCAAGTGGCATATAAGTTAAACCACAAGCATCTATCTCAAGATGCTGAAGGTTGACTAATTTTTTAATGTCTCTCGGCAATTCTTTTAGTGACTCACAAAAGGAGAGTATTAGTGTTTGCAAATTTTGCAAACTGGTTAGAGAATCTGGCAGCTTCTTCATACCTATGTTTCCAGAAAGATCTAGATACCTTAAATGCTTCAACTTTCCGATATAGCTTAAATTTTGCAACGGAAGTGGATAACTTGAAAAATCATGCAAATCCAACACACGTAAGAACTTGGAACTTGAAAAAGTTGCCTCACAATCAATATTATCCTTAAAGTGCCGTCCAAAGTAAAGAAGTGTTCGCATCCGACTTGCTTTACACAATAAAGTTGGAACTCCACATGAAATATTTATATTGTAAGCAACTGATACATGCCGAGCTTTCTCATCAATGTTTCTCTTCTTATCATCTATTGTGGTGATCAACGATCCTGCCACTGATATGGCAAGATCATGCATGAGATCGTGCATTTTGCATTTAATTACATTACCAAACTCATCCATTTCAGCTTCTTGAAAGAATGATCTCCATAGTAAATCCATAA
>NC_081541.1:38755485-38767839 GCF_901000735.1 Corylus avellana | reverse complement strand
GGCCACCCCCAAATGCACCCAGACTTTTTTTTTTTTTTTGGCCAAGGGGGTGGTTCAACCACCCCCTTGTTTGCATTTTGTGGTTGTGGTAATTCCATGATCACATAGTCTTTGTAGTCCTTGCAGAATTGGTCGATCAAGGTAATTCTGTGATCATGCTTAGAGGTTCATTCTTGAGATATACAAAGATCTTAAGCTGGCACAGTTTTGTCTAGAGTTCAGACAGTCAGGTAGATTTGTATCAATGCCTTGGTCGACAATATTTTGAGTATTTTGTATAATCAATATTTTTGGGTATTTTATCTTTTTGTCCTGGTGCCTTCTTCAACTCCTGGAAACATTTCATTACTTGAGCAAATTGTTCATTCTACTTCCACTCACTACGATTAAGTCTTGCATTCATCTCATCATGAATGATTTTTTAATGTTGCTCACGACCTGACAAATCAGTCTGCAACTGTTTAAACTCCTGCCTGAATTGCGCCAAATTAGAACCTTGCCCCATAGATCTAGTATTCATGAAAAGAAAACAAATGGCTCTGATACCACTTGTAACATGAAAGTTACTGAAGAACAAAATGTAGAATAGAAAATGAAAGAGAAAGAGAGAAAATGAGAGACTTTGGGAATGAAATGGGAACTACTTCTTATTGAATCAATTGGCCAATTCAAGATGGCTAGTCTCCTACAATGCTTTTGCACTTCTCAAAAGATACTTCCTCCTTGCACTTAACTAGCCTTATATAGGCTTAACAATTAAGACAATTCGGTTACAATCTGTTTACAAGTAACCAACACAACTAACTGTAATAACTTCCATCAACTAACTATAACAACTTCCATTATTCACATGCAGCAATGCTTCCTAACATAATTAATTGCCATGCTTCCTTTCCTCCAACTACTCATCTCTTCTGAAGCTCCTGTGACACACTCTCACTTTTTCACATTCATTTTCACATTTTATACCTTTTAAAACTATCATTGAATTTAGAATGAATCTTTAATACAATAGTGGTTTTAAAAGCCACTTAAGGTGTTATAATAATAAAAGAAAAAACAATAAATAAAAATTGCTCCTAAAGTGAGTTACAATATCGGTTTCTTTAAGAAATTATTTGCCACCACTATAATTGATATGCAAAGGGTTACTACAAATATTTATTCAAGATACAATAGAGCCTAGAAATCTTTTGTAGTTTAGTTGCGTTTTGCACAAACAAAACTAAACTCGAACACCCAGATTTTTTATTTTAGCAAGAGATAGAGACTCAAATTTGAAGCACCAAAGGTGTTTGAAATAAAACAAAAGAATTGAAATTTTTTCTATATTTAGTAACTGGAATGCAATAGTCTATTAATAGTACTGTTAAAATAGCCGGCATTAATCATGTTTGTTCACCAGCAGTCACATAACTTTGAGACCGTTAGATTAAATAATTATCGTCCTAAATTGAATGGTCATATGATCAAATCACTTCGAGGTTCGAGCTCTGATGCTTCATGCCAAATGCGCCATCAACGTTGCACAAAAGCACTACTTGAGCCTATTGCAACACACTTTGCATATACCCAAGCGTTGCTTTAAAGCAAATGCTTGAAGTATGTCAAGCATTTTAAATGCCAACTCCGATTTCTCTTGCTGCCAGCTCATTTTCCCAGTCGCCTCAAAATTCTGCTTTGTAAATTGCAATTCAAATGAAAATTGCAAGACTACCTATAAATATAAAGAATGAAAATTGTTCCACAAGGGACAATGCATATATTAGGCAACACTATAACAAGCACTGATAAAGACTTGACCCAAAATGAGATGAATCATATTATCACTCACAAGAGAAATAACAACAGTGATAAAGCAAGACGCCAACATTGATAGCTAAGGGGTGTATTTTCTTTCTCTTATGAATAACAGTCTAAGACTAATAATCTTTGCTCCATTCCCTCTAACCCTTTTTCTATTCAATTAGAAAAAAACAAAAAAAATCTTTGCTACATAAATTTTGGGGTATATTCATTGTAACATTTTGAAAATAAAAAATCATATTTAACTTCTAAGTTTTCATTTAATTTGAATTTAGTCAATGAGTTTCCATTTTTCAATAATACAGCTCTTTAAGTTTTGCCAAGTTTAAAATAGGTCTATCTATCACTTCACCGTTAAAGTTAACGGTTTGTCCTATGCTACAAATAAATCAAACTATTATATAAAACCATTAACGAGATGGCGCGGGAGGCAGGGGATTCTATTGTACGAGCTCCAGAGGTCGAAGGTGCGGATAGAAAAGCAGAGAGGAGAGTTGGAGAGCATGGGGATTTTTTATTTTTTATTTTTCTCTAAAACATGTATCTCCCCAGAAAAATAGCTAATTCCTCTCATTTTTAGAGATAGATAAATGTATTAGATCCAAGCATTTGAATGATGCTTTAGAGGATGAGTTTGCTCAAGAAGTTGCAATTCTAAGGTGAATGGTATGTAATTCGTTTTTTACTTTAATTAATTTATTAAATTCAAATCTACTTGTTTTTTCTGTTCATGGCATGCGTTTACAATCTATAGAGAATGTTAGAATACTTGAATTTATAGGCCTTCACTTGTAGCAAACAACAAACTACAAATTGCAAAGATCTACAAAATTTGCAGAGATGAAAATAAATCTTTCAAGAAAATTTGCTCATTGTGAAATTTGAATTACACAAAATGTATATCAAGTATAGACTCCCCTTCAACTCAACTCATGATAATGGATATAGCAAAAGTGCAAAGCAAACATGAATTATGAGCGAGTCAAAGTTTAGATCGTCGACGTTTTCAGGAATACAACATACACAAAAACTTAGAAAAAAAAAAAAAAAAAAATCATACTGAAAATTCTGGTCTCAATGAATTTGAAATGACTAAAATCTGGACAGGTAACTACTGCGATCGAGTCCTCATTTCCATACAGCAGCCAACTGCGAGATCATTGATGTAGCACCAAGATGACCAATCAAATACCGCTTGTCTTCTTGTACATCTGCAGCAGATCATATCCAAACTTACATGGTTAAATTTAAATCGGCTTGTATTGGTTAAATATCAATATTAATATATTTCAAGTAGTCAAATTAATCCATACCAAGTTTGGTTCCTATTAGCACTATTGGCACAGTTGGGGGGATTCACTAGAACTTCCAGTCTGAAAGCCAAGAAATAGATGTATCAGACTGATACCGGAGAATTACCCATAAATTAACCAAACAGATTAAGAACAAATGTGATTGGATTTTGATGAAAAACCTTGTTGGAGATATTTCCATAGCTGGCTTTGCTGATGAGAGAGAAGGCCAACAAGAAAACATCTGGTTATAATCCTCCTAAGTCCTATCCTGTATTCACCAACTTTGTTAAGTACATAGGGAATTACATAATTTCTTTCTCTATGAAAACTAAACATGTAAAGGGATTGTGGTTGTTAAAAAAAACACCAAAAAAAAAAAAAATCTAATACAGATTGCTAATGCCTAATTTTTACCAATTTATCAGTCTATAATTAAATTTTTAAGTGTGATAAAATCTCTCATGCAGAAGAGAAATGCCATTTTGTATACTCCTATCCTTCTCCAATTCTCCTTGTTTGAAAATCAGATATTGGATATGTAGGACTCACAGGTTTTTTTTTTTTTTTTTTTTTTTTTCAATAAAAAACCCCAAACAGAATTATAGCAGAATTATTGCAGCAATCTGATGACACCCATGAAGCAATTACCTTCCAGCAGTGTCCCATAGTCCAAGGTTAACTGTGCTACCATCAACCGTGACATTAGCACTACAGTTGTTGAACACAGTGGGCGCACAATCCTATAAGAATTTGAAGTAAAACATATCAAAATATAATTGTTGAAGTGGTAATCTAGAAAAGAAACAAAAAAGACGATTTTTTATAAACATCCAATTAGCTTAGTTCTCCACTATATGACAAAAATGCTACAAGAAATCAATTGAGTAATCACACATTTCCCTGCAAAAACAGCTAATTAATCAGTCTAATATCAACCACTCATGTTCTTAATACATGAACTACAGGCCTTTATAACCAACTCATTCTCTTTCATGTTTGGACTTCACAAAAAGGGAAAGCTAAAGAAAATAAGAACTTCACAAACAGATTTTTGACATCCAAGACAAATGAAGCTATTCTGCTTAACCCAATTTACTAATATAAATTTAATTACATAAGGAATGAGATACTTACACAATTGTTTGCTAGTTGCTGCATAATTGTAGAACCAGCTTTCTTTGAAGAAAGATTTACTCTTGTATGTTCAGCATTTGATTCCCATCTAGCTTCCACATCAAGAATCAAAAAAGTTCAGAAGCTAACAATATATACTTGACATGGAAGAGAATAATCTAAGGAGAACTGGGATTGTACTTTATGAATCTTGATGAATCTCATTTTTCAACTTCATTTCGTTTCCTTCACCCTCCTAACAAAGCTTCGTCTCTTTGTTCTCTACCTCCATTAGTACAGAAATTCCAAGAACCTGTTTGCATCACCAGGTTATAGCTGTCGACTTCATATCTGCTCCAACATATATATCAACTAAATGACAACATATGAACTAAATGATTGCTGCATGCTTGGGACATACAAGATAGTCTTGGAAGAATTTACATGTTTTTTTTAGAGATAGGAATCTAGAAAGAAACCAAAAATACAGTTCTTTAATGAATATCCAATTACCTTAATTTTCCACTATGACAAAAATGCAAGTCCCTTTGAAATTGTTGAGGTGGCCATTTCAGAGTTCCAACATATGACACTGCAGGCTCGTCATCTTATTTGGAAAGTGAATTTACCTAGCGCCAGTTAGGACAAACACAAGAGTAAATCGTTCTTGTGTGTTAACTCCAACTATTATATGTTTAAGGGGAACGTCCACATACCTCCTCAAATTATCACCGAATTGACAATGTCCTCCAAACTTTTAATTGTGACAATTTTCCCTCAAACTACCAAAAATTGTCAATGTTTCTCCTAATGACAAAACTACCCTTAGTAAAATAAAAACAAAAAATACTAAAACTTCTAAAAAAAACCTATAACTAAAAAAAAAAAAAAAAAAAAAACAAAAAAATCCAAAGGGTGGCAAATTTAAAATAAAATTAAAAAAAAAAAATTCTATTGTATAAGAAATTTTTTTAAAAAATTCTGTTTTTTTTGTTGTTATAAAAAAATATTTTCTAATAACTTTTTAAAATAAAATTTTCTGTTTTAAAAAAAAAAACTAACAATTTTCGTTTAAGAAAATAAAAGATTTCGTTTCTAAAACATTTTTTTTTTAAAATGTTTCTTTTTGTTTAGAGAAAAAATTGTTTTAAAAAAAAATTCGTTTGTAAAAAAAAATTAAAATTTTCGTTTAAAGATATATATATATATATATATATATATATATATATATATATATATATATATTTAAAAAAAAAATTCAAAATTATTTCTTTATTTATTTTTTTGAATTTATAAGGGTATTTTTGTCTTATTGAAAAATACATAGGGGCATTTTTATCTTTTTACTAGCCTTAGGGGGGACATTGACAATGTTTTGGTAGTTTGGGGAGGAAATTGTCACAATTAAAAGTTTGGGGAGTACATTGTCACAATTAAAAGTTTGGGGAGTACATTGTCAATTGGGTGATAGTTTGAGGAGGGTATGTGGGCTGTACCCTGTGTTTAATTTAGCGAATCACTTCAAAGATGAATGCAATAGCATGATTATGTTGTTAAAGCCCTTACCAAATGCCACCTTGAAACGTTTTAGTCTTAAGAGCCATCTCAATTGAGTAATCACATATTTTCCTGCAAAAACAGCTAATTAATCAGTCTAATATCAACCACTCATGTTCTTATTACATGAACTAATTAAAGGCCTTTATCACCAATTCATTCTCTTCCATGTTTGGATTTCACACAAAAGGGAAAGCTAAAGAAAATAAGAACTTCACAAACTTGCTGAAATGATCAATTCACATGTCTAGTAGTTCTTCATTATTAAAATTATTGCAGTTGGAAAAGCATAAGATGAAAATAATTGAGAATTTGTTTTAAAAGCATAATGAGAAAAATTAACACAATATTGATTCACAATATTTAAACGTGAACCTATGCTTCACAAGGAATCATATCCAAGAACTAGCTAGGTTCTTGAAATTAAAGCAATCCTTGAAGTTAAGTAGCAGTCTTTAAGTGCTAACACAAAAAGCTATCATAAAGGATGAAATAAAACAAAATAAAGGATATTTTTAGCATATTGCAACAGTTTTTTGACATCCAAGACAAATGAAGTTAATCTGCTTAACAGAATTTAATTACATAAGGAATCAGATACTTACACATTTGTATGCTACTTGCTGCATAATTGTAAAACCAGCTTTCTTTGTCGAAAGACATAAACAATCAAAAAAGTTGAGAAGCTAACAGTACCTGAAATGAAAGAGAATAATCTAAAGAGGACTGGGTTTGTATTTGATTGTAACAATGGAGTGTTGAGTGTTAAAGCTATATCTCACGACATGCCATGTACTCCTCAAGACAGCATAACTGATCCTCAAACTCAGCATATTTGACCCTCAAGTTAACCCTCATTCCTTGATTTATGCTGCTTTTGTACATGGCATTTCCTCTTTGTAATTTGCTCTCTTAGTACTCTGTAGAAGTTTCGGTTATATATCAGAACTCTACACACTATTTTGGTAAGTTAACCAAATCAGTGCTTCTCAAATTTTTTCATTGAGTCCTTTTCAAAACCAATTAATGCTATGCATGCGACAAGTTAATTCTTACCATTCAATTGCCAAATTTGACCCTCTCAAGAAAATGACATCACTCTATTTTGATTCAAGAAGCCCCTGAATTCCCATGAGAAACCTAAAACATTCAAAGCCAAAGTGCCATGCAACAACTCAATTAACAGCAAGATGCGAGGTAAAAATGAGAACAAAAATATAGGATATCCTTCAGAGCTCAATTGCATACCTTGTTGATGTCATTTCGGAATTCATTTTTATAGTGATTCAGAGTAGCATTGATCTGCCCTTTGCTCCTTGTAGCAAAAATCCTGATAAGATCCTCATGATTGTAAGCCTTCTCTGAAATCTTCTCATGGAGTATTTTAGCCTCTAACTAAGATAATCTTAAATGGACTTTTTGATAAAAGAAAATGCCCAAAAATTTCAAATTTCATATTAAGAAGTTCATAACAGAAGCAACTTATTAATAGAATCATTACACAAATCCCCCATAATTCTCGTACCCCATTCTGCTTTCATATGCATTTCCCTCTAAAATTCAGAAACTCAAGTGAATAAAAGAAGCAATAGCTCAAAAATTATAATGCAAATAAAAAACTAAGCTAATTAACCAAAAATAGGCATTGATATTTAGAATGGAATTATTCAAGAGCCAAATATTTTAATTGAATATTTGTAGATAAAGTGACATGTGGATCTTCAATTATGTAACAAATAATTGAACCAAAATGAATACCAGTGCAGCAAGGCAGTTCTCCGAGTGTTGTTTACAGATTGGATCCTCCGTAAAATATTTGCTCTAGTTCATCAAGTGCTAGCTTTCACTCTGTTAAAACAACGAGAAATAAAGCAGTAAAGCACCAATAATACATCACCTCATCAACTCTGTTTCCACAAAACTATGTACCCATAGAAATGAAGAAATGAAATAAAAAATAATAATTTACCAACTATTTCTCCTAAAATGTGAAGAATCACGTATGCAGTGCCCTAGATTTTTAAATAAGCTTCCAATCCCCTGTTTCGTCTGTGCTTCAATTCATTGTGCCTCTTCTGCATCTGAAATTTAACGACCAAGAAATACTGAGAGACTAAAATGAATAAAACGAAGATGTAGAAGGTGGGCACTTTAAATTTCTATGAAGGATTCATATAAAATGATGAGTAATATACCTGAATCAGTCGAAGCTGCATGGGTGATTAAATTTTCTTCTTGGTCAGTCGGACACCGTAAGCCTAACTCTGGAATGTGAGCGATCTTGGGCCAATCCTCACCTGTGTGTCTCTTGCGTCTTTGCAATAGGATGGGACAATCCACAATTGTTAGCCTCTGCAAAGACGTTAGCCTACGCATTCCTTCGGGGAGTGATGCCAATCTGGAGGGATTGACTATTGGCACAGTTGAGGGGATTCACTAGAAGCCAAGAAATAGATGTGTCAGACTGATACTGAAAAATTACCCATAAGTTAACCAAAGAAATTAAGAACTGTTATTGAGTTTTGATGAAAAACCTTGTTAGAGATATTTTCCTAGTAGGGTTTGCTGATGAGAGAGAAGGCAACAAGAAAACATCTGCACCTTTGTAACTTAAAGGCCTCAGCCTGTTATAATCCTCCTGTCCTGTATTCACCAACATCGTTCAGTACATACTACAGAGGAAATTACATAATTTTATTCTCTATGAAAACTAAATATGTAAAGTCTGTGCGGTTGAAAAAAACAAACACCAACAAAAAAAAAAATTCTAATTCAAGTTGCTGATGCCTAATTTTTCTAATTTTTGAGTCTAAAATATAAATTTCTAAGTACAAGCTCTCTCAGACAGAATTATAGCAGCAAACTGATTTCACCCATGAAGCAATTGCTTACCAGCAGTGTCCCATAGTCCAAGGTTAACTATGCTACCATCAACCAACCGCGACGTTAGCACTAAAGTTGTCAAACACAGAGGGCACTGGGCACATAATCCTACAAGAATTTGAAGAAAGAAAACATATATCATAATATACTTACTAGAATAGTTAGACTATGATTTTATTCTTATTCGTACATATTAAAGCTGGATTTGTGTGAAAAAGTATACCGTGGGTAAGTAATTGCTGATATAAGATATGAGGATGCAAGTCTTTCCAACAGCTCCACCACCAACTGTGATGAATCTTGGTGTGCTTCGTTTCCTTCACAGAAGTTTCAAGCGCCTGTTTGCATCACCAGGCTATAGTTGTCAACTAAATATTTATTCCATGTATGATTGCTGCATGCTTGGACATATATGGTAGTCTTGAAAAAATTTATATGTTTTTTAGAGGTGGTATTTAATCTAGAAAGAAACCAAAAATACAGTTCTTTAATAAACATCCAATTACGTTCATTAATCTTCCACTATGAAATGCAAGTCCCTTTGAAATTGTTGAGGTGGCCATTTCACAGTTCCAACATATGATACAGCTGACTCTTGTCATCTTATTTGGAAAGTAAATTACCTGGTGTCAGTTAGGACAAACACATTTTCAGTCTCCAACTATTATATGTTTAATTTAATCAATTACATGCTTAATTTAATTTAATCAATTATGTAGTTGAATTGTTATCCAAAACAACGCCTATAGTGTTTTCAGCCTTAAAGAGTAGTATTACAGGATGAGTGACAGATGATACAATTAGTAAAATGACTATTTGGTCTTCCCCTCCCCCATCGGAAAGCTACTATTGCTTGAATTGTAATTTTAGAACCAATTTCGGAGCTTACCGACTAGTCAACAAGAGGATCCGGATCCTCAACAAGAAGCCTATGCTTCAGACAACAAAATTTAGGATTTTTATGATTTTTCATAGATAAATCATGCTTCAGACAACAAAATTGTGCACATCTAACCTCTAAACTCTAAAATATCTAGTTGTGTATTTATTTCAAACTAAGCTAATTAAACAACATTAGGATTTGATATTTACAGTGAAATCTTTTAAGTGATTATTTGAAGACAAAATGACATGTTGGAGGCTTATAATGTGTAAAAGAGAATTGAACCAAATGAATACCTATGCAAAAAGTTGATTCTAATTACCATTCAGTTGCCAGATTTGGCCCTCCCCACAATATTTAATCCGATTTCAGTAATTGCCGGTTTTTGCTCCGATTACACAATGGACAATGAAACACCCAGGTACATCATATCATCAACTCTGTGCATGCAAAACCGTATATTATTAGAAATGAAGAAACAAAAGAAAAAGAAAAAAAAAATTGTAATTTACTAACCGGTTGCTCTACTTTTCAAACTAAAATTTAACAACCACGAAATATTGTTTCACTGCTTCACAATATCCACTACTTGAGTATAACTAAACCATCAAAATACAGAGTTCTAATGAAAAGTAAATTCATGACATTTATTCCCGCATAATTTGTTGACTAATTAAAAATAGGATGTCTAGAAAGGCAATAATCAATTAATTATATAAGGGGTATCCTCATGGCACTTTATTATACATAACAGAGGCACTTACTATTGAAGTGAGATGTTTTATCCAAAACCTTTTTCTTATAAACTTCATGTCAATCTTGGCCCTTGTAGTGACAACCCTAATGAGTGCTTCTTCATCTGTTCCTCGTTTGTTAATTGCCAGACTAAGAACCTTCTCAAAATACTTCTCAGGAGGAGTCAAGCACTTAATTGTGCCCCTTAGTATTGCAAGAAACTAAGGGTCAGTAGTCTTCAGATCCTGCGTATAAGACCAAAAAAAACCAAAAAAAAAAAATACAGGAAGAGAATGAAATGAAATGTAGCCTTTCTTCTAGAAGATGAAATTCCCAGCCTCAGAGACCATGGATAATATAAGTCTAAAATATGTCACCACATAAAGTTTCTTCACTAACTTCCAAAAAAATGACATCACTCTGTTTTGATTCAAGAAGCCCCTGAATTCCCATGAGAAACGGTCCGTTTGTTAAATGGTTTTGACAACGGCAAAGGCAACCCATTATTTCATTTTTTTTTAACAATCTCTTACTTTTTACATCACATCAATCACTTTTTATTATTATTCAAATAAAAAAATCACTACAAAACAAATTTTTTTCATTTTTCCCTACCAAACATTTTTACTTTTTCACATTTTCAAAAAAAACATTCTTACTTTTTTCACATCAATCAATTTTTACTACAATATCGAACCGAAACCGAAACGAAATCGTTTACCAAACGAACCATTCCAAGCCAAAGTGCCATGCAATAACTCAATTAACAGCAAGATGCGAGGTCAAAATGAGAACAAAAATACATTATATCTTTGAATTCATAAAGAGCTCAATTTCATACCTTGTTGATGTCATTTCCAAATTCATTTTTATATGATTCAGAGTAGTATTGATCTGCATATAAGAGTGCCCTTTCCAATAAATCAATCATTTTAAAGCAAGACGATAAACATATAGAAGTTAGAAGCAATATGAGAGGATAATGTTTAGGAACAATTTCCACTTAATGGTAAGAGATATAAAGTGACATGTGGGAAGCTTATATGTAACAAATAATTGAACCAAAATGAATACCAGTGCAGCTTGGAGTTCTCTGAGTGTCGTTTACAGATTGGATCTTCCGCAAAGTATTTGCTCGAGTTTCACCAAGTGCCAGTTTTCACTCTGTTAAAACAATGAGAAATAAAGCACCAAACTATGTATCCTTGAAAATGAAGAAATGAAATAAAAAATAAGAATTTACCAAATATTTCTCCTAAAATGTGAAGAATCACATATGCAGTGCCCTAGATTTTTTAACAAGTTTCCAATCCCCTGTTTCGTCTGGGCTTCAATTCGTTGTTGCCGCTTCTGCATCTGAAATTTAATGACCAACAAATACTGAGAGAGAAAAATGAAGAAAACGAAGGTGTAGAAGGTGGGACCTTTAATTTCTACAAATGATTCAAATAAAATGACGAGTAATATAATATACCTGAATCAGTCGAAGCTGCATGGATGATTGAATTTTCTTCTTGCTGAGGTGGATATTCTAAGTTTAACTCTGGAATGTGAGCAATCTTGGGCCAATCCTCACCTGTTTCTCTCTTGCATCTTTGCAATAGGATGGGACAATTCACAATTGTTAGATTCTGCAGAGACGTTAGCCTACGCATTCCTTCGGGGAGTGATGCCAATCTGAAGCAGTCACGAATGTCAAGCAATTGAAGTGATTTGCAGTTGTGGATCCACTCTGGTATAGCCGTCAAGCTTCCACAAATCCCAATCTGAAGCTTTTGTAGAGTGGTAGCATGTTGAAGCTCTGAGGGGAGAGACGCCAATTTTGGAAGTATTCTGAAGCGAATGGAGAGGAGGCTCGTAAGGCCTTGACATTGCATCCCATCCTCATCGTTGGCTAGCTCAAGATTAGGACAATTCTCAAGATGTAGGTCTTGAAGGGCAGTGAGATGTTGTAGGGAGAGAGACTTTAATATCTGGCAATTATATATCTTCAAAGACACAAGAGAAGAGAGATTTTGCAGTGGCAAAGTTTCTAGATCCTCAATAGAATGGAATACTATAGACTTCAATTTTGAGAGAGGA
>NC_081541.1:38740124-38755385 GCF_901000735.1 Corylus avellana | reverse complement strand
AAATAGAGAAATCATGTAGACAGCGCTCGATCGGTACAGAATGCACCGTGTGTAGTGCTAAAATGCTTTATCAACGATTCGTTTGGCATATTGGTGGCGCATGTGAAACCAATAATGCATCATCATAAATTAATGTAGCTTTTTGTCAGATATATTGACCCTACGCAAGGGGAAGATTGAACATAATTCTACAGATGACGAAGGCATCAGAAGAAAAGAAAAAAAAAAATGCTAGATCAATTATTTATATATATATAAGAAAAGAAGACTGATCATTAACCCTACAGATACGTGCACCCACTAAGCATCTTTTGAAAAAGAAAAAGAAAAAGAAAAAGAAGCTACTTTTGAAAAAGCAGAAGAAAAGCCCGAGCGTCCAAAAGGAATAGGAAGACAAAGAAGAGTAGTAGTCTACTCATCGACAGCGTTATTCACGTGAATATGTCTCCTGCCAAAAGGCCCAAAACACAACAACCCCGCAGAAAACAACCATTCAGATTCAGACTATTCAGTAGTGTTTACAAGCAGAATGGAAGGCTGAAATTCCGTAGTCTTTTTATCAAATATCAAAAGACAATATTAATTTATTTTATTTTTTTAAATAAAGCAATAAGTTTAATAACTCAGATAAGTACTAGTTTAATAACTCAGGAGAGTGTATTTTTAAGCATATAAAGACATTAATGAGTTTTAAATCTCACATTACTTATTTATAAAGTGAAATTGAGCTTTATAAGTGATTTTAAAAAAACTCTAAATTAATTAATATTTTTGAAATGATAGTGCAAATGTGACATCAAATTCTATCAATATAAGAAAAATGTTACTTTTTTGTCTGTATGTCTTTATCTTTTTTGTTTTTAATTTTATTACTATAATTTTTTTTAAAAAAAGGCGCAAATATGAATCTTGCACGTAGATCATAAGAATGTTAGGAGAATTCTACTTGTGATCTTCCCAAGCCTACCAGACATGCACCACTAATCACTCACAATGGTTGTGTTTGGCTAAGGTCACCGGACCCAAAAAATTTTAAAAAAAAATTAAAAAATTAATTTTAATATTTTTATTTTTTACATCACATCAATCATTTTTTATTATTATTCAAATAAAAAAATCACTACAAAACAAATTTTTTTACTTTTTTATACAAAACATTTTTTTTTTTTTTCTCATATCAATCAAATCTACTACAATACTATTTTACTTCATTTTTTCATTCAATTGCCAAACAAAGCGAATAGCGGGTTATGGCCTCCAGTACCCCCCAGATCTTTTCGTGGGCTCCATAAAATAGCCCCCAATCTTTATACAGTCGTGGGCTGCTATAGACTATGAAAAAGTTCTTGCACTAATGTGTTTTTGTTTTTTTTGTAAGTTAATGTGTTTTTTTAAGTGTAAGCAAATTAAGATAATTCACCACTTAATTTAAAAAAAGAGCATAATTGTCGTCTTGGTTGGTGGACTACTGCCTTCATCTTTTAGACCTGAAATATGGATCAGCATTGACTTGGAGGGTACTCACTACTCAGGTTGGTCTTCTTCGGTTGGACCACGGGTTACAACTATTAGAGTAGGAAAAGGATTTTTTTATCATTATTATTATTATTATTATTATTTTTCTAATTGAATTAAGGAAGGAGTTATAAGGACGGATCATTTTCACTCCTAATCATAAATAAAAAAATAATAGACGATCCTATAAACGAAAATTGGGTGGATTCTCCATCAATAGATTGAAAACAAATTAAAACAGTGCAAAATAATTACAGAGGATATGAAATTGGTCAAACAAGTGACCCATTTTTATTCATACTTGGAAGTTCATTTTATTTTGGAAAAACTTCATTTAATCCATCTAAACTTTTATCACTTTTGCAATTACTCTCCAATATTCAAAATTTTTTAAATTTAGCATACCGAACTACTATTTTTTTTTATAATGTCACTCATCAGCTAGGTTTTTCCTTCAAATTCTCACGGAACAAACATCAATGCATGTAAAAACATAAATTTAGTCTATTATAGTATTCTGATAACGAAATTTAGCTCTCTCAAAACTCCAATAGTGAGGAGAGGACCGCCTGGCCCTAGCGCTGCACCGGCAATTTTGAAGTCCAAATCCTTAATTTTCCCTCATACTTTCCTTGAAGCAGATTTGAAGTCCTAATTTTTTTTTTTTTTTTTGAACTGAATTTGCGAGATGTTATTAAAATCAATGAGCCAAACCCAATTGCTCAAGAGCAATGAGGTTCTGAATACAATTAGGTGGATCGGATGTCCACGTCTTATCCATGAGTTGTTCCACTCCCATTCTCGCTAATACATGAGCTGGACGATTCATTTCCCTGTTAACATAAGTCAAGTTCCAATGGACTATTCCTTGTAAAGAGGTGCGAATATCATGAATCAAATGGCCGATTCTGCTCCAGTCTTGTAGTCCTGATTTCACTGCATCAACCACCGTCTTCGCATCACCCAAAAAGTGAATCTGTTCATACTCCATATTGCAGCACAATTGGATGGCTTCTAATAACCCCAGAGCTTCTGCAGCAGCTGGTTCTGCACACCCCCGAAGAGTGAGACATCTTGCTGCTAGCAGATTCCCTTCACTATCCCGTAGGACTATCCCCAGTCCCATACGGCCCATTCTCTGGTTAAGTGCAGCATCCCAATGTGCCATGATCCAACCTCGTGGAAGGGCTGGCCACCCACTCGATCTATCTTCCAGGCGAACCAAAGAGTCCGCTGCATGAGCTTTGCGATAGTCCGATATGGCTGTTTTGGTATACTGCATCACCGTTGTGGGATGGGAAAAAAATCCACCGTGAACAACTTCATTTCGTCGCATCCAAATGCGTTGAGCAGCTCCTACAAATATCTGTAATTCATCATGGTCACAATGAGTGAACATACCTTCCACTACTTGTAAGAAGTGTGGACCTGGATAGTAACATTTCTGGAATTTCCGACCGCCTTCACTCCATACATCCATTGCCTAATTAATCCTTTTAACATTTGACTCATTTTACAGTTATTTCCACTACATTCCAGGTGTAGTGCCTTGCAGTGGTTATGTGAAGATGGATGTAGATGGGATTCGTACAATCTGCTCATTGTGATGAAATTATGAACATATCTTCAATGTATTCGGGAATACTACATACCCAAAAACTTAAAATGACAAAAATAAAAATAAAAATTCAGTCTCAATGAATTTGAATTAACTAAAATCTGGACAGGCAACTGCTGTGAATCCACATAGAAGAAAATATGCACTAAATATCATTTTGTATCTCAATCACCCTTCATATCACAAGCATATGAATTTCTCACCCTCATTTGGTCGACAATCTTGATTTCCATACAGTAACTAATTGCAAGATCATCAATCAAATACTACTCGTCTTCCCGTAGATCTGCAGCAGATCATATCAAAATTACATGGTTAAATTTAAATTGGCTTGTATCTGTTAAATATCAAGATTGGTACGTATATTTTAACTAGTAAAATTAATCCATATATACCAAGTTTGGTTCGTACAAGCACTATTGGCATAGTTGGGGGGATTCACTCGAAGCTAAGAAATAGCTGTGTAGGACTAATACTGGGAAATTGCCCATTTATTAACCAAACAAATTAAGAACAAATGTTATTGGGTTTTGATCAAAAACCTAGTTGGAGATATTTTCATAATTGGCTTTGCTGATGACAGGGAAGGCCAACAAGAAAACATCTGTTATAATCCTCCTGTTTTGAATTCACCAACATAGGGAATTACATAATTTTGTTCTCTATGAAAACTAAACACGTAAAGGGTGTGTGGGGTTGAAAAAAAAAAAAAAATCTAATTCAAGTTGCCGATGCCTAATTCTTACCAATTTATCAATCTATAATATAAATTTCTAAGTATGATAAACTCTCTAGACAGAAGAGAAATCATCTCTCAAATAAGCTAGAGAGGAGCCGGTCCTTAAAGTGGAAGGACAAAATTGTCATTTCATATTTTAATGGACAATTTTGTCCTCCCACTTTAAAGGACTTGCTCCTCTCCAGTTTATTAGATCCTTAAATTGGTGAATCTTGTGGCGCTCAGGGTTTGCAATGGTTACTATTTGTTTTCTTTCTATATTTGTTTTATGCAACAATCTATGGAGTGAAGTTTTTATATTATTTTTGTTTTTGATTCCCTTTAGTTGTTTTCTAAGGTTTTGATTAGTCGAAACCCTTAGAGTAGTGGTCTTAAATCTCCGATTTGTCTTTCTATTTCTCTTTTGTTGTTTTATGGGAGCAAGTAACTTACCGATGACGGAAGAATTATCAGGTATGTGGAAGAAAAAAAATTCATTGATGGTAAAGGAAGCAAAATGGATTGCGATTAGAAATGCACTTGTTACGGAGATTAAAAAATGAGGAAATTACTGTCTAGTTGGGAAGGTTATGAGGGATCGAGTAGTGGACATATATGTGATTTGCCGGAATATGCTGCGAATCTGAAAATTGATTGGGATGGTGGCATTGAAGAGTTTGATATGAACTTATTCCTCGTGTAGTTAGATATGATTGGGTCTAATTCCATCATCTTCCTTTGGCTTGTTTGACCCGCGATGTGGGCTCTAACAAAAACGGTTGTTAAACAAAACATAGATCAAGTTTGGCTGGAAGAAATTCCTCATTGTAACTATGATATTGTTTTGTTAGAGTAACATGTTACATTTTTATGAAATGAATAAAGAAGAAGCATTTTTAATTTTTTATCGTACAATTAATAACAATAATGAATTGAAGGGTCAACAAGTAGGTTGACCCGAACCTAAAACACTAACCCGTTTTGACCGTACTTACCGTTTATCACTGTCTTTTTAATGGCAAATTGGAGGTACAATCTTTATTTTCCATCAGATTTACACTACAAATAAATAGGAACAGGATCCTCTCCAGTTCAAATGAACTGGAGAATATCGAATTAGTTATAGTAGAAGAGTATTTTTGTCTTTTCACTTTTTGAGTAGACAAAAATACTCATCCACTATAACTAACTGAATATTATCCAATTCAAATGAAATGAAGAGGGTCCTAATTCATATAAATAGAAGACAACAAATGAGATTGAAATAAGAATGAATTAATGCATCTACAAGAGAATATATATTATATATTAGATTATCTACATGAACATGCATATGAATAAATAGTATGATCATACAAACTAGCACTTATTTGAGTTATTACTTTTATTACTTTATTTAAAAATAAAAAATTAATTAATATTGTCTTTTCATATTTGATAAAAGACTACGGAATTTCAGCCTTCCATTCTGCTTGTAAAAAGTAGGATAAAGCTCCATTCCTAAACACTCCCGAATGGTTGGTTTTTTTTTTTTTTAACAGGATCCACTCCAGTTCATTTGTTAATTATGCTTAAAAAATATTTTTGTCATTTTATTTTTGAAGGGACAAAAATACTCTTCTACTATAACTATAGGATCCTAAAAATACACTTCCACTATAGGAACATAAACATTAATTTTTTAGAAACTAAAAAATGTTGAATGACGTTTGTCACTTATTAGACTAAGTGAAAAAAAAAAAAAAAAAAAAAAAAAAAATTCAGAGGAAATTTGTGTCGAAAATACAATCTAATGAACCCTACAGATACGTGGCCCCCACTCAGCACGTAAGAAAAGAAGATTGATTTTTTTTTTTTTTTTTTCTAATTAGAAGATTGATTATTAACCCTACAGATTCATGGCCCCAACTAAGCATCTTTTGAAAAACACAACCTCAACCTCGCAGAAAACGGAACAGGACCATTTTCAGTTTAAATGAATAAAATATTCAGTTAGTTAACTTGAGGAGTATTTTTATATTTTCACTTTTTGAGGGAGCAAATATACGCTGCCATTATAACTATATCGTTAAATGTTGGAAACCTTGTTAATCATATTACAAGTGGTGCACACCTTCCATCGTCCTATCCTCCATTGTTAATTGTTCAAGTGGCCTTAAAAGTCGTATTGGAAAAGATAATTATCATTAGGAATAGTTTTACTTTAGACCCTTAAATTACCATGCGATTTGATAAACTCTTTCAAATTTCAAAATCTCTCAATTTGAACTTCTAAACTTTCAATTGCAATCAATTTGAATCTCACTATTAGATTTTAAACGTTAAAAGTAGGGGTGCAAAGGCGGTTACGGTTAGCGGTTAGTGGCAATAACCGCTAACCGTAACCGCCCTAGCGGTTAGTAAATTTCACTAACCGCAACCGCTAACCGCCTAGCGGTTAGCGGTTAGCGGTTAGTGGCCGGTTAGCGGTTAGTGAAATAGATAACCGCCCGCTAACCGCTTTTTTAAAATTGAGTTTTTTTTTTTTGGGCTTTTTTTTACCCTCATTTTTTTTCTTGTATTTTTAATATCTTCTTGGGCCCAATTGCTATAAATATTTGAATTGTCATTGGATCATATGATTAAGTGTTGATCTTATAAACTTACAAACAAACAAAAATACTTCAATTGTAGTTATAAGTAACACATTGTTTAATCCAATGTCAATTACTTAATTTGATATTATATGAATCACATTGTCATTGTCATTGTACATGAATAATTGATTAAGTATTGGAATTGTAATTGGATCATATAGTTAAATATTTATCTTATACATTTATATTATTCAATATGCATATAATATAACTATAAGCAATTATATATATATATATAATTCAAAATTGTTCAAAATTGTTAATTTTCTTTTTTTTTTCTTTCAAAAAATGGTTAAATTTCTTTTTCTAAAAAATGTTCAAAAAATACATTAATACTTCAATTGTGATTATAAGTAACACATTGTTGAATCTAATGTCAATTACTTAATTTGATATTATATAATCATATAGTCTCATTAAATTATATCATATGATTCATATGATTAATTATTTAAATTCTTATCATATTTACTTATAATCTTTTTTCTTTAATTGAACTTAATATCTAATGGTAAATGGTAATGTTCAAACTCCTAAATCCTAAATCCTAAATTCCTAAAGTATCTAATAATGCTTTAATTAAATTGTAGACTTGTAGTTATAAGTAACATATTGTTTAATTCAATTGAATCAATTGTGATTATCATTGTACATGAATCATATGATTAACTTGTAGACTTATGACTTATGAGTTATGTCATATTATATATGTATTATTTATTATTATATAATCATATAATTTAATGATCAAGTTCATCATGTGATATAATCATATCAATTATAGTGATAATATATAAATTACTAAAATTATAATGATAATACATTAATACTTAAATTATGTTTATAAGTAACACATTGGTCATTGTTTAATCCAATGTCAATTACTTAATTTGATATTATACGAATCATATCATCATTGTACATTAATAATATGATTCACTTGAAGTCTTGAATAAAGTATTTGAATTGTCATTGAATCATATGATTAACTATTGATATTATACATTTATATTATTCATATACATATGTAGACTTATAGGTTTATAACATACATTGGAAATAAGTCTCTAGATATTTAATTGTTGTATTAGTATGAATTAGTATACTTATGAGTTATGTCATATTATATATGTATAATTTGTTATTATATAATCAAATGATTTAATAATCAATCTAATGTGATATAATCAAATAAATTATAGTGATAATATATTAATACTCAAATTGTGATTTAATTATTTTTTTTAAAAAAATTGTGATTTAATGATCAAGTGATTATATGATATAATCATATAAATTATAGTGATAATATATTAATACTCAAATTGTGATTTAATTATTTTAAAAAAAAATTGTGATTTAATGATCAAGTGATTATGTTATATGTATAATTATAAAAATATATTATATAAAAAGGCGGTTAGCGGTTAGCGGTTACGGTTAGTAGACCCAATAACCGCTAACCGCTAACCGCTAGGCGGTTATGGCGGTTAGGCGGTTAGCGGTTAATGCGGTTAAACGGTTAGGCGGTTAGGCGGTTGGCGGTTATAGCGGTTAGCGGTTAGCGGGCGGTTAAAAACCGCCCGCCTTTGCACCCCTAGTTAAAAGTGAGATAAACAAGAAGCATACAAAGAGGAAAAACAAACAAGAAGCATACATAGAGAAAAAATTGTAACTAAACCCAAAGAAAATACCCTGGGTAAAGAGAATAGGGGGGAAGGTGTTTTGAGAGAGCGGTGGGTGGCTTGGAGCTCTACAGTCCAACGGAGATCTCCGCGTGGGTCTGGCTTGCTGACCTACGACTGGGTCACCAGTCGTGGTCCACGGTTAAAAAAAAATATATAAATTATGAATATTTTGATCTTTTTAAGTATTGCCGTTAGAAGTTAACGGTTAAATCTGACGGATGAATTCAAATTGATTACAATTGAAAGTTAAGGGGTCAAAATTAAGAAATTTTAAAGTTTAAAAGGCTTGTTAACTCGTGTGATAATTCTAAAATTTAAAGTGAAGTTAACCTTTATTATTATTATTATTATTATTATTATTATTAAGTTTGGAAAAGATAATTAAAGAACACATAGAAGTGACAAATCTTTGTTCGTTTTTTTATGCATAGATTCGATTGAACGTGGCCGGCCAACTCCAGAGTCTACACGTGATTAAACCTTGTTAATTGTGGCCCTGGGAGTACCTCCAATCCTCCATTGTTAATCGTTGGAGTGGATGTAAAAGTCTTCTTTCTTTTGAAAAGATGAGTTGTTTGTAATTAAAAAAATACAAAGAAGAGACAAATTGCTTACAAGTTCACACCGTCCAATATTCTTCTATTGTTAATCGTGGGAGTGGACGTAAAAGTCTTCTTTCTTTGAAAGATGAATTGTTTGTAATTAAAAAACACAAAGAAGAGTCTCTCAAAAAAAAAAAAAAAAAGCACACAAAGAAGAGACGAATTGCTCGCAAGTTCACACCGACGGATAGGATTTAAAGCGGTCTCATCAAATTTTGCTCATTAAAATAATTAAAAGTACAATTTTTTTTTTTTTTTTTCTATTTTAACAACTCATTTTTTGAAAGTATCACAACAGTCTCATTATTTTAATAATTTACTTTTATTATTCTATTTAAATATGTTTTTTCAAAAATTTGTTTATTTTTTTAACTATTAAAGAAAAAGAGAGAAATGAAAAGCAAAAGGGAAGAACGATAAATAAGTTGTTTAATCAGTAAGTCAGTAAATAGTAATTTTTAAATTTGTGCCTTATTACTTTTTTTTTTTTTTTTTTTTATAAAGTAGTAGAGCTGAAAAGTGGACATTTAAGCTATTTTAATTAAATTGCCTCACCAAAATAATCAAAAAATAGTTTTGGTGAGGCTGCAATGAGTACTCATAGTCCTCCTGTTGAAAAGAACTTGAGAAGCCATTTGCTTATAAGATGAGGGTAAAATAATAATTTTACCTTTTATTTGTACCATTTATTATTATTATTATTATTATTATTATTAATGTATTTGTACCATTTTATTGTTAGCCTTATATCATGTTGCAGATCAAGAACTTGAGAAGCCACTTTTTATTATAGCTTCAATTCTTGTTGCAGATGTTTTGATGATAACAAACTATATCATGTTGTTCTAACGTATTTATTTTAAGTATGATACTTGTAACCAAACCTTGTCAAAGGATCAAAAAAAACCAAAGGCATGAGAAAACATTTGGAATTCAAAGCAAGAAGCCAAGTCTTGAGCAATGAAGAACTCAAGATTGAAGAATCTCTCTCAAGAGTTTATATATATATATAAACTCTTATATATATATATATATAGAAACACACAAGAATCCTCCAAGAAAGTTAGGATATATTGTAAGAGGCATGATAAATCGCATTAAATTTTTGAGATAATACTTTGGTCAACTTTTTTCTTTTTTTTAAATAAAATAAAAATAAAAAAATTTCAAGAATAAATATCCCATGTGATACTTTTTTTTTTAAAAAAAAAAAGGTCATTATTATGAAGAAAAATACCTATATATATATATATATATATAAGATCACATAGATGTTATCATATTAATATTTTTTTAAAAAAAAAAAATGACAACATATGGGAAAAGCTTGCTTTTATTAATTAGGCGAATACTCAAACTCCCCAAAGCGGCTTAATTAACTTTATTTTTCCCCTTAGATTTCATTTTATCATGTGTGACCTCCCCTATTGGATAAAGATCATACTTCACCCATCCATATTAACTGTTAAGACCCATCATCACACTAATCGGGACGGACACGCAATATATTTAATTTTTTAAATTTTAAAATTAAAAATGTGTTTTAAACTGGCTATGGGTTTCCACATTTGAGAGCCACCCTTGGTCATGGTGGCTGCCACCCCGCTTTTTCCTTAAATTTTTTTTTTAAAAAAATTTAAAAATTAAATATGTACCACGTGTCAACATCTGATTGGTTCACGTGTCAATCTTAACGGTCAACTAACGGATAGACTAAATTGGTCCTTTATCAAAACCCTAAGGAGGGTCCTGTGATAAAAATGAAACCTCAGGGAAAAAAAATAAAGTTGGCAAACCCTAGGAGGGTATGAGGTATTTAACCCTATTAATTATTTCTCATCTTGTAAAGTTCTTTAATATTTAAACTCTCGAAGGTCTTTACCCTAGAACGACCTTGGGCTCCTATAAAACAATGGACCAGCTCCTCTCTATTTCTTTTAAATATTAAAGCTTTTTTTTTTCCTTTTTTTTTTCTTTTTAATAAACATTTTATATTTTTGATTTACTAATTATTTTATTAGAAGCGACACTATGGATGCTGGGTGTTGATGTAGCTCATTATATAAATATTTCTAATGGCGGAGACCAATATAATTGCCATTGTCCTGCATCACAAAGAGATACCGACAACAGAGTATGCAATTTAGAGTATGCAATTTACATATCCCAATTAGGAGATCCTAGATATATAGTAGTCACAACAAAGACACTGAAAATTGAACAGAATACGGTGCGGATCTGAAAATTGATTGAAATAGTGGCATTTGAAGAGTTAGATATGACATTGTTTCTCATGTATTTCGATATGATTGGGTCTAATTCCATCATTTTTCTTTGGCTTGTTTGACCCGTGATGTGGGCTGTAGCAAAAACGGCTGTTAAACAAAACATAAATCATGTTTGACCGAAAGAAATTCTTCATTGTAACTATTATATTGTTTTGTTAAAGCAACATGCTCTATTTTTATGAAATAAATAAAAAAGAAGTATTGTTAAAAAAATAATAATAATGTTACACTACTTCTGTAGGGCTCCAAATTTTAATACTCTTATTTATGAGAAATTAATTTGACAATAGGATTATTTTAATATTCATATTGGTATAATATTATTTCTTGAGGAAGTTATAAGATTATATGAATATTATAAGAGAAAAAAATTCTGTCTTTAGTACTTGAAGATAGAATTATTTTAATAATAGTGTTTTTTTAAAGTGAGTAGAGTGATTAGTGGTTAAATGAGATATAGATTAGATACGTTTTGAATAAGTTTAAGTGGGGTTAGGTTTTGAATAAAAACACCCATATCCCCATTAATCAACGCATCACGTCTTCTTTCTTTTCCGATTTTCTTCACTAGCTCCCACTCCTCGCTTTTCCTTTATTTTTCTTCCTTTCTCTCCCTTCACCTGCTCCCACTCCTCCCTGTTTGGATTTCCTAATATTAGTGTTTATTTGGATTTGGCTTTATGCAAGTTGGATTTGAAATATTTGGATTTTAACCGCTCTCACTCTCTCACACACACACACATATATATATATATATAATGGTAGGCGATTATTAATTGCCTATTCATATTACTAAAATCACTAACTGTTCCACTTTAGGTAATTAGTAAATTTTTATAACCGTCTATAAAAGCGATTGTATTGTTGGAGGTAAAACTATAAACTTGCAATGGCAGCAAGTGGCTATGCCATTGTGTTATCATGACGTGAACGTGCATCTAATATTTTCATGAAGCCGCTGACGATAAGAACAAATAACAAATTTGATTCCACTGTCCAATCTTCCATTGTTAATCGTGGGAAACCCTTATTAATCATATTACAAATGGTACGCACCTTCCACCGTCCTATCCTCCAGATCAGATCCTTTTCAGTTCATTTTGGTCTGAAGAATATCTAGTTTATGGCTAGAATTTTTTCTTAGAAATACTAAAGCCATAAATAGGACACATGTCCACTTACCAAAAATAATAATAAAATATTATTTTAAATTTTAAAAATTAAAAATTAGAAATATTTTGTAACACTATGCGGGTCACACAGCCTCAGGGTGGCCGGACTGACTGTTAGTTTCATGGGGTGGTCCGCCACCCTGTCCCGCCAAACCCAAAAATAATAATAATTTCAATGGTGACCTTAGGGTACCGACCACCCTAGCTGGGTGGTGGTCCACATCTCTATGGGTCGGTCGGCCACCCTTAGTTTTTTTAAAACATTTTCTAATTTTTTATTTTTTATTTTTTATTTTTTAAATCTAAAATAATATTTTATTATTATTTCTGGTTAATGAACATGTGTCATATTTATGACTTTAAGATTTCTAAGAAGAAATTATAACGATAAACTAGATATTCTCCAGTCTAAAATGGATTGGAGAAGATCCTATTCCTATCCTCCACTGTTAATTGTTTGAGTGGCATTAAAAGTCTTCTTGGAAAAGATAATTATAGAACACAAAGAAGAGAAATCTTTTTTAGTTTTTTTACGCATAGATTCGATTGAACGTGGCCACAGCCAACTCCACAGTCTACACCACGTGATTAAACTTTGTTAGAGCATCTTCAGCAGCGGTAGCTACTTTACCTATTCAAAATGCAATTTTTTTTTTTTTTTTCATTTTAGCTACTAATTTTTTACTACCAATTCCATCGTGCTATTTATTCCACTATCTAGTTTCTTTAAATACTATTTTTTAATGTTTCTTTTATTATTATTTTTTTTAACTCTCTGGTTTCTTCTTTCTCTCTCTCGTCTCCAACCATGACCGCAGAACACAAAACTATAATGAACCAAAATGTCCTCAAATTAACAAAATCTATTCACCCAATCGGTTGTTTGGGGAACCTAGTGAGAAAAATCATCCCAAAAGAAATTTTTCTTCAACACCCATTTTTGATAAAGGGAAATTAGCATAAAATTGGTATTAAAGCTTCATATACTTTCGGTATAAACCTAAAATTAAGTTTCAAGACTGAAAATCAACCCAAACCTCCATGGCTTGCCTCTACAACTCTCCCTTCCTTCTCCTTCTCTCCCTTCACACCACCAAATCCACTCCACTCAAGTAGCCGAAAGGAAGGTTGAACCATGGGTATTGACACATCTTTTGTGATAAAAGCTTTGCTTCCAACTCTGGATGTTTACAAAACAGTTGGCTTTTACAAAATCCTTAGCATGGGGAACAAGTTTGAGGGAGAGAGAAAGAGAAGAGAGAAAAATTAAACAATAAAAAGTAATCATTGAGAAATAATAAAATAATCTTCTAGTGTGCTACAATAAATAGTAAAATTGTGCTATTTACTGTAGCAAAATATCTCATTAACCTTGTGTGAACTTAATCTGTTGAAGATCAAAAAAGACTCAAAATAGTTAAATACACTTATTATAAGCTATTTAGCTAATCTGTTGAAGATGTTCTTAAATGTGAGCGACTCCACCCCTCTATTGTTAATCGTGGGAGTAGACATAAAAGTCTTAATTCTTTTGAAAAGATGAATTGTTTGTATTTAAAAAACACAAAGAGTTGTTTGTAATTGCTCACAAGTTCACACCGTCCAATATGGATAGGTCTAAGTCCAATATGGATAGCAATATGGATAGGACTTGGTTCTGATGTATTTATGATACTTGTAAACACACATTGTCAAAGGATAAAAAAAACCAAAGGCATAAGAAAATATTTGGATTTCAAAGCAAGAAGCCAAGTCTTAAGCAATGAAGAACTCAAGGTTGAAGAATCTCTCTAATAAGAGTTGCGATATCTTGTAAAGCTCTTTAATATTTAAACTATTGAAGCTCTTTACCCTAGAACAACATTGACCCTATAAAACAATGGGCCGGCTCCTCTCCATTTCTTTTGAATATTATATTAAAGCTTTTTTCTTTTTTCTTTTTAATATATATTTTATATTTGATTTACTAATTTTTTTTATTGGAAGTGACACCATGACTGGTAAGGTGTTGATGCAGTGCATCAACTGATTTTATAAATTTTTCTAATGATGGAGACCAATATAATTGCCCTTGTCCTGCATCACAATGAGATACGGACAACAGAGTATGCATTACCATTTGCAGTCAAATGGTAATGGCTAATAACAAGAAGCTCAAAATTACAAAGATCTGCAAATTTTAAATTACACAAAATATACACCTTTAAAGAAAATCCACTCGCTATGAAATTTGAATTACACAAAATATACATCAAGGAAAGACACCTCCTCAATTCACCTCATGATTATATTATATGTAACAAAAAGTGCTTGTATTAGGAAATTAGCAAAAAGTGCAAACCAAAAAAATATATAAAATAAAAATAAAAATACTATTACATTACTTCTCACCCATTGACATGCCCAATGCTGGAAAGAAACCATAGAATATACGCTTAATATACGCTTAAGAAACGGGTGAAAGATTAGTCAAAGATAATAACTAAAATAATAGACAAGACCTAATATCATTAAGGGCCTATTTGGGATGCATTTGAGGGGTCTAAAAGTGCGTTTAACACTTAAAAAGTCCGTTTGAAGAAAAAAGTATTCATTTCTTAAAAAAATGAAAATCGTTTTTAAGGGTAAAAAAAGCCTAAAAATTGTCAAAACGTACTTTTGATAAAAGCTTAAAAATAAAATTTTTGCCAAAAAATATTTTTTAGCTTAAAAGTTCTATTTGTGAAACACAATTTCAAAAAAACTCTAAGTCAATATAAGGATAGTCATCACATTCTACAAACATACTCCTTTAATTTGAACTCATTTGTGTGTGCCTTGAAAGATACTGTTCTTAGATTAGACTGATAAGACCTATGGTGTCACCAGAACTTGGGTGCTGTTTGTTAAACTCCTTCTCATCCCCTTAATACTATTCATTTATTTTTTTTTTTCTAAAAAATCAAAATCGAAACATTTTCACAATTTTAGTTTTTATTTCACATCATTCACTTTTTATATCATATTATTTACTTTTTACTACTA
>NC_081541.1:38737371-38740024 GCF_901000735.1 Corylus avellana | reverse complement strand
GTCAATTCACTTTAACTACAGTTGTCTATGGAAAAAAGGTTTAACAAACATACCCTTGGTTTTGGTGTAGGAAGAAAAAGTATTTCATCATTGGGTTATTAATAACGTACAGTAGGTGACTAGGTATTATATTGGGATAGCCAAAATAACAAAAGAGTTATTTTTATTAGCTTTAATTATAACAAAAATTACTAAAAAAAACACAAAAAAAAAAAAAAAAAATTCCATCCCACTAAGTTACTTTGGCTTAAAAATTGGCTAGTTACTACGTACTGTAACTAGCAAATTTGTTGAGCAATTTAGCTCAACAATATTAAATTAATTTAATAAAAAAAAATCAATTTGATTCTCTATCCTTTTCGAAAATAGTTAAAAAATATTTTTAATGAAATAGTGAGTAGAATAATTAAAATGCTGAGTGTAGCTAGTGGTATTTTTGTGATAACTGCAGGTCTCTCGAGTCGTGAGTAAAAAGTAAGTCACCTGATCTAATTTGGTATTAGAAGCATAAAATATAAGGAATAGAATTAAAAAGCTAGAAATATTTTACCATCACTTCCAATTACTGGTTGAATAACTTTAATTTGTTGCCTCTACCAACAGCTAGCAAGGATACCAGCCTGTAGGAAATGAACAAATTTATGTAAGAGACAATAACAATAACGGATTGGAGGCTCCAGCAAGTCAACCTGAATATGACATCATCGTCTTTTTGATGGCAAAGTTGGAGGTACAATCATTACTGTCCAACAAATTTATATGACAGATAAATAAGAGACAACAAATGAGATAGATATAACAATAAATTAATGCATCTACAAGAGTGAAGAGAATAGATCGGTTAGATTAAGAGCTTGTTTGAAATTGGGTTTGAAGAGTTTTTAAATCAAAAAGAGCTTTTAAGCAAAAGTTTAATTTTTAAACTTTTGTCAAAAGTGCTTTTTAGCAATTTTTAGGCTTTTTGGACCTTTAAAAGCACTTTTAATTTTTTTTATCAAACACGTACTTTTTTTTTTTCAAACAGGCTTTTTAAGTGTTAAAAGCACTTTTAAACTCCTCAAACGCAATCTCAAATAAGCTCTAAGTACATGAACATGTATATGAATAAATAGTATATATATATATATATATATATATATATATATATCAAAATCCAAACCTGGATGCTTCTCCTTGCATGTGTTTATCCTCCAAAGTTTCTTCTATGCATAATTTGTGCAGTACTACACTTCTGGGTTATCGCAAAAACATAAAGTAGCAAATGGGCATGTGATATATATGCTACATTTTAATGTATGGTTATCTGCACATATTTTATGCAATAAAAGCTTTGCTTCCAACTCTGGACGTTTACAAAACAGTGGGCTTACAAAATCCTTTAGCTAGCCCATCCAACCAACTCTCTGGGGGAAATGACTAGCTAGATGATCTTTGAGTCAGAATTCGAATAATTTTTACCACGTTGACAAGCATCACATACTGAGTTTCTTTCATGGCAGACTGCTTTACGGCCTTGCTTTAAGCCCTTTGTAACCGAGATTTCACAGAATAAGAACTTGAGTTACTCAAGGCTAGTTTTTTTTTTTTTTTTTTTTTTGAGTTGTTATTTTTGTTAGAATATATGGAAAATATATAATATTTTTCGTATATTCCATAATTATGCTCATATCAAATATTTTCTATTTATGGGTTGATTGTAATCATATATTGAGATTGTAATCAAATCAAGGGGATTTGATTACCAAACTTGTATTTAGACATTACCCTATAAATAGGGACATTTATATTGTAGACAAATCAAGTTAATGAGCACAATGTAGGAGTATTCCGTGTGGTAGACGTAGGTGTCTAACACCGAACCACCCGTAAGTTCTTTGTGTTTATTTTCTATATTGCTTCCGCTTATATTCTCTCATATTTATTATTTCAACATGGTATCAGAGCTATTGGCTTATGCTAGTCTATCTAATGGTCCTGTGAATTATATATTTTTTCTTCAATTTATTGTCTATTTCCAAAAAAAAAAAAAAAAACAGATTTGCAGCACACACGGCTGCTTCCCATGTCTACACACACCATTCAGGAACGGGACGGGCACAATGACTAGGTCTCTCTTGCGTGCGCTTCTACCCCAACACGCTCCAGCCCACCATCATCATTCACCGGCCAGTCACTGTGTTGAGTGGCTTGCCGATCTTGTTCCTCCAGCTTCCGTCTTCGGGCAAATCTAGCCACCGCAACCAGCCACTCCGGGAGCAGCCCTAGCCTTTTCAATGGTTTCGTTCCATCTCTCTCCACAATAGACCATAGTCATCCTCTTCGGCGTCAACTTCTCCACCGTCTTCGTCTCCCTCAGATTTCATCTCCGTTCATGTGCCTTCTCCGGTTGTCAAAGCCCACCACCGGCGCGAGCAGCGTTTCCGTATGCCTCCGACTTCAAACAGCGTGTTCTGGCGTCCTACGAGACTGATGTACGTGGTAGGAGGCTAGGAGATGCGTTTGCTGGAAATTTGGGTAAGAAATTCAAGGAGTATGTTTGGTTACAGGTGTGAGTTATCTTACTTGAGTGCAAAGCTATTCCTATTCTAGTATAGGAATATGATATCTTAGTTTAGTTGTTATACCTGGAGTTGTTTGGTTACGGGAATAAGGT
>NC_081541.1:38603105-38737271 GCF_901000735.1 Corylus avellana | reverse complement strand
AAATTTTTTTAAAAAATTCTGTTTTTTTTGTTGTTATAAAAAAATATTTTCTAATAACTTTTTAAAATAAAATTTTCTGTTTAAAAAAAAAAAACTAACAATTTTCGTTTAAGAAAATAAAAGATTTCGTTTCTAAAACATTTTTTTTTTTTAAATGTTTCTTTTTGTTTAGAGAAAAAATTGTTTTAAAAAAAATTCGTTTGTAAAAAAAAAAATTAAAAATTTTCGTTTATATATATATATATATATTTTTTTTTAAAAAAAAAAAAATCAAAAATTATTTCTTTATTTATTTTTTTGAATTTATAGGGGTATTTTTGTCTTATTGAAAAATACATAGGGGCATTTTTATATTTTTACTAGCCTTGGGGGGGACATTGACAATGTTTTGGTAGTTTGGGGAGGAAATTGTCACAATTAAAAGTTTGGGGAATACATTGTCAATTGGGTGATAGTTTGAGGAGGGTATGTGGGCTGTACCCTGTGTTTAATTTAGCGAATCACTTCAAAGATGAATGCAATAGCATGATTATGTTGTTAAAGCCCTTACCAAATGCCACCTTTAAACGTTTTAGTCTTAAGAGCCATCTCAATTGAGTAATCACATATTTTCCTGCAAAAACAGCTAATTAATCAGTCTAATATCAACAACTCATGTTCTTATTACATGAACTAATTAAAGGCCTTTATCACCAATTCATTCTCTTCCATGTTTGGATTTCACACAAAAGGGAAAGCTAATGAAAATAAGAACTTCACAAACTTGCTGAAATGATCAATTCACATGTCTAGTAGTTGTTCATTATTAAAATTATTGCAGTTGGAAAAGCATAAGATGAAAATAATTGAGAATTTGTTTTACAAGCATATTGAGAAAAATTAACACAATATTGATTCACAATATTTAAACGTGAACCTATGCTTCACAAGGAATCATATCCAAGAACTAGCTACGTTCTCCTTGATTTATGGTTCATTCCTTGATTTAGGCTGCTTTTGTACATGGCATTTCCTCTTTGAGTACTCTGTAGAAGTTTCAGTTATAAATCAGAACTCTACACACTATTTTGGTAAGTTAACCAAATCAGTGCTTCTCAAATTTTTTCATTGAGTCCTTTCCAAACCAATTAATGATATGCATGCGACAAGTTAATTCTTACCATTCAATTGCCAAATTTGACCCTCCCAAGAAAATGACATCACTCTGTTTTGATTCAAGAAGCCCCTGAATTCTCATGAGAAACCTAAACCATTCAAAGCCAAAGTGCCATGCAACAACTCAATTAACAGCACGATGTAAGGTAAAAATGAGAACAGAAATATAGGATATCCTTCAGAGCTCAATTGCATGCCTTCTCTGAAATCTTCTCGTGGAGTATTTTAGCCTCTAACTAAGATAATCTTAAATGGACTTTTTGATAAAAGAAAATGCCCAAAAATTTCAAATTTCATATTAAGAAGTACATAACAGAAGCAACTTATTAATACAATCATTGCACAAATCCCCCATAATTCTCGTACCCCATTCTGCTTTCATATGCATTTCCCTCTAAAATTCAGAAACTCAAGAGAATAAAAGAAACAATAGCTCAAAAATTATAATGCAAATAAAAAACTAAGCTAATTAACCAAAAATAGGCATTGATATTTAGAATGGAATTATTCAAGAGCCAAATATTTTAATTGAATATTTGTAGATAAAGTGACATGTGGATCTTCAATTATGTAACAAATAATTGAACCAAAATGAATACCAGTGCAGCAAGGCTGTTCTCCGAGTGTTGTTTACAGATTGGATCTTCCGTAAAATATTTGCTCGAGTTCATCAAGTGCTAGTTTTCACTCTGTTAAAACAATGAGAAATAAAGCAGTAAAGCACCAAGAATTCATCACCTCATCAACTCTGTTTCCACAAAACTATGTATCCATAGAAGTGAAGAAATGAAATAAAAATAATAATTTACCAACTATTTCTCCTAAAATGTGAAGAATCACGTATGCAGTGCCCTATATTTTTTTAACAACCTTCCAATCCCCTGTTTCGCCTATGCTTCAATTTGTTATACCGCTTCTGCATCTGAAAATTAACGACCAAGAAATATTGAGAGATAAAAATAAAGAAAACGAAGGTGTAGAAGGTGGGCACTTTAATTTCTATAAAGCATTCAAATAAAATGAAGAGTAATATACCTGAATCAGTCGAAAGTACATGGGTGATCAAATTTTCTTCTTGCTGAGGTGGATACTGTAAGTCTAACTCTGGAATGTGAGCGATCTTGGGCCAATCCTCACCTGTGTGTCTCTTGCATCTTTGCAATAGGATGGGACAATCTACAATTGTTAGCTTCTGCAAAGACGTTAGCCTACGCATTCCTTCGGGGAGTGATGCCAATCTGGAGCATCCACAAATTTCAAGCACTTGAAGTGATTCGCAGTTGTGGATCCACTCTGGTATAGCCGTCAAGCTTTCACAATTTGAAATCTTGAGCTTCTGTAGAGTGGTAGCATGTTGCAGCCCCGAGGGGAGAGACGCCAATTTTGGAAGACTTGAGAAGCAAAGGGAGAGGAGGCCTTGCCATTGCATCCCATCCTCACTGTTGGCTAGCTCAAGATTAGGACAATCCCCAAGATAAAGGTCTTGAAGGGAAATGAGATGTTGTATACCTAGGGAGAGAGACTTTAATCTATGGCAATCAGATATCGTCAAAGACTCAAGAGAAGTGAGATTTTGCAGTGACAAAGTTTCTAGATCGGGAATGAAAGTCAATTTTATATTCTTCAATTTTGAAAGAGGTGTGAATGAAGAGGAGTATGTTGCTGTTGACGTTGGGCTTTGCGGTGCTGCCATATTCATCATCATTGTCTGTTGCAGTGGCTTTGAGCTAGCTTTGTAAAGGAACAACTCTTCTTCAAGATGTGGAAACATTGGCATGGAAGTCAACATAGGGCAATTCCTGGCTTTTAATTCTGAAAGACGAGGAAAAGAAGGGAGTAAACGATGCTCCGTTATTTCAACGGAATTATCACTATCACTAATTACCTCCACAGCAGAATCCCTCCTCCTCCTCCACCCCTTGAGATTAGGGCATTTAGAGAGCCGGATATACTTGAGGGATGGGAAAAATGGTGTTGGTGCCATTGAAGAAGAATAGAACTCATTGCTATCACCGTCGTCTGATATGTACTCAATAGCCTCCAATTCTATAAGAGAAAGCTTCTTGAGGGAAGGCAGTTGACTCAATGGTGGCAGATATTGGCATCTATTACACCTAGTTAATTGAAATATAACAAGATTTTTGAGTAACAAAATCCAACTCGGAAGCTTTGAACCACGATAGCATTTTAAGAATAGATTTTTCAAATTTGGGTGTGGTTGGAAGCCTTTCAATGACGCTTCATCCTCAGCAACATCTGAATCATTGACACGTCCTTTAGCACTCCACCGTATACGCAAAGTATGAAGATGTTGTTTCTTATTTAGACTTGCAGCCTTACATTCTGATGCAACACCTTTCTCATGTCCTAGATTTACAATCTTTAGCTCTCCTCTCAGCTTATTTAATCCCTTTAGTTCTTGTAAACCACTGTTACCACTATGTCTGGAAAGAGAATCCGAATAGACAAAAAATGTGGATAATGTCTGAAGATTAGTTAGTTGCCCCAATCCAAGTGGCATATACGTTAAACCACATCCATCTATCTCAAGATGCCTAAGGTTGACTAATTTTTTAATATCTCTCGGCAATTCTTTTAGTGACAAACAATAGGAGAGTCTTAGTGTTTGCAAATTTTGCAAACTGGTTATAGAATCAGGCAACTTCTCCAGATTTCTGTTTTCAGAAAGATCGAGATATCTTAAATGCTTCAACTTCCTGATAAACCTTAAATTTTGAAACCTATCAAGAGGCTGCTCAAGACTAAAATCATAAAACTTTTTCAAATCCAACACGCGTAAGAACTTGGAACTTGAAAAAGTTGCATCACAATCAATATTATCCTCAAAGTATTGTCCAAAGCAAAGAAATGTTCGCATCCTACTTGCTTTACACAATAATGTTGAAACTCCACGTGAAATATTTATATTGTAAGCAACTGATACATGACGAGTTTTCTCACCAATGTTTCTCTTCTTATCATCTAATGTGGTGATCAACGTTCCTGCCACTGATATGGCAAGATCATGCATGAGGTCATGCATTTTGCATTCAATTACGTTACCAAACTCATCCATCTTAGCTTCCTGAAAGAATGATCTCAAAAGTAAATCCATAAAATATTCATTACCAACATCTTCCATTTTAGCTTCTTGATCATCACATGACTTGACAAACCCTTGCGCTATCCAAAGTTTAATCAGAGTTGATTTTTCAATCTCGTAATCCTTTGGAAACAAACTACAATATGCAAAGCAGTGCTTCAAATGTGAAGGAAGATGATTATAACTTAGCTTCAAAGTTGGTAAGATGCCATTTTCTTTTGGATATATTTTTGAGAGTTCATTATTCTTAAAAGACAACCACTCTGTTTCAGGATTTTTGGAGCCTAGTAAACTTCCGATTGTCCTTATGGCTAGAGGGACACCTAAACACTTTTGTAGGATCTCCCTCCCAAGTGCTACGATGCTCGAATTCTCCAGCTCTTGTCCATTCTTAAATGCCTTCTGCTTAAATAAAGACCATGACGCTTCTTCGTCTAAACCCCTTAAGGAATATGATTCAACTGTCCCAATAATCCTTGCAACGCTTTCCTGGCGGATGGTCCTTGCAACGATTTCATTGCGGGTAGTCACCAATATTCTACTGCCTCTTGTACCACCCATCAGCACTTTTTTCAAGCGACACCATTTTTCATCATCCTCATTCCACACATCATCCAACACGAGAAAGTATTTCTTACCATCGATTTCTTTTTTAAGATAACCTATCAATGTATCCATTTCAACGGTTTCTGGTTTCTTCTTTGTTGCAGATTCTAAGATTTTTTCAACAATATTTTTAACATCAAAGGTATCAGACACACACACCCACATTCTAAGCTCAAAATGCTTTTGGATTTTGTCATCGTTAAAAATGAGTTGAGCGAATGTGGTTTTTCCTAATCCACCAATGCCAACAATCGGAAGGATTGAAACATTCTCTTCAACGTTGGAGTTCATCAGACGGTGTACAACTGCATTCTTATCATCCTCTCGCCCAATAACTTCTTCCGCAAGTACAAAAGAATGAGTGTTATCCCTCACCCTGTTCCCAACTTGTGTCTCTATAGGGCGCACCTCCAAGTTGAATCTCTGCCTCTCGATGTCGATGGCAGCTAACCTCAGTCTCATGCCCTTAATCTTGTGGGCCATTTTATGACGAAAGGCAAACTGGTTTGATTCGGAAAAAAAAATGCGTACCTTTTTGGCCTTCTTATCACGGGTCATTATATCTCTTCGTAGAGCTTCAGTTGAAACCTCATCTAACAAGTCATCAGCATCGTACATGGCATCTTCTAGCCTTTCAAGCCAACGTGTGACAGCACGGTCTCCATCAGCCTGTTTGTCCTCCGCATCCAGAAGCACATCTTTGATTGTTGAAACGGTGTTGGTGAGGCTTTGAAGCTCATCTTTGACACCCCATAGCAGTCCGATCTCTTTGGCAGCCAGTGAGCCCAAAGTCCCAATGATTCGCTCGGCAACAACGGAGAGAAGCAGTTCCGCCATTTCCTGATGGTGAGTGAAAGAATGCTCAAACTCTTGAAGAAGCAGCTGAAGGGTAGAATGAAGAAATGGTTTGACAAGATATCGACAGGGGAGGTAAAACCAGAAATAAGATATGTTAAACAGTTTTTTTTTTTTTTTTTTTTTTTATGCCGTAGATGAGATAGGCCACATATTACGCATAATTAATTGATTTTTATTAGGCCTATAACGATAAGAACAATTTTGGACCGTCGTTTAAACTATTGGAAAGGCAAATCCATGATATTTTATTATTTTCGTTGAGAGGGGTGCGAGATCTCCACTATCTCTGCCAGATTTGATGCAAACAAATAACAGCTATGAAAACAAATAACAAATTTAATTCCACCGTCCAATCCTCGATTGTTAATCCTGGGAAACCTTGTTAATCATATTACAAGTGGTGCATACCTTCCACCGTCCTATCCTCCGTTGTTAACATCCACAAGGAACAAACTGCAGCAGGCCTAGAAAGCCCCTTGCAGTTCCAAGATAGAATTTTCATGATAGCTTGGGTGACATTTCATTGTCCCCTGAATCAGAGAATGTGCTGTGGGAAGGTAGAGCAACAGATGAGACCTGCTTGCCCTTGCGAGCTGCTTTGAAGAAATGGCAAGTTGATTGGTTAAGAGGGGGGCTAGGCAGAGTGGAGATGGAGTCATACTAGTATGAGGTGTCCATATCATCAGAATCCAATAGAGTAGGGTGAGAGGATCCTGGGCCTTAATACTAATTGCTTTTCTTTTTTTTTCTAAAAAAATCCCAACGTGAAACATTTTCACAGTTTTAGTTTTTATTTCACATTATTCACTTTTTATATCACATTATTTACTTTTTACTATTATTTTTAAAAAAATTACTACAAAACAAAACTTTTTCATTTTTTTATACCACTTTTTCACTTTTTTGTACTAAAAATTTTGACTCTTTTGTTTTTTTTTTTTTTTTGTTCCACATCAATTCACTTTAACTACGGTGTCTATGGAAAAAAAGGTTTAACAAACATACCCTTGGTTTTGGTATAGGAAGAAAAAGTATTTCATCATTCGGTTATTAATAACGTACAGTAGGTGTTATATTGGGATAGCCAAAATAACAAAAGAGTTATTTTTATTAGCTTTAATTATAACAAAAATTACTAAAAAAAACACAAAATTTTTTTTTCATCCGCCTAAGTTACTTTGGCTTAAAAATTGGCTAGTTACTGCGTACTGTGACTAGCAAATTTGTTGAGCAATTTAGCTCAACAATATTAAATTAATTTAATAAAAAAAATCAATTTGATTCTTTATCTTTTTCGAAAATAGTTAAAAAATATTTGTAATGAAATAGTGAGAGTAGAATAACTAAAATGCTGAGTGTAGCTAGTGGTATTTTTGTGATAACTGCAGGTCTCTCGAGTCTTGGGTAAAAAGTAAGTCACGTAATCTAATCGGGTATTAGAAGCATAAAATATAAGGTATAGAATTAGAAAGCTAGAAATATTTTACCATCACTTCCAATTACTGGTTGAATAACTTTGTTGCCTCTACCAACAGCTAGCAAGGATACCAGCCTGTAGGAAATGAACAAATTTATATCAGACACAATAGCAATAACGGATTGGAGGCTCGAGCAAGTCAACCTAAATTCGACATGCTAGCCCGTTTTGCCAATCTTTACCACTGATCATGGTCTTTTTGATGGCAAAGTTGGAGGTACAATCTTTTCTGTCCCACAAATTTATATGACAGATAAATAAGAGACAACAAATGAGATAGATATAACAATAAATTAATGCATCTACAAGAGTAAAGATAATAGATTAGATTAAGTACATGAACATGTATATGAATAAATAGTATATATATATATCAAAATCCAAACTTGAATTCTTCTCCTTGCATGTGTTTATCCTCCAAAGTTTCTTCTATACATAATTTGTGTAGTACTACACTTCTGGGTTATCGCAAAAACATAAAGTAGCAAATGGGCATGTGATATATATGCTACATTTTAATGTATGGTTATCTGCACATATTTTATGCAATAAAAGCTTTGCTTCCAACTCTGGACGTTTACAAAACAGTGGGCTTACAAAATCCTTTAGCTAGCCCATCCAACCAACTCTCTGGGGGAAATGACTAGCTAGATGATCTTTGAGTCAGAATTCGAATAATTTTTACCACGTTGACAAGCATCACATACTGAGTTTCTTTCATGGCAGACTGCTTTACGGCCTTGCTTTAAGCCCTTTGTAACCGAGATTTCACAGAATAAGAACTTGAGTTACTCAAGGCTAGTTTTTTTTTTTTTTTTTTTTTTGAGTTGTTATTTTTGTTAGAATATATGGAAAATATATAATATTTTTCGTATATTCCATAATTATGCTCATATCAAATATTTTCTATTTATGGGTTGATTGTAATCATATATTGAGATTGTAATCAAATCAAGGGGATTTGATTACCAAACTTGTATTTAGACATTACCCTATAAATAGGGACATTTATATTGTAGACAAATCAAGTTAATGAGCACAATGTAGGAGTATTCCGTGTGGTAGACGTAGGTGTCTAACACCGAACCACCCGTAAGTTCTTTGTGTTTATTTTCTATATTGCTTCCGCTTATATTCTCTCATATTTATTATTTCAACATGGTATCAGAGCTATTGGCTTATGCTAGTCTATCTAATGGTCCTGTGAATTATATATTTTTTCTTCAATTTATTGTCTATTTCCAAAAAAAAAAAAAAAAACAGATTTGCAGCACACACGGCTGCTTCCCATGTCTACACACACCATTCAGGAACGGGACGGGCACAATGACTAGGTCTCTCTTGCGTGCGCTTCTACCCCAACACGCTCCAGCCCACCATCATCATTCACCGGCCAGTCACTGTGTTGAGTGGCTTGCCGATCTTGTTCCTCCAGCTTCCGTCTTCGGGCAAATCTAGCCACCGCAACCAGCCACTCCGGGAGCAGCCCTAGCCTTTTCAATGGTTTCGTTCCATCTCTCTCCACAATAGACCATAGTCATCCTCTTCGGCGTCAACTTCTCCACCGTCTTCGTCTCCCTCAGATTTCATCTCCGTTCATGTGCCTTCTCCGGTTGTCAAAGCCCACCACCGGCGCGAGCAGCGTTTCCGTATGCCTCCGACTTCAAACAGCGTGTTCTGGCGTCCTACGAGACTGATGTACGTGGTAGGAGGCTAGGAGATGCGTTTGCTGGAAATTTGGGTAAGAAATTCAAGGAGTATGTTTGGTTACAGGTGTGAGTTATCTTACTTGAGTGCAAAGCTATTCCTATTCTAGTATAGGAATATGATATCTTAGTTTAGTTGTTATACCTGGAGTTGTTTGGTTACGGGAATAAGGTGATCCTTATCCCAACTTATATAGTACGAAAAAAAAAAAAAAAAAATGCTGCATGTGGCGTGGAGTGAGGAAAGAGAAAAGAAAGAAAAGAAAAGGGAGAAAAGAGATGGCGTCAGCCAACAGGAAGAAGAAATAGTCCAAGTGGACCACATCACGCGCCCCACGCGCCGGTCAGATTCGGTATGCCGATTTCAGAACCGCCCAAGTGGGCTCATTTTCTTTCTATTTTTGGCCCAAGTCGGCCCTTTTTGTTTTTGGCTCATAGTCAGCCCTGGCCCGTTGTCGGCCCTTTTTTAAGTTTGGCTCATTGTCAGCCTTGGCCCGTTGTCGGCCCCTTTCGAAGTTTGGCTCGTTGTCAGCCATGGCCCGTTGTCAGCCCATTTTGAAGTTTGACTCCTTGTTAGTCCTAGCCCGTTGTCGGCCCATTTTGAAGTTTGGCCTGTTGTCAGGCCTTTAGAATCTGCATTCACCAACCACCTACCGCCGTCTCTGGCCGCCCGCTAGCCTCTATCTCCTCCGGCAGTCGCCACCATCTACGGCTTGTTCTCGGCCTCTGCCATCGCCATCATCATTATTTTGGATCTAAAACTCAAGGTTCAAGAATATTCCACCTTGAGTTTGAGGGGGGATGTTAGAGTATATGGAAAATATATAATATTTTCCATAATTATGCTGATATCAAATATTCTCTATTTATGGGTTGATTGTAATCATATATTGAGATTGTAATCAAATCAAGGAGATTTGTTTACCAAACTTGTATTTAGACATTATCCTATAAATAGGGACCTTTGTATTGTAGACAAATCAAGTTAATGAGCACAATGTAGCCCTTAGGGGTATTTCTAGTGATGGATGTAGGTGTCTAACACCGAATCACCCGTAAGTTTTTTGTGCTCATTCTCTCTCTTGCTTCCGCTATTATTCCCACATTATCATTATTTTAACATGGTATCAAAGCTATTTAATAATTTTTATTTTATTAAGTGTATTTTCGAAATTGGAAAGCACGAGTAATGTAACATGTTGTAAGTGCATTTGTGAATGTAGAGTCTCACATTAAGAAAATATAAAAGAAAAAAGTAATTAATATACCTAAGTGAACCTTAGCCCATTAGCTTAAGCTTTTGGGCGAGAGCTATGTTCAACTATGTATATTAATGTACTCTGAGTAAAAACTTTATAACTACTTTATCTCCTAACAAGTGGTATTAAAGCCATGGTTAGTTTCCTAGGATGGGTGTACGGAAACACTCTTTGAAATGTAAAGAGACTCACAAGTGAGGGAGAGTTTGGTCAATGTGAAGAAACTCACAACTCACAAGTGAGGGGGAGTGATTGTGGTATTTTTGTGACCAAAAACATCAATTATAAAAATAATCACTCGCAATAGGACGAATCTTTGTAGGATACGGCTATAGAGAGGGTGTCGAACCTCAAGAACTGCAAGGGTTTTATTATCAAAATTCGAAAGATTAAAATTAACTTAATTAAAAAGAGAATTAATTTGATTTTCTTTAAAAGTAAAGTGCATGACAATAAAAGAGATTTAAAATAAGAGAGAGAGAGTGTAGGGTATTGATTTCACCTCTATCCGTACAACAATGGCTAATCATAATTAATCTCATAAATTCATTCTATGCATGTTATAAATAAACAAGAAATTACCTTATTAAAAAATAAGTATAATCTATCTTTGGTTGGCACAGATCGTTCACCTAACCACTAAGATGCGATACTACCCATCTTCCCTAGATATAAATTATCAAATTCTTTAACAAGATACATAAAATCAATGAATAAGTGTAACCCATCTTCGGTTGGCACGGACTGTCAACCTAAATTACACTAAACTAAGGTGTAGTACAACCCATCTTCCCTAGGCATGGCCTATCAAATCCTATTGATCATATATCAATTAAACCCATTGTATAACCATCATCCTTATAATCACAGAAAACAATAATGATTTGATTTCAATAAAAGTAAAATACTTTCTAAGACAAGATAAGAATTTCACAAATATTGATTTTGGAATTTAAGAACAATTTCATTTAATAATTAAGAACATAATCAAAAGGTAGCAATTCTTATAATTATGCAATCAACATGCATAAATTAAAAATCCGAAATTAAATACAATCAAACCATTATGCTTGGATAGGGTTACATCAACACCCCACGAAGGGGTTTAGCCATTCATGATCTTCTAAGCTCCAAAGACAATTTTTTGATTTCTAGCACTAGGAAGTGGTGTGTTCTTTTTCTCAATGCTTGGAGGCCTATTTATAGGGCTTAGGAGAGTCATACAAGCCCTAGTAATCCTAGAAATTTCGGAGATTTAAGTCCAAGTCCAATTAGAATAAAGAAAACCTAAGTCTAAATCGGAATAGGATTCACCCAAAATTGCATTCCTATCTTTCGGGGCGATTTTGGCATTGCGGTGCTCCGAATTAGGAAAATACTATTTCACAATGATTTGTAGAAATTTTAGTTATATTTCCAATACCGCTAGAATCACCTCAATCGGATATTTTAGCTGAAAGTTATGGCCAAAATACCGAGACATATGCATAATCCAAATTTGAATCCAATCCGATTTTAACTCCAATTTGAGAAATTTCAAATTAATCATTTTCTTTATTTGATTAAACTTAACCACAACATATAGGTCTTCTGTTATGATTGGCTAAGCGTAATCATCTCAAAATGTGCTTTTAAGCCCAAAATCAATGGAATTAATTGCCTCTTTATTTATAACTTGAAAACACAAAAACAAAACAAAATCAAACAAATAACAACGCTAAGGAATTAACATATGCAAATTAAGGGGCTTGAATGTGTAATATTTGGCACTTATCACACCCCCAAACTTACATATTGCTAGTCCCTTAGCAATACAAAACAGAAAATAAACTGAAAAACAAAAAGATAAGTCCATCTTTCGTGGGATGTACGATTGCATTTAGTGTATGCAACAAGCCTTTTAAACCCCTAGGCATTCCCTAGAGGACGAGTGAAGTCTCGTGAGGGTTTTCCAGAAATGTTACCCACAAACATCATGCAAGAGTTCATGTTATTTAAAACTTAAGGTATTACTCAAAACCATGATTTTTCATTCATTAGCAAACTTAAAAAGATAAACTCCATCTTCACAATGAATTGGAATTTTAAAATTTAATTACTTACAAAAGACATGATAAGTTATCACAAGTTCAAAACAATGTAAGGTGAACTAACACATAAATATGAAGCTTTCAAGTATTTCCAATGTGCAATGTCTCATATCTTAAAGTTCACTGAAATCTCTATTAGAAAGAACAACAATGGCATATTTGTCTCTTTTTTTTTTTTTTTATCAGGTTATGCAATGTTTGGTTCCCTTAAGCTTTCTAATTGACCCATGTAACGAGTGTTAAGTCAATGACTTCCAAACCAAATGGTTTTAGGGCTTTAGGTGTAGACACCCCTAGGACTTACTAACTCGAGTCAAAAAGGGTACGAAACGAAACTAACCATGACATCAATCAAATCAAAAAATTTCACCTTTTGACGTGAACACTCAATGCTTTGAGGCAAGAGGCCCAATTACTTAGTGAAAAGCTTATCAATGATTTCTTTTTTCTTTTTTTTATCACATATGTATATGCCAAAGTATCAATCTAATAAATAATCCAGTTTCACCCAAGACATAGAAACACACACATTAGACTTCATATCATACCACACAAATGATGTGCTAATGTGCTTGTATAAGATTAGATCAAACATGTGAATTTTCAACTGTCCTAAGCAAGTAACCAAACTGAAAAACTCAATTATCAGATCATGTGTTTAAAATTTTAAGCTGACCAATGAAATCAAATCACAATTTTTAAGATCAACCAAAATTTTAAGACAAACATGAAAATGCATATATTTTTTTCTTTTTGATTTTTCACAAATAAAAATAAAATAAAACTAGGACAAAGTGTGTGTAAAGTGTCCCCCATACCTCCAAACTTAAACTACACATTGTCCCCAATGTGTGTATAATATGGAAAGAATTTACCCGGGAGATGGACGAACTGTTTGAAATACCATGGCTCATTGCACACCCCCAAACTTGAATTGAAGCACACTTGTCCCTGCAAAACAAAGTGATACTCCAACCAAATACCAATCAAGTGCACACATTGTTGTAAAAATATAATCAAGGAAGGAAACAACAATGGATAAAGTAAACCTGGATGGAGATCATGTACCCTGGTGGAATGAGGAGTCGAGCGCACAGGGTCTGCGCTCGATCTTATGAAACTGACTCATCTAGTCAAAATATATGGAATCTGCTAAGTCAACGGAATCCACATCCTTGATTCATACAGTATTCTCTGACCCTTAAGTTTAAATTTGAAGCACCAATCTTTTCTTCTCTTGGACCAAAGAGAATAAATTTTACCCACAAATGGGTAATTCCAAATGTCAGCATATCGAGGTAAATCATTCTGAGTATTCCCAAACAATTTCTCATCCGAAAAGGAATCATGAATTGGAATAAAATGGGGAAAATACTTGGGGAGTTTTTCTACCTTGATGGTCTCTTTTTGCTTGTCTAACAGCCCTAACAGACTATCCTCCTGGCCTTTTGGTAAGTCATAAGAAAAAATGACCGGGATAGTGTCATCTGTCCCTAAAAATGAAGATTTCAGATTACCTGGAACAGGGGCTTGGGGCTCATATGGCATCTTGGAAATAGGAGATGATGGTGAAGAAGCCTTAGTGCTCGCTTCCTTGCTTTTTTCTCGATGTAGATCCTGTGGGACCTCAATTTGCTCCTCCTTCCTTTCTTCCATGTGGTTTTCGACCACCTCTCCACTCCTCAATGTAGTGATAACTTGCTCATGACAAGAAGTACTTTCTTCCTCCATGTAGTGTCCATTAGGATTGGCCATCGGCTGACTTTGAAACTCTTCTTCTTCCATCCTATTGAGGTGGTTGATGATTTGTTCAACATGAGCTTCCATCTTGGTGTCTATCTTGGCGAAGAATTGAGGGGTATAAAGTTTCTGTTGCGACTCCATAATCTGATTAGCTTCCTTCATTTTGCTAATAGCTTTCAACACTTTATTTTGAAAGTCAGCATCTGAGAGAGGAGGTGACTCCTCTTGGTATTGTTGTTGTGGAGGCCAATAGATGGGTGATGGCTCCTCTTCGTGAGCTTCTATCTTGGCAATGGATTGAGAGTTCACCATCTCCTAAACAACCTGACTCACCTCGCTCACAAGTTTCGACATCTTTTCTAAAAAAATTTCCTGAGAAGCGGACATTTTTTCTTGACAGTCAGAACCCATCGAAGGAGGTGGTTCGGTTTGGTATTTCTGCATTGGAGTTGCTTGATATTGAGAGGAATATGATTGATCATTGAACTGCGGATCGGCTTGATGGTGCAATTCATGAAATCATGAAGCATAATTTCCAAGAGCTTGAACATGCCACGAGAGATTAGACTGGTTGCTCCAAACCGGGTTATAGGGATCAGAATAAAGATCATTCCCCGGTCTAAAGAACGGTCTGTTCATATGCTCATAAGAATAATTAAAAAATTGTCCTGCTATAGGACAATCTCTAATATGTTGATAAGGACTATAGCAATATGAACATGGTCCATGGGGTGTTGGAATGCCTCCTCACATGAACTAAACTAATAGAATTAACATAAAATAACAACAAAAAAATAAAAATAAAAACTCACAAACGGCCCTTAGGTGCGCTGAAAATTTGGATGCCGACTACTACTAATGCGCTCGATCACACGGTAGGGTACGCTCGAGTGTACTGCCGTCGATGGGTGCGAGCGTAGGCGTGGAAGGATCGAGAGTAGAAAGTGGAGTGCGTACGTGGGTTCGATCGCACGCGGGCTGCGCTCAATCGCAGTCACAAAGATGGGCAGCTACAGACTTGTTTGAGAATTCTAAAAAATAAATAAATAAAAATAAAAATAAAACACAAAAAAAAAAAAAAAAAAAAAAAAAATTAAAGTTAGCAACGGAAAACGGGAAAATAGATTATTAAGCTAAAATTAATCCTTAAAATTTGACAATAAAAACGTTAAGCAGTCCCCGACAACGGCGCCAAAAATTGATGTGGTATTTTTGTGACCAAAAATATCAATTATAAAAATAACCACTCACAATAGGACGAATCTTTGTAGAATACGGCTATAGAGAGGGTGTCGAACCTCAAGGACTGTAAGGGTTTTACTATCAAAATTCGAAAGATTAAAATTAACTTAATTAAAAAGAGAATTGATTTGATTTTTTTTTAAAAGTAAAGTGTATGAAAATAAAAGAGATTTAAAATAAGAGAGAGAGTGTAGGGTATTGACTTCACATCTATCCGCACAACAATGGCTAATCATTATTAATCCCATAAATTCATTCTATGCATGTTATAAATAAACAATAAATTACCTTATTAAAGAATAAGCATAATCTATCTTTGGTTGGCACGGATCGTCCACCTAACCACTAAGATGCGGTACAACCCGTCTTCCCTAGGTATAAATTATCAAATTGTTTAACAGGATACATACAATCAATGAATAAGTGTAACCCATCTTCGGTTGGCACGGACTGTTTACCTAAATTACACTAAACTAGGGTGTAGGACAATTAATCTTTCCTAGGCATGGTCTATCAAATCCTATTGATCATATGTCAATTAAACCCATTGTATAACCATCATCTTCATAATCACAGAAAACAAAAATGATTTGATTTCAATAAAAGTAAAATACTTTCTAAGACAAAAGAAGAATTTCATAAATATTGATTTTGGAATTTAAAAACAATTGCATTTAATAATTAATAACAGAATCAAAGGGTAGCAATTCTCATAGTTATACAATCAACATGCATAAATTGAAAAATTTAGAAATTAAATACAATCAAACCATTATGCTTGGATAGAGTTACATCAACACCCCACGAAGGGGTTTAGGCACTCATGATCTTCTAAGTTCCAAAGACAATTTTCTGATTTCTAGTTCTAGGAAGCGGTGTGTCCTTTTTCTCCATGCTTAGAGGCCTATTTATAGGGCTTAAGAGAGTCATAGAAGCCCTAGTAATCCTAGAAATTTCGGAGATTTAAGTCCAAGTCCAATTAGGATAAAGAAAACCTAAGTCCAAATCGGAATTGGATTCGCCCAGAATTGCATTCCTATCTTGCAGGGCGATTTTGGCATTGCAGCGCTCCGAATTAGGAAAATGATATTTCACAATGATTTGTAGAAACTTGAGTTAGCTTTCCAATTCCGCTTGAATCACCTCAATCGGATATTTTAGCTGAAAGTTATGGCCAAAATACCGAGACTTATGCAGAATCCAAATTTGAATCCAATCTAATTTTGACTCCAATTTGAGAAATTCCGAATTAATCATTTTCTTTATTTGATTGAACTTAACCACAACATATAGGTCCTCTATTATGATTGGCCAAGCTTAATCATCTCAAAGTGTGCTTTTAAGCCCAAAATCAATGAAATTAATTGCATCTTTATTTATAACCTAAAAACACAAAAACAAAACAAAATCAAAGAAATAACAACGCTAAGGAATTAACATATGCAAATAAAGGGGCTTGAATATGCAACATTTGGCACTTATCATGGAGATTGTTGTGAATACATACACTCTCACTTTTTTCACATTCATTTTCACACTTTCTAGCTTTAAAAACTACCATTGAATTTAGAATGAATCTTTAATCCAATAACTTTAAAAGCCACCTAATTAAGTTGTTATAAAAATAATAGAAAGCAAGAAATAAAAATTACTCCTAAAGTGAGTTACAATGTCGGTTTCTTTAAGAAATTATTTGCCCCCACCATAATTGATATGCAAAGGGTTACTGCAAATATTTCTTCAAGATACAATAGAGTCCATAAATCTTTTGTAGTTTAGTTGCATTTTGCACAAACAAAGCTAAACCCAAACATTCAGATTTTTTATTTTAGCAAGAGACAGAGACTCAAATTTTAAGCATAGAAGGTGTTTGAAATGAAACAAAAGAATTGAAAATTGTCTTTTAATAGTGTTAAAATAGCAAGTATTCACGTTTGTTCACCAACAGTCACATAATTTCGAGACTGTTAGATTAAATAATTATCGTCCTAAATTGAATGGTCATATGGTCCTATCACTTCAAGGCTTCGAGCTCTGATGCTTCGTGCCAAATGCGTCATCAACGTGCCATAAAAGCACTACTAGCTAGCGCCCATTGTAACACACACAAGTGCAAATACCCAAGCATTGCTTTAAAGCTAATGCTTGAAGTATGCCAAGCATTTTAAATGCCAACTACGATTTCTCTTACTGCCAACTCATTTTACTAGTCGCCTCAAATTCTGCTTTGCAAATTGCAATTCAAATGAAAATTGCAAGACTGCCTATAAATATAAAGAATGAAAATTGTTCCACAAGGGACACTGCATATGTTAGACAACACGTATAACAAGCACTAATAAAGACTTGACTCAAAATGAGATGAATCATATTATCACTTACAAGAAATAACAACACTGATAAAACAAGACGCCAACACTGATAGCTAAGGGGGTGTATTTTCTTTCTCTTATGAATAACAATCTAAGACTAATAATATTTGCTCCATTTCCTCTGTTAGTATCTTGTTGGCTTAATTCGGTTCCAAAATACAGAGGTTGTTGTCCACGGGCTCAAACACTAGTAGAGAATGCTTAGAATCCAATCTCCACCATTCACAATGAGGATTCATGTGTCATGAACATACCTGCAAAGTTTCAGCACAATCAGACCACAAACGCCATCGATCAGAGCTATTGATCAAGGCCCGACAGAAGTTTTAGAATGCGATTTTCACTCTCTACAGGCCCTGTCTGGACATGCCTTCCCCCTGTTGGGACAGCAGTTCAATAAACTCAGTTTCTGCTCCGCAAGGCCCTGTCCGGACAGCCCATTAACCTATCCGGACACCCCGTAAGTTTTATGCCCAAAAATATGATTTTAAGTGTGCTAGGTCTAGGGTTTTGTCGGGGGTATATATACATCTTTATAGAGAGAGATGTATGAAATTCTACCCCAAATTTTGTGAGAGGATGTGCTTAGAAAGAAAATCTTTGTGAGCCTAATTCTTCCTCTTAAAGGATTATTGTTAGTTTCATGGTGCTTAATTGAAAAGTCTATCGGAAGGATTCGGTAAAGGAGAATCACATTGAAGAAGATTGTGAGTAAGGAGGCGAGTTGTAGGCTTGTCGATCTTACAAAGCCAAGGTCTTGCAAAGGGTTGTAAGTGTTCCTAGTGTCTGTAATTTCTGGATAATCTTTTGATAGTGATTTCATGGGTTTGGCTGCCCCGGAGAGGTTTTACTTTTAGATCGTTTTCTAAAAGGTTTCCTCTTCATCACCAAAATATTTGTGTTTGATTGCTGTATTGCTTTACTTATTTTTGGTGCTTGAATTGTTTGCATATTGATTAATATCTATTAATTCCGCATAAATTGGGGTTTTGGAGTCGTTAAGCATTTTTCAATTAGTATCAGAGCGGGTTCACTTTGTTTGGCTTAAATTCCTAAGTGAGATCCTTGACTCCTTTTAACTATGAATACATCTCAGTCTGACTCTTTTAGTTTTGATGATCTTAACAATGTGTACAAGATTATATTTGATGAGTATAGTCAACTGTCTTACAAATACAAAAAGATTTGTAAAAATTTTAAAACTGTAGAACGGGAAAAAGAATCCTTGATATTCAAATTGTTTGAATCACATCCCTTGATTGATTCTTTGAATTCTAAGATGTCTATGCTAGTTGAAAAGAATATATCACTTAAGAATGATTTGAAAGTTTTTAAAGGACTCTCACAAAAATCCTCTAGTGATAATCAGAATAGCTTTTTCTGTGTTGATAATAAGCATAGTATGATTGTTGATAATGTTGGTAGCTCTACTTCACATGCTTCTAAATTTGAAAGAAAGACCTTGTTTGTCAAGCCTGTGAATGTTAAAGAAGTCAAGGCTAATATTAGGGGTGCAAAGGCGGGCGGTTTTTAACCGCCCGCTAACCGCTAACCGCTATAACCGCCAACCGCCTAACCGCCTAACCGTCTAACCGCATTAACCGCTAACCGCCTAACCGCCATAACCGCCTAGCGGTTAGCGGTTAGCGGTTATTGGGTCTACTAACCGTAACCGCTAACCGCTAACCTTTTTATATAATATATTTTTATAATTATAATTATAAAAATATTTATACATATAACATAATCACTTGATCATTAAATCACAATTTTTTTTTAAAATAATTAAATCACAATTTGAGTATTAATATATTATCACTATAATTTATATGATTATATCATATAATCACTTGATCATTAAATCACAATTTTTTTTAAAAAATAATTAAATCACAATTTGAGTATTAATATATTATCACTATAATTTATATGATTATATCACATGAGATTGATTATTAAATCATTTGATTATATAATAACAAATTATACATATATAATATGACATAACTCATAAGTATACTAATTCATACTAATACAACAATTAAATATCTAGAGACTTATTTCCAATGTATGTTATAAACCTATAAGTCTATATAAGTCTACATATGTATATGAATAATATAAATGTATAATATCAATAGTTAATCATATGATTCAATGACAATTCAAATACTTTATTCAAGACTTCAAGTGAATCATATTATTAATGTACAATGATGATATGATTCGTATAATATCAAATTAAGTAATTGACATTGGATTAAACAATGACCAATGTGTTACTTATAAACATAATTTAAGTATTAATGTATTATCATTATAATTTTAGTAATTTATATATTATCACTATAATTGATATGATTATATCACATGATGACTTGATCATTAAATCATATGATTATATAATAATAAATAATACATATATAATATGACATAACTCATAAGTCATAAGTCTACAAGTTAATCATATGATTCATGTACAATGATAATCACAATTGATTCAATTGAATTAAACAATATGTTACTTATAACTACAAGTCTACAATTTAATTAAAGCATTATTAGATACTTTAGGAATTTAGGATTTAGGAGTTTGAACATTACCATTTACCATTAGATATTAAGTTCAATTCAAAGAAAAAAGATTATAAGTAAATATGATAAGAATTTAAATAATTAATCATATGAATCATATGATATAATTTAATGAGACTATATGATTATATAATATCAAATTAAGTAATTGACATTAGATTCAACAATGTGTTACTTATAATCACAATTGAAGTATTAATGTATTTTTTGAACATTTTTTAGAAAAAGAAATTTAACCATTTTTTGAAAGAAAAAAAAAAAGAAAATTAACAATTTTGAACAATTTTGAATTTTATATATATATATATATATATATATATATATAATTGCTTATAGTTATATTATATGCATATTGAATAATATAAATGTATAAGATAAATATTTAACTATATGATCCAATTACAATTCCAATACTTAATCAATTATTCATGTACAATGACAATGACAATGTGATTCATATAATATCAAATTAAGTAATTGACATTGGATTAAACAATGTGTTACTTATAACTACAATTGAAATATTTTTGTTTGTAAGTTTATAAGATCAAAACTTAATCATATGATCCAATGACAATTCAAATATTTATAGCAATTGGGCTCAAGAAGATATTAAAAATACAAGAAAAAAAAAATGAGGATAAAAAAAAGCCCAAAAAAATAAGCAAAAAAAAAAGCCCAATTTAAAAAAAGCGGTTAGCGGGCGGTTATCTATTTCACTAACCGCTAACCGGCCACTAACCGCTAACCGCTAACCGTTAGGCGGTTAGCGGTTGCGGTTAGTGAAATTTACTAACCGCTAGGGCGGTTACGGTTAGCGGTTATTGCCACTAACCGCTAACCGTAACCGCCTTTGCACCCCTAGCTAATATAGTCAGTTTGGATAAGGGCAAAACTTCGTGTTTGAATAATTGTATGAAGCCAAAATCCAAGACTTCTTCTAAGAAACAAACTCTAGTTAAGTTTGTTCCTATATGCCACCATTGTGGGATTATTGGTCACATCAGATCAAACTGTTTTCAGTTTAAATCCCAAAGACTTTGGAAAAACCCGACTGCCCCTAAGAAAGAAAAATGTGATATAGAGTCGTGCTTACCTAAATCAAAGTCTAAATATACCCCTACTCATAAAAGACAACATTCTCAAAGGTTTGTTCCCACCTCTCATCATTGTAGCAAAGTTGGTCATATTTGACCAAATTGTTTTAAATTGAGACCTCATATGTGTCATAAATCTGATCCTAAGATTGTACAAGAGTGGGTTAGGAAGGATGATACCCTTCACCCATTGAGGGGGAGTGATAGTGATCTCACCTTAATTTAGGTGAGTCAATAACATGCCTAGAATTGGTTGTTTTGTTTATTTTTGAATCCTAGAGCATGTTGTTTTTCTTTGCTTTGCAGTTTTTTGTTTTTGCTTTCTAGTTTATACATTGCAATTTCTTTTTCTTTTTTTTTTTTTGTTACACTTTTTGTGTGAAGAGTGTAGACATGTTTGTTTTGACATTTTTGTTATGAGGCATATTCATAAAGGACTTTTCAAGAAATTCATACGTTCTACTCTTTGAAAGGCTTATAGATGAGATGTTGAGTGCGAACTACCAAGATTTTTGTATATTTGCTAATCAAGTGTTTATGAATGTGTAATGTCTTGTGAAGACTTAAAAGTATTTATTAAACCAAATCATTATTTTGTAGTGGAACTTATAAGATGTGATGAAAGTTTAATGCTAAAGAATATTCATGTATTGCCTGTTGTAATCTCAATTCAAACATGTTGTTTTTCTTTGCTACCCTTCTTTGTGGTTTATTTGTGTTAATAAATTTTTTAGAAAGGAATTGGTGTTGCAAAGATGTTTGAAATTTTAAGATGGATATATGTTTTAATTGCTTAATTGGAAATCCTCTTAATTTATGTACCTATGGAATACACCTATCATACTTGAGTTGATTATCTTTATAATGAACTGTCATTGATCCATTCAAGTAAGTGTTATTGTGGTACATTTCATTTATGCTAACTCTATGCACTTAAGCTTCAAGAAGGAATGTCAATCAATAGCAAATTTGTTGTGTTGGACAAATCATATGCATAGGATGAATTTTTTTGTAGGTTAAGATTGAGCAAATGCTGGTTGAACCTAGAACCTATAAATTCTAGTTCAAACCCTTATGTCTTGTACTTTAATTTTTATGAAAGACACGTTCTCAAAGAGAAAATCTAAAGTGAAATGTGCAAAATGCCAAAATATTAAAAAAAAAATAGAATTTTCACTGTGTCAATTTTTTGTGCTTAGCTCATCCATAATTAAAATTCCAGATATAGTTTTGAACCTTGTGATAAGACTAAGGGGGAGAATATTGGATGAGGGTGACTAGGCCCTAGTAAGGTTTGACTTTTAACCTTAACCTAACAAGATATGAATTTCTTTCATATGGTTTAAAAGTTTTAATGTACCTTCTTTGTCAATATATGTTTATCCATTGCTTGACTCTTGACTGTGGCTTATCACACACAATACATATAGCATAAATAGTGATGGTACATAATGTCATGACATGAGTTACAACAATGATTTTGTTTATTCATCTTTTGATACTCTTGCATGCTTTGGATTTTTTTTTTTTTTTGGCACATTCAACAAGAGTTTCTCCTAATCTGCAATTTTTGATCATTTATTGGATATACTCTTCTTATGAATACTCCTGTTTGAAATATTTTTTCCCTTGTTGATATTGAGTCACACATTGAGGGAGAGTTTTTGCTGATATTTCTTCATGATCTTGCATTACTTCATGCATGTTCTGTTATCTGTGATCATGAGTTTTATTTTTATATTCATGTTCCACATATGCCTTGATGTATTTTGTGAGTGTTTCAGGAAATACGAAGACCTTTTGTCATTCTGTAACAAAAAGGGGGAGATGATGGAATGTATCAGCTAATTGGTTTTGTCACCGAATTGCCAAAGGGAGAGTTTGTTAGTATCTTGTTGGCTTAATTTGGTTCCAAAATACAGAGGCTGCTGTCCACGAGCTCCAACATTGGTATAGAATGCTCAAAATCCAATCTCTACCGTTCACAATGAGGATTCACATGTCATGAACATGCCTGCAAAGTTTCAGCTCAATTGGACCACAAACGCTCATCGATCGGAGCTATTGATCAAGGCCTGACATAAGTTTCAAAATGCGATTTTCACTCTCTGCAGACCCTATCCAGACAGCAGTTCCAAAAACTCAGTTTCTGCTCCTCAATGCCCTGTCCGAACAGCCCATTAACCTATCCGAACACCCCGTAAGTTTTACACCCAAAAACGTGATTTTAAGTGTCAGGTCTATGGTTTTGTCAGGGGTATATATACATCTTTATAAAGAGAGATGTACGAAATTCTACCCCAGGTTTCATGAGAGGCTGTGCTAAGAAAGAAAATATTTGTGAGCCTTATTATTCCTCTTAGAGGATTATTGTTAGTTTCATTGTGCTTAATTGAAGTCTATCGGAAGGGTTTGATAAAGGAGAATCACGTTGAAGAAGATTGTGAGTAAAAAGACAAGTTGTAAGTTTGTCGATCTTATAGAGTCAAGGTCTTGCAAAGAGTTGTAAATGTTCTTAGTGTCTGTAATCTCTGGATAACCTTTTGATAGTGATTTCCTGAGTTTTGTAGCCCCAAAAAGGTTTTACTTTTAGATCGTTTTCTAAAAGGTTTTCTCTTCGTCATTAAAATATTTGTGTATGATTGCTTTATTGCTTTACATATTTTTTATGCTTGAATTGTTTGCATATTGATTAATATTTGTTAATTCCGCATAAATTGGGGTTTTGCAATCGTTAAGCGTTTTTTCACCCTCTAACCCTTTTTTTATGCAATTAGAAAAAAAAAAACAAAAAACAAAAAACAAAAAAACGAAAAAAAAAAAAAACAAAACAAAAACAAAAACAAAAATCTTTGCTATATAAATTTTGAGGTATATTCATTGTAAAATTTTGAAAAATAATCATATTTAACTTCTAAGTTTTCATTTAATTTGAATTTAGTTATTGGGTTTTCACTTTTCCATAATACAGTTATTTAAAATAAGTCTATCTATCACTTCACCATTAGAGTTAACGGGTTGTCCTATCCTACAAATAAATCAAACTATTATATAAAACCATCAATGAGATGGCGCGGGAGGCAGGGGATTCTACTGTACAAGTTCTGGAGGTCGAAGGTGTGGATAGAAAAGCAGAGAGGAGAGTTAAAGAACATGGGAATTTTTTTTTTTTTTTTTCGTCTCTGAAACATGTATATCCCCCGAGAAATAGCTATTCTTCCTTCTTCTCATTTTTAGAGATAGATAAATTTATTAGATCCGAGCATTTGAATGATGCTTTAGAGGATGCGTTTCGTTTGCTCAAGAAGTGGCAATTCTAAGGTGAATGGTATGTAATTCGTCTTTTACTTTAATTAATTAAATTCAAATCTGATAGTTTTGCGGTTCATGGCATGCGTTTACAATCTATAGAGAACGTTAGAATACTTGAATTTATAGGTGTTCACTCGTAGCAAACAACAAACAGCAAATTGCAAAGATCTACAAAATTTGCAGAGACGAAAATAAAACTTTCAAGAAAATTTGCTCATTGTGAAATTTGAATTACACAAAATGTATTTCAAGTATAGAATCCTTTTCAGCTCACCTCATGATAATGGATATACCAAAAGTGTAAAGCAAACAAGAATTATGAACGAGTCAAAGTTAAGAAGATACCCAAAAACTTAGAAAATGATCAAAATAAAAAAATCAAACTGAAAATTCAGGTCTGAATGAATTTGAAATGACTAAAATCTGGACAGGCAACTACTGTGAGTCCTCATTTCCATACAAGCCAACTGCAAGATCACTGATGTAGCGCCAGGATGACCAATCAAATACCACTCGTCTTCCTGTAAATCTGCAGCAAATCATATCCAAACTTGGTTAAATTTAAATTGGCTTGTATTGGTTAAATATCAAGATTGATATGTATCAAGTAGTCAAATTAATCCATACCAAGTTTGGTTCCTACTAGCACTATTGGCACAGTTGGGGGGATTCACTGGAACTTCCAGTCTGAAAGCCAAGAAATAGATGTGTCAGGCTGATAGTAGAGAATCACCCATAAATTAACCAAACAAATTAAGAACAAATGTGATTGGGTTTTGATGAAAAACCTTGTTGGAGATATTTTCATAGCTGGCTTTGCTGATGAGAGAGAAGGCCAACAAGAAAACTTCTGGTTATAATCCTCCTGTCCTGTATTCACCAACTTCGTTAAGTATATAGGGAATTACATAATTTTATTCACTATGAAAACTAAACATATAATGGGTGTGTGGTTTAAAAAAAAAACACCAACAAAAACAAATTTCTAATTCAAGTTGATAATGCCTAATTTTTACCCATTTATCGGTCTATAATTAAATTTCAAAGTGTGATAAACTCTCTCATGCAGAAGAGAAATGCCATTTTGTATACTCCCATCATTCTCCCATTCTCCTTGCTTGAAAATCAGATATTGAATATGTAGGACTCACAGGGTTTTTTTTTTTTTTTTTTTAAAGAAAAAAGATTGGAGAAGTATAAGAGTATTCTAAATAGTAGAACTACAGACAGAATTATAGCAGCAATCTGATGACACCCATGAAGCAATTACCTACCAGCAGTGTCCCATAAAGCATCAACCATGTTCATTAGCACTAAAGTTGTTGAACACAGTGGGCACATAATCCTATAAGAATTTGAAGTAAAACATATATCAAAATAGAATTGTTGAGGAGGTAATCTAGAAAGAAACAAAAAGACAGTTTCTTATAAACATCCAATTACCTTAATTCTCTACTCTGACAAAAATGCTACAAGAAATCAATCGAGTAATCACATATTTTCCTGCAAAAACAGCCAATTAATCAGTCTAATATCAACCACTCATGTTCTTAATACATGAACTAAAGGCCTTTATAACCAACTCATTCTCTTCCACGTTTAGACTTCACAAAAAGGAAAGCTAAAGAAAATAAGAACTTCACAAACTTGCTGGAATGATCAATTCACATGTCTAGTAATTCTTTATGATTAAAATGGTTACAGTTGGAAAAGCATAAAGATGATTAATTGACAGTTTGTTTTGCAAGCAAAACAAAGTATAATGAGATAAATTAACAAAAGATTGATTCACAATATTTCAACGTGAACCTATGCTTCACAAGGAATCATAGCCAAGAACTAGCTAGGTTCCTGAAATTAAAGATTTCCTTGAAGTTAGGTAGCATTCTTTACGTGCTAACACAAAAAGCTATCATAAAGGATGAAATAAAGCAAAATAAAGGATATTTCTAGCATATTGCTACAGATTTTTGACATCCAATACAAATGAAGCTATTCTGCTTAACCCAATTTATTAATATAAATTTAATTACGTAAGGAATCAGATACTTACACAATTGTTTGCAACTTGCTGCATAATATAAATTTACTTTGCATCAAGTAGAGCATAAAGTGAAAACTGAATAACATCTCTGATATGATACGCATCTAAACTAAATCTGCAAGCTATAGTTTTTATCCAAACTTCCCTACCAAACACCACTTACTATTTTTTGTTTATCATTTTATCCTAAAAAAATAATGCAAATCTCTCCTCAAAACTGCAATAACTACAACATCGTAGGACTATAGTCTATAGCTAATCAGCAAACAACTTCCACATTAGCTTGTTAGGAAAAGCTCGGTTACCAAATTGCAGTGCCCTGGATTTTGAATAAGCTTGGAATCTCCATCCAATGTTTCTTCTATGCTTCAACTGGTTCCTCTGCTTTTAAAACTGAAATTTAACAACCAGGAAATATTGAGAGAGAATAATAAATAAGGTGCAGGTGAAGAAGGGCTAAAATTTAATTAAGGCGGTGTCCTACTTGTATAACTTAACCATCAAAATACAAAGTTCTAATGAAAAGTAAATTCATGACATTTAGTCCCGCTTAATTTGTTGACTAATTAACAATAGGCTGTTTAAAAAGCCACTAGTCAACTAAGGGGTATCCCGTGACACTTTATTGTATGTAACATTGGCATTTTATTGACTATGTAGGAATTGAATAATAATTGATGTACATATTGCACAAATCCCCCATAATTCTCGTATCCCATTATGCTTTTATATGCATTTCCCTCTAAAATTCAGAAAATCAAATGAATACAAGAACCAATAGCTCAAAAATGATAATGCAAATAAAAATTGTTCTAAGAACACAAACACTTCAATCTGAATAGACAAATAGAATCTAAATAGAACGCAAAACTGAAAAGCAACCCTCCAAATGCGACATCTACCAAAGTGAAAATCACCCGCCTATATCTTTGTAGATGAAAAACAGATTGTGGTTTTAGGAGCTCCAACAAAGCCAAAAATAAACCACCTGGAAAATGGGAAGCCCTTGAATTTGTTGTATGCCATAAGCATCTACGTCAACCTATTGTTTTAAACCAAGACGATCAACATATAGAAGTCAGAAGCAATGAGAGTACAATGAAAAAACCCCTTCTGTTAACAATAAATCAACAGCACAAACTAAAGGATAATCAAGAAAAATCCCCCTCACGAAAACCCCCAAATTACCAAAAACCATAGTTTTATACTAAGTTTGGTGTGAATATACAAATTCAAAAGGGCAAAAACTTACCTCGTCAAAAACAATTGCAGAAAAGTTCAAATTTTTGGGTGGTTGTTGAGTGGTTGTAGTGGAAGTGGGTTCTCCTCTGTCGCCTCGCTTTCTCTCGTGAACTAGCTTGTTGAACTGGTAATTGTTGTTTAAGTGTTGGGAAAAAGTAAATGAAGGTTAGTATGGGTTGGGTTGGGCGTGGGTCGGATGGGTTTGGACGTGCGTGCGTGTTTTGCACTTGATGGGAGGCATTTTCAGTAGAAAAAGGTCAGAAGTGTCGCACGTGATCACTGTTCCGTCAATCAAAGCGGCTTTGACTGACGGAATGGCCGAATTGAGAAAATTGAAACTTTGGGGAGGTGGATTGCAAAAATTGAAACTTTAGAAGTCGAATTGAAAATGGCTCCAAACTTTTGGGGGGGAGGGGAGGGAGGTAAAGTGTAATTTTCCTTTGAATTAATGGTAAGAGATATCCAGTGAAATTGGAGCATAAACTAAAAATGCATCCCTAAAATCGTGCAAATCTAAACTCTGATATATCCAGTGAAATTTAACGACCAAGAAATACAGAGAGAGAGAAATGAAGAAAATGAAGGTGTAGAAGGTAGGCACTTTAATTTCTATGAAGGATTCAAATAAAATGATGAGTAATATACCTGAATCAGTCGAACCTGCATGGGTGATTAAATTTTCTTCTTGCTGAGTCGGACACCGTAAGCCTAACTCTAGAATGTGAGCGATCTTGGGCCAATCCTCACCTGTGTGTCTCTTGTGTCTTTGCAATAAGATAGGACAATACACAATTGTTACCCTCTGCAAAGACGTTAGCCTACACATTCCTTCGGGGAGTGATGCCAATCTGGAGGGATTCACTATTGGCACAGTTGAGGGGATTCACTAGAAGCCAAGAAATAGATGTGTCAGACTCATAATGAAAAATTACCCATAATTTAACCAAAGAAATTAAGAACAATTGTTATTGAGTTTTGATGAAAAACCTTGTTGGAGATATTTTCCTAGCAGGGTTTGCTGATGAGAGAGAAGGCAATAAGAAAACATCTGCACCTCTGTAACTCAAAGGCCTCAGCCTGTTATAATCCTCCTGTCCTGTATTCACTAACTTCGTTAAGTACATACTACATAGGGAATTACATAAATTTTTTCTCTATGAAAACTAAATATGTAAAGGGTGTGTCTGTGCAGTTGAAAAAACAAACACCAACAAAAAATATATATCTAATTCAAGTTGTCGATGCCTAATTTTTACCAATTTTTGAGTCTAAAATATAAATGTCTAAGTACAAGCTCTCTCAGACAGAATTATAGCAGCAAACTGATTTCACCTATGAAGCAATTGCTTACCAGCAGTGACCCATATTCCAAGGTTAGCTGTGCTACCATCAACCAACCACGACATTAGCACTAAATTTGTCGAACACAGTGGGCACTGGGCACATAATCCTATAAGAATTTGAAGAAAGAAAACAGATATCATAATGTATCATAATGTAATTACTAGAATATTTAGACTTGAGTTTATTCATTACTTATCAAAAAAAATATATATATTTAGACTTGAGTTTATTCTTATTCGTACATATTAAAGCTAGATTTGTGATGAATCTTGTTGTGCTTCGTTTCCTTCACCCTCCTAGCAAACCTTCGTCCCTATATTCTTTACCTCCATTAGTATAGGAGTTTCAAGCACGTGTTTGCATCAACAGAACATATACAGCATTCTTGAAAGAATTTACATGTTTTTTAGAGGTGGTAACCTAGAAAGAAACCAAAAAATACAGTTCTTTAATAAACATCCAATTACCTTAATCTTCCACTATGACAAAAATGGAAGTCCCTTTGAAATTGTAGAGGTGGCCATTGCACAGTTCCAACATATGATACAGCTGACTCTTGTCATCTTATTTGGAAAGTAAATTACCTGGCGTCAATTAGGACAAACATTTTTTCAGTCTCCAACTATTATATGTTTAATTTAATGAATTACATGCTTAATTATGTAGTTAAAATGTCCAAAACAACACCTATAGTGTTTTCAGCCTTAAAGAGTAGTATTACACGATGAGTGGTAGATGATATAATTAGTAATATGGCCATTTGGTCTTCCCCTCCCCCATCGGAAAGCTACTATTGTTTGAATTTTAATTTTAGAATCAGTTGAAGAGCTTTCTGACAAGTCAACAAGAAGCCTATGCTTCAGACAACAAAATTCAGGATTTTTATGATTTTTCATAAATGTCATATATCTAAGTGTCCATGGCTAGATTACAACTTTGTGGTGTGCTAAGCTTCCTTAAAAAGTAAGATCACTTCAAAGATGAAAGTAATATCATGCTTATATAGTTGAAGCACTTACCAAATGCTACCTTTAAAATTCTTAGTCCTTAAAAGCCATCTCAATTGAGTAATCACATATTTCTCTGCAAAAACAGCTAATAAGTCTAATATGATTCATTAAATTACCAATTGCTTATTCTTTGTAGTAAGCTATATCAACCACTCATCTTCTTAATCCATCAACTCAAGGCCTTTATCACCAACTTATTCTATTCCTTGTTTGGACTTCAGAAAAAGAAAATAAGAACTTCACAAATTCGTTGAAATGATTAATTCACATGTCTAGTAATTCTTTATGATTAAAATGGTTACAGTTGGAAAAACATAAAGATGAAAATAATTGACAATTTGTTTTACAAGCAAAACAAGTATAATGAGATAAATTAACGACATATTCATTTGCAATATTTCAATGTTAGGTAGCTGGGTTCTTGAAATTAAAGCTATCCTTAAAGTTAGGTAGCAGTCCTTAAGTTCTTACAAAAAAAGCTATCAGAAACGATGAAATAAAACAAAATAAATGATATTTCTAGCATATTGCAACAACTTTTTGACATCCATAACAAATGGGGATTCAGATATAAATAGAATTTTTTTTCCTACTCCTTTCATATTACTTTTTCCCATTCTCATTAAGTATTATCCATTAAGTACATTGTCAATTACAAACACGAAGTACATTGTAAACAACTATTTTGAATTCCCTGTATAAGACATATATTAGCCCCCTCTGTTTTTCCTATGCTTCATCGTCAGAATCCTGCACTACTCTACCCCTCTTCATCCTTTTGGCACAGGCACGAGAAACTACAAATTTCATATTATTAAGATATATAGAGCAGCAAAGGCATCAACTGGTGTTTCTAATATATATGGAAAGAATAGCTTCACCAACGAAAGGCTTTCACTAATACGCTGTCCATATATATTGCTAGTAATAATAGTCAATGGATCTCTAACGTTATAATGGATCATCTGTTAAAAGTGAAAACCAATTGCTTATACCTGAAGATGTATGATAGATTTTGCTGTAAAAGCTTCTAACAAGACAAAAATAAGAAGCTCTTGAACATCAACTTATGGTCTTAAACCAAGGCAGACTACCCTGTAATAACTGATATAAAAGTGAGAATAAATATTTAGGCACAATTTTCATTTAATTGAAATGACTATTTGAATTAATGATGAAAAGTCCAGTCAAATTGGAGCATAAAGTGAAATTCACCCCTAAAATCGTGCACAACTAACCTCTAAACTCTATAATATCTAGTTGTGTTTTTATTTCAAACTAAGCTAATTAAACAACATCAGGATTGATATTTACAGTGGAATCATTCAACTGCCATATCTTATAATTGATTATTTGAAGACAAAAAATGACATGTTGGAAGCTTATGTGTAACAAAGTATTGAACCAAATGAATACCTATGCAACAAGTTAGTTCTTACCATTTTTTCTATTCTTTTCTTTCTTTTTCTTTTTTTTTTTTTTTTTTTTTTTATTCAGTTAGTTCTTACCATTTAGTTACCAGAATTGACCCTCGCCACAATACTTAATCCGATTTCACTAATTGCCAGTTTTTTTTCTGAAGCATCCAGGTACATCATATCAACAACCCTGTGTATGCAAAACTGTATGTTATTAGAAATGAAGAAACAAAATTAAAAATAAAAAATAAAAAAAATAAAAAATGTAATTTACTTGCTGTTTCTTCTATGGTTCAACTGGTTGCTCCACTTTTAAAACAGAAATTTAACAACAACGAAATATAATTAAGGTCACTTAAGTACTCCTCAGCTTGTTTCAAGAAAATGACATTACTCTGTTTTGATTCAAGAAGCCCCTGAATCCCCATGAGAAACCCAAACCATTCCAAGCCAAAGTGCCATGCAATAACTCAATTAACAGCACAATGATATCTGTCTGAAAGTCAATTGCATACCTTGTTGATGTCATTTCAGAATTCATTTTTATATGGTTCAGAGCAGTATTGATCTGCGCTTTGCTCCTTGTAGCCCAAATCCTGATTGTAAGCCTTCTCTGAAATCTTCTCGTGGAGTATTTTAGCCTCAAACTTAGCCAGAGACCCAGAGTCATGTTCACCTCATCTCCCTCGTATAGGTACCAAAAGCTGTGAGGAACGAAACCTATAAAGTCACTAGTATTTTGTATTTTAACAGAAAATGGACTTTTTCTATAATAATGCAAATAAAAATTGTTCTAAGAACACAAGCACCTCAATCTGAATAGACAACTAGAATCTAAATAGAATGCAAAACTGAAAATAAACCCTCCAAATAAGACATCTACCAAAGTGAAAATCACCTACCTATATCTGTAGATGAAAAACAGATTGTGCTGTTAGGAGCTCCAACAATAAACCACCTGGAAAATTGGAAGCCCTTGAATTAATTGAATTAATGGTAAGAGATATAAACTAAAAATGCATCCACAAAATCGGAGCATAAACTTAAATGCATCCCCAAAATGGTGCAAATCTAAACTCTAAAGGGCTGAGCTAATTAACCAAAAATAGGCATTGATATTTTTGATTATTTGTAGATAAAGCGATGAGCTTATATGTAACAAATAATTGAACCAAAATGAATACCAGTGCAACAAGGTAGTTCTCGGAGTGTTGTTTACAGATTGGATCTTCCGCAAAGTATTTGCTCGAGTTCACCAAGAGCCAGTTTTCACTCTGTTAAAACAATGAGAAATAAAGCACCAAGAATTCATCACCTCATCAACTCTGTTTCCACAAAACTATGTATCCTTAGAAATGAAGAAATGAAATAAAAAATAGTAATTTACCAACTATTTCTCCTAAAATGTGAAGAATCACATATACATCCATCTTTGTTCAATAAGCTTAGAATCCCCTGTTTTCGTTTGTGCATCGTTGTGGCTACTGCCTCTGAAATTTAACGACCAAGAAATACTGAGAGAGAAAAATGAAGAAAACAAAGGTGTAGAAGGTGTGCACTTTAATTTCTATGAAGGATTCAATAGAAAGATGAGCAATATACCTGAAGGTGTGGAAGCTGTCGAAGGTGGACCTTTCAGTTTTTATGGTGATTGGCGGATACTGTAAGTCTAACTCTGGAATGTGAGCAATCTTGTCCCAATCCTCACCTGTGTCTCTCTTGCATCTTTGCAATAGGATGGGACAATCCCTAATTGTTAGATTCTGCAAAGACGTTAGCCTACGCATTCCTTCGGGTAGTGATGCCAATCTGGAGCATCCACCAATTTGAAGCACTTGGAGTGATTTGCAGTTGTGGATCCACTCTGGTATAGCCGTCAAGCTTTCACAAGATATAATCTGAAGCTTTTGTAGAGTGGTAGCACATTGAAGCCCCGAGGGAAGGGACACCAAATTTGGAAGGTATGAGAAGGAAAGGGAGAAGAGGCTCGTAAGGCCTTGCCATTGCATCCCATCCTCATCATTGGCTAGCTCAAGATCTGGACAATCCGCAATATCTAGGAATTGAAGGGCAGTGAGATGTTGTATACCTAGGGAGAGAGGCTTTAATATATGGCAACTCCATATCTTCAAAGACTCAAGAGAAGTGAGATTTTGCAGTGGCAAAGTTTCTAGATCGGTAATGGAACCCAATTTTATATTCTTCAATTTTGAGAGAGGAGTGAATGAAGAGGAATCTGTTGCTGTTGACGTTGGGCTTTGAAGTGCTGCCATATTCATCATCATTGTCTGTTGCAGTGGCTTTGAGCTAGCAATATTGTCAAGGACCAACTCTTCTTCAAGATGTGGAAACATTGGCATGGAAGTCAACATAGGGCAATTGCGGATGTTTAATTTTGAAAGACGAGGAAAGGAAGGGAGTAAACAATGCTCCGTTATTTCAACGGAATTATCACTATCACTATCACTATTTACCTCCACAGAAGAATCTCTCCTCCTCCACCACCCTTTCAGATTAGGGCAATAAGAGAGCGCGATATACTTGAGGGATGGAAAAAATGGTGTTGGTGTCGTTGAAGAAGAAAATAACTCATTTCTATCACCGTCGTCTGATATGTACTCAATAGCCTCCAACTTTAAAAGAAAAAGCTCCTTGAGGAAAGGCAGTTGACTCAATTGTGGTAGATATTGGATTTTCCGACAAGACTCTAATCGAAATCTAACAAGATTTGTGATTAACGAAATCCAACTCGGAAGCTTTGAACCCCGATAGTATTCTAAGAAAAGAATTTTCAAATTTGGGTGTGGTTGGAAGCCATTCAATGACGCTTCATCCTCAACAACATCCGAATTATCGACATCTCCTTTAGTACTCCACCATATATTCCACCGTATATTCAAAGTATGAAGATGTTGTTTGTCATTTAGACTTGCAGCCTTACATTCTGACGCAACACCTTTGTCATGTCCCAGATTTACAATCTCTAGCTTTCCTCTTAGCTTATTTAATCCCTTTAGTTCTTGTAAACCACTGCTACCACTATGTCTGGAATGAGAATCTGAGTGAACAAAAAATGTTGATAACGTGTGAAGATTAGTCAGTTGCTCCAATCCAAGTGGCATATAAGTTAAGCCACATCCATCTATCTCAAGATGCATAAGGTTGACTAATTTTTTAATGTCTCTTGGCAATTCTTTTAGTGACCAACAATTGGAGAGTCTTAGTGTTTGCAAATTTTGCAAATTGGTTATAGAATCAGGCAACTTCTTCATAATTTTGTTTCCAGATAGATCAAGATACCTTAAATGCTTCAACTTCCCGATAGAGCTTAAATTTGGCAAACTATCAAAAGTAGAATAAACTGTAAAATCATGATGCAAATCCAACACGCGTAAGAACTTGGAACTCGAAAAAGTTGAATCACAATCAATATTATCCTCGACTGACAATCCAAAGCAAAGAAATGTTCGCATCCTATTTGCTTTACACAATAAAGTTGGAACTCCACGTGAAATATTTATACCGTAAGCAACTGATACATGACGAGCTTTCTCATCAATGTTTCTCTTCTTATCATCTAATGTGGTGATCCACGATCCTGCCACTGATGTGGCAAGATCATGCATGAGGTCATGCATTTTGCATTCAATTACATTACCAAACTCATCCATCTTAGCTTCTTGAAAGAATGATCTCAAAAGTAAATCCATAAAATATTCATTACCAACATCTTCCAAGCATTGATTTTGATCATCAGATGACTTAACAAACCCATGTGCTATCCAAAGCTTAATAAGTGTTGATATATCAATCTTGTAATCCTTTGGAAACAAACTACAAAAAGCAAAGCAGTACTTCAAGTGTGATGGAAGATAATCATAACTCAGCTTAAGCGTCGGTAAGATGTCATTTTCTTTTTGAGTTATTTTTGGGAGTTCATTATTCTTAAAAGTCAACCACTCTGTTTCTGAAGTTTTAGAGTACAATAAGCTTCCCATTGTCCTTATAGCGAGAGGGACACCTGCACACTTTTTTACAATCTCCCTCCCACTTTCCACGATGATTGAATTTTTCGGCTCTTGTCCTTTCTCAAATGCAGTCTGCTTAAATAAAAACCATGATGCAGGCTCATTTAAACCACTTAATAAATGTGGTTTAATTGTGTGGGTAATATTTGCAACCTTTTCACTGCGTGTAGTTACTAATATTTTACTGCCTCTTGCACCACCCATCAACAATTCTTTCAACTTAAGCCACTGGTTAATATCCTCACTCCACACATCATCCAGAACGAGTAAGAATTTCTTTTCATCAATATTTTTTCGAAGTTCTTTAACCAAAGTATTCATTGCAAGCTTTTTTGTTTTTTTATTTGTTGCAGATTCTAAGATTTTTTCAACAATGATTTTAACATCAAAGTTATCGGAGACACAAACCCACATTTTTAGCTCAAAATGCTTTTCAATCTCCTTACTAGTGAATATGAGTTGAGCTAGTGTAGTCTTTCCTAATCCCCCGATGCCAACAATTGGAAGGATTGAAACATTCTCTTTGACACTAGAGTCCATCAGATGGCTTATAACTGCCTTCTTATCACACTCTCGACCAATAATTGCTTCAGCTTGTACAAAAGAATGAGTGTTATCCCTCTTCTTATTCATGACTGGTGTCTCTTTAGTGCGCAACTTTAAGTTGAAATTCATTGCGTCTGCATTAATAGCATCTAACCTCTTTCTTATCACCTTAATCTTATGGCCCATTTTAAGAGCATATAAAAGCTGGTTTGATTTGGAAAAGAAGATGCATACCTGTAACATCCAACCCTAAAAAGTAGGTTAATCTAGTTTACATGCATCAAACTCATTAATGTGACATTACTAATATTATTAATTTTATTATTCAAAAAAAAAAAAAAAAAAAAACAAGAAGCGTAGATATAATGGAACCCTAGCAGCATGTTGCATGGTTTTACAGGATTTTAATTCTAAGTGTTTTATTTTTATCCAAGTCCTACTTCGAGAAGTAAATTGTAGGTGTTTAATTGTTAGAAATTATTTTGAAATAAATTTTACCCTAACTGCAAGGGGTATTTTTGTCCAAACTTTAATTTTAAGCCCTAACTGAAATCCTAATGAAACTTGGAATAAAACCCTAATCCTTTTTTAATTAGAAGAGAGAAACTCTAACCTTAAACAAACTGTATTCGATCGACCCTATAGTCCCCTCACTTTTTTTCTTTCTTTCGAGATTTTAGGTAAAAATATACTTTTAACCCCTTAATTTACCACCACTTTTGTACTTATGCTATCAAAATTTCAAAATGACATTTGGACCCCTTAAACTACTCTCCTATGTCAAATAAGTTACAATGGTATCAACTATCAATTGGTGTCAAAATAGACCGAAAAGCAATCATGCGTGCTACGTATGACTACTTTTAAATATTTATTACCAAAATATCCCTAAAAATTATTAAAAATTAAAAACCAAAACAAAATGAAAATAAATAAATAAGTAAAGTTTTGAACTGAGTTAAAAAAATAAATAAATAAATAAGGAAAAAATATAAAAAAGCCCCCTAAACTACTAACTGTTTTCGATTTAACCCCCTAATGTTCCAAAAGTGATAAAGTAGCCCCCCAAACTACCAAATTATTGCATTTTGGTCACTCTGTTAGTCAAAACCGTCAGTTTGGACGAAAATTCAAAACGACGTCATTTTGTTGGAGGGCTACTTTATCACTTTCTGAACATTAGGGGGCTAAAATGAAAACGACTGGTAGTTTGGGGGGCTTTTTAATATTTTTCCCAAAAAAAAAAAAAAAAATTCATAAAAGGGCATTGTAATAACTTACCCATAACAAAACAATGTCGTTTTGCAGTTTCCGTCCAAATTGATGGTTATGATTAATGGAGTGGCCAAAATGCAATAGTTTGGTAGTTTGGAGGGCTACTTTATTACTTTTAGAACATTAGGGGGCTAAATCGAAAACGGTTGGTAGTTTGGGGGGCTTTTTTATATTTTTCTCAACAAAAAAAAATGGAAACAAAACGCTACCAAAATCCAAAAGGGGTGGTCGAACCACACCCTACCCATTTCTTTTTTAGAAGTTGTTTTTTTTTTTGAAATATTTTTAATTTTTATTTTTTTTTATCTATTTCTTTTACATAATTTCATTTTTTGTTTATTTGATTTTTATTTATTTATTAAATAAATCAAGGGTATTTTTGGAAGTTAAATGAAAAAATCTCCATGTGCACTTCACATGACTGCATTCGGTCTATTTTGACCCCAATTATTAACAAAGTGGCTTATTTCATATCGGATGATAGTTTAAGAGGGTTAAATGTCACTTTTTCGAGTTTAGTGGTATAAGTATAAAAATAATGCTAATTCAGAGAGTTAAAGTGTATTTTCTCCAAACACCTATTCGGCTACCCTCTATTTTCTCAAGAAAACTTCATACTTCTCTCCAAGATTTCATACCACATGGCCAAGGGAATTCAAGCAACAAGTTTTCTCATCAATCTCTTGTGTGAGTATTTCAATTTTCTTGAGCTATTTATGCAAGTTTAATGTTTTAGTTTTAGTTTATTAAGCTTATGTAAGTTTATATAATTATATCAATTATGTGATTTTGTATGAAATGGCTATGGTTGTGTTTTTAGTTGATAATATGCATGACAAACATTAGAGACACAAATGACAAAACTTTGTCAGATTATCATGATTTAACATGAGCTCGGCCATGGCAAAGTCTTGCAATGCGGGAAATTTCATATGAATATCTCCAAACAAACTTTAGGACTAATTATTAATTATAACTATGTATTTAAAGGAAGATCAGTTTTAAATGATGTAAATTTCCGCCAAAAAAAAAAAAATCTAAGAAAAGATACTGATTTGAATTTACTTTCAGAAAATTTGTTAGACATGTTAGAGAAGTGTGTTTGATCCATTGTAATTAGATTATGGGCCTCAAAAGGTGTTTTAGGATAATTAAGCCAAAAACTAGCATGGTATGTTTTTTTTAAGTCCGTTTAAGTTGTATATAGCTTTAGCATTGAGAAACTAGTTAGGAGAAGATGCAACTAATTAAGTGGGAGGCAATTCCCCAACTTAAAACTCAGAAAATTAGTTTTAAAATTTTTGACAATCTTCTTAAGTAAACATAGGAAGATAAATTATTTTCTAACTAAAAATGGTTTTACAAATCATTAAATAGAAATAAAAGGTATTTGCATGGAGCTGATATTTATTTAAAGTAAAATTAATGTTTATTTTCAGAGTAAAACCCCAAGAAAAAGGGGTTTAATCAAGATTAAGCCCTAAGCCTCTTTCTAACAAAGAAATATTTTTTATAATTAGGAGGAAAAGCCAGGAAGGGTCAATGATTATGACCAACTAGGGTTAGTACGATTAGAATGTAAAGTTAAGGCTAACATGTCTAAACTCTGTGGCTTAGGTAGTCTGGCCTTATTTGTGATGCTCCAACATTTCAACACCCGAAAAGAAATACAACCATTCGAAAGAAAAAACAAAAAAAAAAAAAAAAAAACATTTTTGTTAAACACTTTCATAATGTAACGGTTACTTGCGATGGTTTTAAAACCTTTTTATTTAAAAAGCAACAAAAAAAAAAAAAAAATCAACTTTTAGCTTATGGCCAAACGTTTGATGAGGGAACACCGAACGTTCGACGTTAACCCTTAGCACGAACGTTCAAGACTGGACCATACCGAACGTTCGACCTGCAACCCTAGAGCCGTAGGGTAATAGTACATTGAACATTCGAGCATAATATTGAACGTTCAATGACAGTCTGAAAAGCAAGTTTAACTCATTATCCACTTTTTCAGCGTGCTACATGCCCTTTCCCTTATAAATACCCCTCTCCTCCGCCCTTCAGTCTTCATTCCTCACTCCCACACCCCATCAACCCTAAACACTTCATGTTTTCTTAGGGTTGCATGTTGTTATGGTTTACTATGTTTTATGAACCTATTAAAGATTTGTTATGTGCTGGTTTAGACATAGGAGCCTTGCATTATATTTTTGTTTTAAAAATTATAAAAATAAATGAAATAAATTTTTTATTAAAAAAATCGATTTTTTTTACTATTTTTTTCTTATAAAAAGGAATTTGGTTTTTTTTTTTTTAATTTTTATATTTGGCCACCCCTTGGATTATATATATTTATTTATTTATTTAGTTTTAGTATTTTTTTTTTATTTTACTAAGGGTAATTTTGTCATTGGGGGAAATATTGACCATGTTTTTGTAGTTTGAGGGACATTATCAGTTGGGTAGTAATTTGAAGGGGGTATGCGACTTTCTCCTATATTTTTTTTATAACTACTATGTAAAATTTATGCATAAGTAGATGGGGGAGATGAATGCCATGTTATGTTTCATTCCACTCTATTTTCATAATGTGTTGAAGGGCAAAAGAGAGAGAATTTTAAGAACTCTTATGAATTTATATTTTATGACTTTACTTCTCGACATTTAAGTTTAATAAAGTTTTGGAAAAACTTCATAAAACTCTTTGAACTCCGACTCCTTTTGACCCCACCCTCCCGAAATTTAAAAACTCTCAATTAAGGGTATCGAACTTTCAATTTTTTTTCAATTACCCCATTCCGTTAAGATTTTATGTTAATTTTTGTCAAAATGCCTAAAATATCTCTATCTTTTTTTATAAAACAAAACAAAAAAATTGCAAAGATGTTGTAAAAATGTTTTTTTTTTTTTCTAACAAAAATAAACACCTGAATCTTTAAAAAAAAAATTTGTTTTATTTTTTTATAGTAAAAAACATGGGTATTTTGAAAATTTAGACAAGATTTAACAGAAAATTCTAACGGAATGTGGTAGTTGAAAGAAATTGAAAGTTCGATACTCATAATTGAGAGTTTTTAAACTTTAGAGAACTACTTTCAAAACGCATAAAAATTCATGGGAGTTTTGTGAAATTTCCCATGCATTTATTATGTTTAGTTAATATTATAATTCTCACAATTATAAAAAGAAAACATATATAGTTCCAACGGATTGAGAGTGTTACAGTACCTCTTTTGCCGTCTTATCACGGGTCATAATCTCTCTCCGCAGAGCTTCAATGGAGAAATCATCTAGCAAGTCGTCTGCATCATACATGGCATCCTCTAGCTTTTCCAGCCAATTTCTAACTGCATGACTCCCAACCTGTTGCTCCTCCGCATCCAGAAGCACAGCTTGAATTGTGAAAACTGTGCCCTTAAGCTTTTTAAGCTCATCTTTGAAACCCCAGAGCTGATTGATCTCTTTGAAAGCCAGAGGACTCAAATTCCCAAGGATCCCCTGAGCAATGTTGAAGAGAACTCCTGCCATTTCTTGGTCCTGAGTGAAGGAATGCTAATTAAAGATATGTGTTTTTGGTAAGTGATAGGAATTAAGGCGTAGGGTGGCCTATATATATATATATATATATATATATAACACCCCTTGCTTGCATGTTACACATGAAATATAGAAAACAAATTAAAAGGTGAATTAGGTTCTTGGCTTTTTGTTGAAGGATGTTAAGGATATAAATTCAGATAAGACAATGAATAGTTTCGACTTTTTTGGTTAATCAGTTAGTTGATTAATAGGTGGTCGGTTAATTGTCAGTTTCAAGTTTTTATGTTAAGATTTATCAACTTTCTTGTTACTATATAACCAATAAAGCATATCATTTATAAATTAAAAGAAAAAAGTAAATTCATGGAACATGGTCGACCAAAAAGACAATCACAAATCAATTAGACAAACACAATAAAGAAACCTATGGATAAAATTTAAAATTCACTTGAAAAATCGGTTAAGTTAATTAATTGACAAAAAAAAAATTCTACCACCTATCGGAACAAACCAATATCGAAATAGTATGTTTATTCCACCTACTGACCTCCAGAAGTCAGCTGTCGGTTGATGGCGGTCAATAGGCGGTAAACAGTTAATCTGTTCACCCCTAATGTAGCCTATAAGATTTTAACATGTGGATATAGAGAATATGCCGAACCATCTTAATCTTTGTGTCTTTCTATTTTTTTCTTTATTTATTATTATTTCACTTTATATTAATCATATTATGTGTTTCTATAAAGGAAGCCACCGAGCAGTCAAGTCGCCAAATGAGCATTTTCTTTAATCTCAAAATTATTATGACATTGTTATTTTTAAATGTAAAATTAAAAAAATAAATAAATAAAAAATAAAAAATAAAAAATAAAACTTACGAAGAAAAAGGAAGATTATACAAAACTCATGATCTTTTTTTTGGGTTGATTTTCTTGAATTCCTTAAGGTGTTGAAGTTGGTTTCCTCATTTTTTTTTTTCTTTTTTCCATCGTTTGTAAATACCTTTCTTGAATTCTTTCAAGTATTGGATTCTTTGCCCTTTCTTGATATCTACGAAATCGAAAAATTTCTCCCAAAAGAGATGTGTGGAATAGCGTGACAAATAACTTATCATGTGTGAAAATAAATAAATAAACAAATAAATAACTTGTCATGTGTTGTTGAGATTTGAACCTTTTTCTTTAATCTCAAAATCTTTATGATGTTGTTTTAAATGTAAATTTTTTTTTTAAAAAAAAAAAAAAAAAAAAAAAAAGAAAAGAAAACTTACGAAGAGAAAGGACGATTATGCAAAACTCATGATCATTAGCTATAACCTAATGATTAATTTGTACTCTTGTAATCTTTTATAAATATTCTTGTTTTCTTGTCATTGCTGAAGATCAGAAGATGCTTTCACTGTTTGGGATACTTTTCTTGAATTCCTTGAGGCGTTGAAGTTGCTTTCTTTATTCTTCTTCTTCTTTTTTCAATCGTTTGTAAATACTTTTCTTGAATTATTTCAAGTATTGGAATTCTTTGCCCTTTCTTGACATCTGTTGATGATGATGCGAAAATATGAGCGGAAACAATATAAAAAAGGAATACAAAGAAGTATAGTAATTAAATCCCATTGATTTGATTACAATCTCAATATTTGATTACAATCAACTCATAAATAGAAAATATTTGATATCAACATAATTGTGGAATATATGAAAAATAGAAAATACAAGGTAGAATATTTTGAAACCTTGAGTTTGAAATCTGAAACAATGATAACGGAGATGGCGGACGCTAGGAACGAGCCGTAGATGGTTATGACTGCCGGAGGAGATAGAGACTGGTGGGCGGCCAGCGACGGCAGCAAGTGGTTGGTGAATGCAGATTCAAAATGGCCGACAATGGGTCAAGACTGACAATGGCAAGTAACCAGTTGTGGTACCGGTTATAAGCATTTAGAAGTCTAATTAATGATCGGGTAACCGAATTTTTTTATTATATATATATATATATATATATATATATATATATTAAATTTTATTAAACTACTTTAAAAATGTAGGTCCAGCCGTAGATCCATTGTCATCAACATCCACTTTTGAATTTGTAATTTTTTTTTATGTTTTGGATTTGTAATGTTTTTTTAATGGAAGCCTTGTAGAGGAAACTAGTTTTAGATTGATTTTGGATTTGTAATTGTTTTGAATTATGAATTTACATATACAATTCTTTTATCACTTTTTCTTTTTTTCTTTTTTTTCTTTTTTTAAGTGAAATCTCATTCATTCAATCATTCAAAAAGTATCAAAGATTACAACATTTGGCATGTACAATTTCATTGAGAATATTCTTTCATCCATATTTCCTCCATTGATGTCTTGAGCACCCCCTTTGCTAACAAATGTGTTACCATATTTGCTTCCTTTTTTGTAGGCATCACGACCCAAGATTGGAAACTATGCAAAACAATATTTGCATCTTCAATCGGCGTACCGTAACTCTGGCACAATTGGTCTTTCGACTGAAAAGCATAAACAATCTCTAGAGCATCACCTTCCAAAATAACATTACGTGGGCCGAGATCTCAACCAAACAATACTGCCTTCCAAGCCGGATAAGTCTTAGCCATTGTTGGATTGATGATATACAGAAAAGACATTTGAGATATGAGATATGAGATATGAGATAAATAACAAATAAATAATGGTATTAATACTTTAGTAGTTTAAATTAACAATATATTATGTAATATGAACATTGTTTCTCATTTGAATTAACAAATTTGAAGTTTTATAATTAAAAAAATTATGAAATTGTTTATGAAAACAGGTTTATAACCGGTCTTCAATAACCGCATAATTGCCAGTAGCGGTTAAATGTAGGCCTAGCGGTTGCGGTTATTTAAAAAGGAATAATTGCCTAAACCGGTTGCACTTACGGTTATAAGGAAATAACTGATACTGCAACTAGTTGTACACCTCTAATATTCATGCATTGACACGATCCGAATTCGACACGCGAACATGAATTGCTACCCATACTAAAGAGGTGGTTTAATCACCCCAAAACATTTTTTTTTTCTTTTCATTTTGTATTATTGTAATGATTAAAAAGAAGGGAAATTATATACTCACTTCTAACTACCATGCAATTTACAATATCTTATCGAACTTTCAATTGATACAATGCCCCTCCAAAATACAATTGATGTTGCAAGGTACTCCATCCCCATAAAAATAAATAAATAAATAAATAATAAAATAAAATTCCCAAAATGACAGTTTGCTAGATAGTGCAAATCTTTTATTTTTAGGGTTGACAATTTTTGACACAACTCGTAAACTCGACACGAGTTCAATACGAAATTAAATGGTTATGACTGAGGAGTTTGACCCCGTTAATTAAATGAGTCAGGTTAGTGCTGACCTATATAGTCTTATATCCATGTTTTGACACGATTCGAATCTAACACGCGACATAGATAATGACATGCAATTTTTGATATGAATCGCAAACTTGACACAAACCCAATACAAAATTAGAGAGTTAGGATTAAGGGGTTTGACTCATTTAATGAAATGGGTCGGATTAAAGTTAACATATACAGTCTTACATCTATATTTCGACACGACTTAAACCTGACATACGACATAATGACATGCAATTTTTGATAGGACTCTTGAACTCAACACGAATTGAATACAAAATTAGAGGGTTAAGGTTGAAGGGTTTGATTCGTTTAATTAAATGGGTCATGTTATAATTGACCTATATATACACATGTCTCGACACGACCAAACCCAACATGGGAATTCGAATTGCTACCCCCTACTTTTTTGTCTCAAAGTGATGGGAATTTTGAAATTATTATTAGATTCGGTATATTGGAGCGGTATATGAACTTACAAATAAAAATAAAATAAAAAATAAAAAAGCATTGCATCCGTCCAATTCGAATTGCAAAACCTCTCTATTCTTGCTCTGTTCCAAGTCCACGCCACTGTTCTCATTTACGATGAGTCAACTCGCGGTCCCCAGGAGCGAGTCGACTCACCAGAGGCTCTACGAATTCGCCAGAACCGGCCTCGTCAAGATCTTCGCCCCCCCCTACGCCACGGTGTGCGAGTTGTATTGTGGAGGAGGATTGGACGCTGACAAGTGGGACGATGCCCAAATCGGCCACTACATGGGAATCGGTATCCAAGTTTTTTTTTTTTTCTCTCAGATTTTGGGTTTTGGGTCTGGTTATTCAGCTTTTATTGCAAGTGAAAATTTGATAATCCTGTAGATGTTTCGTCATCTGGAATAACCCAAATAAGAGAAGCTTGGCAGAGCCTGAGGAAGGCTTACACTGCTGAGTTCTTTGAGCTTGACCCTTGCTTGGTGAGTGCTTTCTTTCATTCTTTCTTTCTTTTTTGGTGTGCTAATCTTTCATTTTGTCTTGTTTTTATGTGTTAATATTTTAATGGGTTGCTAGTATTTGTTTTGATAGCTCTATTGCTATGAATTATTGGGTTGTAGTGCTGGAATACTGCATTTGGTAATTGGAAGATATTTAATCGATCAAGGCATTTGCTAGTTGTAAGATAATCATTATCCAATATGTCCACTATAGATGATCGTACAAATTCCTTTTGGGGTTACCCTGAGAAAAGTGTTATTCTTTAGTGTGCCTCTAAAATGATGGTAGTGAGTGAGATGTCTTCTGGCACTTTTATTGTCAATATGCAAAGGCTGTAAATGAGTGCATCAAATGATGATTTTGCAATTACAATGAAGTTAAGTCGGCCTTGCAATTAGCTGGGAGATTACTAATTAGGCAAGCCATTGCATAGGCCAATGTGATTTTGATGGCATTGAACATCATTTTCCAACGGTGTTTCCGTCGGCTCTAGAAGCCTTTATACATAGCTCTTAATTCATTACCATTTTGTTTGATAACAAACATTGTTTCAACAAATAAAGATACGGAGCCAAGTTAATTGTTTACTTTTGGGCCTACTCTCGTCTTAATCAAACCTTGCTGTTTGTGACAGCTTTGCTTAAGTCAGCCTGATATAGACATTTTTTTTTTTTAAGTAATCGAAATTTCATCGAAAAGCAAAGTCGTAACCCAGTTACACAAGAAGTATACAAGAGAGAAAGGAGAAAAAAGAACAAAATCATAAAAAGTAACCACATTAGGAAAAACATGAAAGATCTTTTTTCTTTTTCTTTTTTTGCTTTTTCACCTTCTCTGTATAGAGCTCAAGTTTTTTTTTTTTTTTTTTTCAAAAAAAAAAAAATTTCTTAAGTGGGCTTATTAATGTTCTATAAGGCGTATGAGTCTTTGCCACAAAAGATCTATTAATCATACAAATTTCATACATATAAAGTTTATATGTATTTTTGTTGGGACTTTGGTCCTTCTAATCTGAATTCAGGCAGTCCCCCACTTCCCCTCCTTACTTGACAGTGTATTGCTTTGGCAGGAAAATATAGAGATGCATTTGCAGGAGAAGACCAATCAGGCTGATGTAGTGTGCTGCTTGCAGCATTTGCAGGTTTTCTATTTGTTTTCCTCATCGTCTCTGTTTTTCTCTCTCATGGTTCTGTACTTCCCTTCAGAGTATCAGATTCCAAATCTTAGAAGCATTTATACATGCAGTTGTGCTTCGAAACTGAAGAGAGAGCAAGGAAACTTCTACAAAATGTGTCGTTGTTGCTGAAACCGGGGGGTTATTTTTTTGGTATTACTCCTGACTCATCTACAATATGGTATGAAATGGTGATTGTTGTAGACCTATTGTTCTTGGAGTTATTTGTTAATTTCATTGGGATTTATGTGCATTCTTATTTCTATGTATTCAGATAAATAGTTGGTGCTTTCATTTGTTTATCACAATTTGATGATTTTCTTAATTGTTTATGTATATTGGTAGCTTTTCTTGGTACTGAAACTAAGATAATGGGGCCTGCATCTAGTCACTGCTCACTCTCTCTCTCCTTCAGTTGATTTGGTATCCTGGACTGAGGTTGATGCTTTAACCAAATTATTATGGACAACTTTAAGTTGATTTCGATTTCTATATATATAACCATAGACATGTTCTTGGCTTGCCATTTGAATTAGAAAGATTCCGTATTGGAATTACCAAACATTTGTAATTTCATTTTATTTAACATGTTAGGTATTGAGGCAATTTTCAGGTCAAGTCTGAGATTGTCAACCTTCAACTTCTTTGAAGGAAAACAAAACTTTCTTTGCAGTGATTGACACTATCTCTGGCTGTGTATTAATTCAGTCCTTTAACATTGCTGTTTGAGCCAGGACTCCTCTAGCTTTGAGCTCAGGTTTCTATGACTTTTCTTCTATTCATGACATTACTAATTTCTGATCATGGTGATCAATGTTGTATGAGATCTTTCTTATGATAAAATGAGAGCTGTACTACCAATATTAACATTACGGCTATGCAGGGCAAAGTACCAGAAGAATGTTGAAGCATACCACAACAAAAGTAGCAGCATGAAGCCAAACATTGTTCCCAATTGCATTCGATCAGAGAGCTACATGATCACCTTTGAAGTTGAGGAAGAAAAGTATGTGTGAATTTTATATCTCATGCACGTTTGCTTGTTCCTTATTTTCACTTATTCCAATTAAATATACTGTACATTTCTAGGTTCCCGTTATTTGGAAAGAAATACCAGCTGAAATTTGCCAGTGATATTTCTGCTGAAACCCATTGCCTGGTTCATTTTCCAAGTTTCATCAGGTTTGTTTCTAGCTTATGATTTGTGAAAGAATTGACACTGGTTATAGGTTTTTTGGCTTGGTTAGTGCGATGTCAATACCACTTTCTGGTCCAACCATGTTACCAAAATTACCCATGTCGATGTTTGAAAGCTTTCATAGCAAGGTATCTATTTTGGTTCTATACTTTGTTCAATCCTATAAACTGCCATAAATCCTTTCTGCCTCCAAAGTGAGTGCAGATTAGGCAGGATTTAAGTTTAGAACTTTGGTTGGAACGGGTGTGTTTAAAAGTGGAGGGTGCTAATTACAGTCCACTATGGATCACCAACATATCATTGAGCTTCTCCCCTTTTCTGTAGATTCTTCTAATTGTTAGGTTTAAAGACTTCAAGTTTGGCTTTTTTTGTTTGGTATTCTCATATTTCTTTGGGTTGCTGGAAGTGAAATGGTTTTATTATTTGAAATGCTCTCTAGCTTTGATGTTGGCTCGGAAATGTTCTAATGATCAACTTCTCTGATATGCAATTCAGGTTGGCAAGAGAAGCTGGTCTTGAGTATGTCGAAATGCAAAACTTAACTGAATTTTATGATGACAACAGGTTTGCGGATTTGTCTTTTTGTCTTTAATTCCTTGCAAATTTCTGAAAGGAACTAAAATATGAATGGTCCCTCCACTATAAATTTACTTTGCGTAGTTGTCATTGCCGTTGTTTGATCGAGTAAATCTTATTATTCATTGTCCTTATTCGGTTGTCGCCAAAAGAGCCCAATTCGCAGGCATGCTATTGAATTCCGGTCCAAACCTTGTTGATCTAAGAGGGAGACTGCTTCCTCGATCGTATGATGTGTTAGGTGATGCAGTCACACTCCATTATCTACTCTGCAACCTTCCCCTTTACCATTTATCATTTGCTACTTCCCCGTTCAGCAGTTTACTAATGGGTTCTTTTGGCATTTCCCTTTTACAGGTCTTTATACCACTTTTATATTTCAAAAGCCAGATCCAGATGTTGCCCCCCCAATAATGACCCCTTTATTGCAGGAGAGTAGTTACAATCATGATGAGGCAAGTATTTCTAATATTTATCGAAGGCTATATAATAAGAGCATCATGTAAAAGGCATAATGTCATGTTCTCTTCCCATATCCAAACCCGAGAATGACTTCTTTAAACCGAGTTAGAAGGAAATCTTGAGGTTATTTCGATCTGATTGTAGTGATGGACTCTCAAATAGTCTCTCTTTATAGCGTTTGCTCGTCTGATGCAGAAAATCAATGTCTCTGTTTGGCCTGATAATCTTTTTCCTATTTCCCCAATAATTTATTTATTTGCTTTGATGTTGTAGAGAGAGTGGCAGGGGAGTGGCTGGAGAGATGATGAGAAGAGTGGACACATAGAGCCACCTGTTTCCCTAGGCAAGATTAACGACCAGAAAGGAATTTTGGGTCCCGGCCCGGCGGATTTACGTTTTTCAGAGGCACTTTGAGCAGAATGGGTTGAAGACAAGCAAGAGGGATGTGGATAGCAAAGGGAAGCAGCAGGATGTGGTATTGGGGAGGTCCATCTCATTAGTGGGTCAATTCTAGTTTTGATTAGATTCATTTTTATGTGTAGGTTGTATATTCAAATTAAAGCTGAATGAATGTGAAATGGGTGGCCTAATTTCCATTTTGTTTTCCATTGAGGAGCTGCAAGTATTTTAGGCTTGTGGCCATTTAGTGAATTCTGGTCTATTCTCTATCATTCCCAAGGGTGCCATTTCAGTAAGGACCAACACCCATTCTCGATTCTCAATTATCTGTCTTTATATACTGTTATGTTTTCCTTGACCATTTGAAGTATTTTTCAAGAACGTGGCAGAACCCCAAGGATTTGGCTTAAGTGGTGAAGGCCTTAAACTTAGTGGCATCCTCATCAGAAGGTTTGAATCTCTTAGAGTGCAAACAATTCCCAAGGGCCATGTTCACGGCAAAACCGAGTTCTACCTTATCCATGTTGGGGGCGGGAGGTGCCTTGCACAGGTCTAGAGTTTGTCTTTCAGGAATGGGCGCACAAAGTGGCTATACCTTATAGAGGTTTCTAATCATAAAAATATAAATAAAGTGGCAATATTATCCTTCCATAGTGTTGGTTTCGATTTCAATCTAGGAAAAAAATCAAATTCAGCTCCTAAGTTTTCATGTGATTTTAGTTAAGTCCTCAAGTTTTAATTTCGAGAATTAGATACTTAGTTTTCCCTTGGTTTAAAATAGGTCATTTCATCAACTTATCATCCAATATAATTAACAAATGATATGTCATGTCAGACCAATTAATTAATGTCATATGGCTTTTGTTTGACATGTTACATGTCAACTATACGTGTCATGTGACTTAATTACTTAAAATTATAAAATTTATAATTTAATGTAATTGTGCCACGTAACATGTACAATTGGCACAAGACATATTAAATGAGAGTTACATGACGTTAATTGATTGCTTTGACGTGGCGTGCTATTAATTCATGAGACGATACAATGACAGAAAGACCTATTTAAAATCAAAGGAAAACTTAAGGATCTAATTCTTAAAATTAAGAACCTAAGTATTAAATTAAAATCGCATAAAACCCTATGGACTAAATTTGATTTTTCATTTCTATATATCATGAACTTCCAAATTGTATAGCCAAAGGTTTTTTTATTATTATTATTATTTTTCCTAATCAAATGGCTACAAGGGTATAGCCAAAGGTTAATAATCTATATCATTGATTAATTAAAGTTTACCAATATTTGGTGAACCATAGAGAAATATTAAAAAAGGCAGTGAAAGGGTCGATGTATTTTTTGTCAATGCCAGTTGAAAGGCAAATGTTAAAAAACATAAATAAATAAAAAGGAAAAAAGTATAAGCACGCCCAGTGGGACTCGAACCCACAATCGCCTGATTAGAAGTCAGACGCCTTATCCATTAGGCCATGGGCGCTTGTTGTTTATATGTCCCTACTAAAATATGAAGTATTTAATATTCCTCAATCGAATCGAGTGGACCAGTCTTCTTCCTCCGGTTTAAATAACCTGCCGGCTGTTCTCGGGTATCAGAATCGGAAGCTTATGTGATTTAAGAAGCTGCTTTTCACTTTCATTCTCCAATGAAGCCTGAAATCAATGGTTTTGAGTCCCACTGGCAGAGCTGAGAGAGTTCTCTCGCCTTCACGTCTTCTCGTTGGAATGAGACTACAATCGAAGCTTTCTTGAAGATCGTGACTACGATTGAGACATTTAAAAACTTGATCTTGAATAGTCTTTATGCTTGCGATTGAGACATTCTAAGACTTTTGTTAAAAAAACTTGATGCACATTCTCGTTGGAACAAGACCTTCGCTTCAATTTCTCAACTCTAGCAATAAATTTCCACTTAATCAACTCTAGACTTAAACCTTACAATTTATCTTGTTTTTGACACTCAATTTGCCAACTCTAAACCTAACACATTCACAAACACAACTTATTTATATTTCTTACTTTAGTAAACAAGTCAAGCTCACACTTATCTTTAGACCTTGATTAATGAAACAAGCCGACATTTTAACATTATATATATCCACAAACAGACCCAGGAACATGGGAATCCACATATCTAATGAATTCAACCTACCTCATGTTAGCTATAACAAAATATTAGTATAGATTCGTGAAGGAGTACATAACTTTAATCCTGATATTCATTTTGCATGAGAATATAGTAAACTAAACAAATCATATATATATATATAAAAGCCGAATCACTCTTTAAAGGTAGTCTAAAATTATGATACATGGCATAAACCCATTTTTTAAAAAAACTGAACTGGTTAAAATTAAATCGGTTCATGCGTTTTAAGTGAAAAACGGAGGGTTTGAAACTGTACATTTAGTATCACACTAGACTCTCACACTGACTTAGTCTCTATATATAACTCAACCATGCAAACAGGGTTTTCTCCGTTCTCCACCATCTCTTTTATCTCTGTCTCTCTTTCTTGCTTCTAGCCTCTAGGTTAGTTTTTCTATGTTATTTATTTATTTACTTTAATTCAATGTGTTATCTTTTTTTCATGGTTATTATATTCAGATTAATTCTTTATGCGTTTTGTATTAATTCTTTGTGTTTTTGCACAAACCACATTAAGAAGTGATCCTTAGGCAGTTGGAGTGTGTCTTTTCTTAAATTTTGGCACAAAAGCATCATATGGGCTCTTCCAAAAAAAGAAGAAGAAGAAAACACAAGGACACAAACCACGTTTTTAAATGAGGTTGATCACTGATGATCATGGTCTGGCAAAATGATTTTACTTCAAAGGATCGTCTGTCATGGCTCTTGGTCTTGGGCTTGCAGTAGGTTTCCTGGCTTTCCTCGATGTGCTTGGCCATGGAAAAGCCAGAATCAACTAACATTTTTTGATGTAGGAGAGTATGAAATTTCATTCCAACTTCAGATATACTATGGGTTTTAAGTACAATTGTCTCTAAAACCTACAACCACGTCCCTAAAAATATGGTTATGCACAAGCCATCTTTCCTGCCACACCTAAGGACCTAACCCACCAGGCCACCACACAGGTTGACTCCCTTTCACTAATATTTTCTACTCTCTTTTAGTTCATGACCACACACATTATCATCAAGCTTTCATATTTTCTACTCTCTTTTAGTTTCCATCAAGCCTAAAACGTAGGGGTTTTATGATAGCATAAAAATTTTAATATAATTCAAAGAATTCTATTAAAAATTTTACTTTTACTTCTTTTTTTTTTCATGTGATTATGTTTTTCCATTTTTGTTTTTTTCCCCTTAAATTTCATATTGATTTATATATTATTTTTTATTCAAATTGATTATTTTTATTTGGTAAATTTTACATTAAATTCAGGAAAATAATAGTGAAAGAGAGTTTCCTATTGTTATTTTCGTACTACGAATGACGGTTTTTTTTTTTTTATTGTTATTACATTTATGATTATTGAGTATTTTTTTTTCCTGTGTCCTAAAAGTAGTTCATGTTAAGTTATATATACTATTATGTTATTTCATTCTTCGTTTTTTTTTTCTTATATTTTGTTTTAATTTATATTTTTTTATTCAAATTGGTTATTTTTCTTTTATAAATTTTACATTGAATTCAAGAAAATGACAGTGAAAAAGAGTTTCCTATCCTCATTTTTGTTATGAGGTATGACTTTTTTTTAGATTATGTTGATGTTCATTGATATATATATTTTAATTTCTTCTGTTTGTCCTAAAAGTAGTTTCTTTTACATTATATATGTGAAGGATAGTAGAAAGATAAAGATAAAAAAAATAAAATAAAACTTTATTTGATGAAACTTTTTCCTATACCTCTGGAACTAGGAAAAATGTAGAAAAATAGATTAAATTACACATGAGAATTTTTTAACACGTTTTAATTTATATAGATTAAAACTAAAATTATATATGGTTCTTATGATTTTTTTAAACAACTTTTTTAACGTATAATAAAAAATACGATGAAAATATGTTTTAAATTTTGAAATTAAATTATAATGAATAATGCTGCCGGCGCAATGCGCAGGTTATGAGCTAGTAACTCATAAACAAGCTCAAGCCTATTCCAAACATAAATGAATCAAACTTGAACTAAGCCCAATCTCAATTTATGCATGAAACAAAATTAAATTAAAAAAAATAATAATAATAACTGTCAATATTCAACTCTATTCACCTCGATTGCAACCTTATAGTAAACTATAAGGGGTTATCTCTTCATTTAATAGTTTTGCTCTCTTTTATGCCCATAAAAGGAAGAAAAGAAGAGAAAAAAGATAAGCTCAAAAAGCTGTGTAGAGATTTATGCAAGAAACGTTACATAATTCCAACTATAGGTGTCTTGATGCACAAATTTATATATAATCTTCAGAGTGGGGAATATTAATTCTAATCTTCAAGCTCAATGATCTTCACCACAGAAGCATCACCAACTTTCTGGCAGACAACTACACGATCATGTGATTTTATAAGACCAGAGGCCTTGCCATGATCCAAAGCAACCTTTAGAATCGACTCATTCGTTGCATTTCTAGTCTCGGCCTGCAAAACGAGCATGTTTCAATTCATCTAATCAGGTTGCGAGGCAAAAGCCCTAGGAAAGGGACATATCAGTCATTTTACAACAGAAAAATTCAAGTCAAATTTTAGTATATGTGAAACTTTGCCTTCAGTTCACAACCAAAAATGTTTGTACACCTAAAGTTGTAATAACAATAGCAGTTAATTAATGTCGGATCGTAAGTTGCCATTCCACCTTGGGGCGGAACCACCCCGAGCCTTGGGGGGTCCCAGGCCCTCCCAAAATTTTAAAATGTCACAAAAATTTAAAAATTTCTTCTAGATTTTAGGTATGCTTATGAAATGAACCCCCAAAAAATTTTATTTTTTTAGTTTTGTCCCCCCTCTCATAAAATTCTAGTTTCGCTCCTGATTCCACCTAAAACCAATTGGTGCTAAGGGAGACAAACTCAAATCTTTTATGGACCTTGACATCGCGCCCAGCGGCGTGTTTTTGGAGCGGCCACAGGAAGTGGTATTGTGTCCCAACATTTAAGATTGAATGCATATTAAATATGAATCAAAAGAAAAGAAAAAAGGTGAAGAATATGGGCAATGATAGAATACAGGAGTTAAAAAATTTTAGTTCAGCAAAACACTGTCTCGTTGTAAAATGAGTTCCATAAAGTGGCTTCATCAGATCATTGAAATTCCATTTGCAAAACTTCTTTGATTTTGTACTTTTGAGAGAGAGAGAGAGAGAGAGAGAGAGGAAAAGCTAGATCCCATCTTCGCTTAAGAAGTATCTCAAGTAACAAGGAGCTGTTTGCCGAAGTATCTCAAGTATCTCAAGTTGCAGAAGAACAAGGAGCTGTTTGCCGACGTTGTAGCGGAACCCTCCGAGAAGGGGGCAGGGAACTATTCGGAGGTGGTTATAGATGCGGCGAATTTCGCCCCCAGTGTGGGTTTGTCTAATGGTGAAGGAGGTGATGAGAAGAGTCTTCTGAATCTCTTCTCGAATATTGAAGGGGAGCGGGAGCCCTTTACCTCTAAGGCAAAAGGGAAGCGAGAAATCAAGAATTTAGAATGCTCCATCAACTATGAAGTTAGAGAGAGACTTTCTCCGAAGCGGTACTATCGTCGTCGGGGTTGTGTTGGAACCAAAAATGCATTCTCCTTTCCTCCAGAGGTGCATTAGGGTTCTAGTTTTTTTAGGGCTGGTGGTGGGTTCTGTGGGCTACAGTGTTTGGGTTCTTTGGGTTCTTGCTTTGGTTTTTTCGCTTGGTGGTGGTTATAGTTGGGATGGGTTTCTTTGGGATCTGTTTTTTGGGGTTTTTTGGGCTACCTATGTATACTTCTTTTGTGTACTTAGAGGCGCTTTGCGCTTTTTTTGGTATATACAATTTACTTATCAAAAAAAAAAAAAGTATCTCAAGTAACAAATGTAGCTCTTACCGGATGTCGAGGATCTGCAAGCATAGGAAAGAGGCCTCTAACAATTAGTGATTGCCTCGCCTGCCACAAAATCATGAAAAAGAACAGATATCAATGATTAGAGTCAGTTTCTGTCAGACGATGCAATGCTTAAGGCAAGAACTACTGTAGACAGAATGAAATAATAACATATTCAAATAGAAATATATAACAAAGCAGAACATATAGGACACCAAAAAAAAAAAAAGAGGAACATATTTCTTTGATAAAACATAAGTTCCAGGACAGTTAGGGGTAATTGAATATTCATGCATGCAATTCAAAAAATTCAAACGGTTCATGCACAATAGAATATGCCACAAATTGCTCTTCAGATATCACTTATGAATCCTGTCAAACTTCAACACTACTGGACAAGAAAGAAAGAAAAAATGAGTATCCAAAATAACACCATACTATAACAACTTGCACATGCTAAACAGAGTAGAAGGAAATCTTGCAAGAATCCCTTGAAGACCAAAAGCAATAACCCAGTTACTTATTTGCTTATCACTTACAGTGAAACAACACAAAACACAAGACGGGGCGTTCTTGGTGGGGTTACTAATTGCAGTAGCAATATGACACAAAACTCACCTTAATTGTATGGGCCCACTGAAGCAAAAAAATGTTCTTGTCCCCACTGCCCCCAAAATGGATGGAGAGAAATGAAACAGCGGGCGGAGATTTATGAAAAAAAGAAATTTAGTTGTTGAACAAAAGTGTAGAGCCTGATCTCCTCATATAATAACCATTTTATCTTTTGGCATGAACATTGGACATGAGAAAAACTAGCAACTACGAGTAACTGCTCGTTTCTCCAATTCTATAAAATCAAGTTCAACCTCATTCACAACAAAGCAGTATACTAATAAAAAACAATGAAATTTCTCAATAAGAATTACTTCCCAACAAGTCGGGGAACATTACTATGCCTGGAAAGAAGAAAATGGAGGGTGACCTTGAGAAATCAAGACCCAGCACGTGCTGTATAACTTAGCAATAACAGGGGGAGGAAAAGAACATTACTATGGCTTATTCTAATATCCACAAAACACATGGAAAAATAAAGTTGCTGCAACAGAATCCCTAAATAAATCGAAGTCAATAATATACCTCAAAAGCACCAGTAAAAGTCCAGCGGAGTTGATTTGTTTTAAGCTGGGGGATTACAACAGATAAGACAGGCATTGTCGGCCTGTACTTTGCAATTAACCTGCATTAAAAGAAAACAATATAAAAGGTTCAATTACTAGACATGTAAGAGTATGGAAGTTGCAGCAAAATTATATATAACAATGTTGATCATCAAAACCTAACCTCTAAGAAAGAGCGAAAGTATATATAAAACCTAACATCCAAAGATACAGAACTCATATGCAAATGCAATTTTTTCTATTTCTTTTTTCATACAAGTAAAACAACTTTACTAGACAAAGGAGAAAACTCCAAAATACAAGGAGTGTAGTAAAACTACTCTTAAAGAATTACAATAAAAATTCATAAAATCTAGTAAATTAAGTGAAGTAATAAGATGGACACTACCTAAACAGCCATCCAGCCATACAACAATCTCAAAAATAAAGACTTGATAACATGTCTTGCATGTTCTACACCATAAAAAATCCTGCTATTCCTGTGTTTCCAAACTTTCCAATTACACACAAACAACATTCCAAACTTTTATACTTTTATTGATGACCAAATTTTCCCCATCAAGCACCATGGGGTGTCGATGAACCGGCCAAAGGTACCACCTTCCAATTGGGAGTTCCTGGCGCGAGTCCCCACAGAAAAGAAAAGAAAAAAAAACTCGCAACTTTCCTGATGCCTGAGGGTGACGGACAGCTCCAGGTATCCGACGTTTATCTATGCATTAACAGGGTACCTCATCTAATTTGTGGGCCGTGTGTACAAGGTTTGCCTCAATATGTAAGCCGTCGAATCACATTATTTAGCATTTCCCATAAGATGCCAAAAAGGGAAAAGCAAATGACAATATCCCCCTTGTTACCAAACAGTGAAGGAAAAGATGAATAGCTAATTCCCCACCATTTTACAAAACCATATTATGATCAATATATTCCTCCTAAGATTGCCTACCATTCAAATCCTATTAACGCCCACTGCCCAAAAGAAAAAGTAACCTTCCAAGGCACATTTGCCCCATATACTCTTCAAGGAAACTCACACCAATAGACCCTGTTAAAGCATCATAAAACGATCAAACCTTAAATTTTCCAGATCGTGTTAATTTTTTAATACATATCTAATAGAGTATATCGACCTGAACTTTGAGAGTTGATTTGTATTTTGTTACTATGTATTATTCTTTGTACTTATGTACTAACATTAGTACAGTATTTAACATATGTAAAAACAATAGTCTAACCCTAGTAGGGGTTGTGCCACATCAAAGACATCTCCTTTCATGGTATTAGAGCCACTACCAATGGATATTTTGAATCTCTCTTTCTCTCTATCAGCTCCCTTGGATATCAACATGAACTCACCACTCACATTCTCAATGGTCTTCAAAATGACTTGGCCGTTGCTCCAACTGGTTCACAAATTATGGAGAAAGCCCTAGTCAGAATCAACCGGGGCCAAGGTAGTCAATGTGGGCAACGCCTAGATGGAGAGATAGCTGTGGTGGCTGGCAAAATTCACGAGATAGGCAAAATCAGAGTCAAAGTAATGGATGTCTAATGGTCAAAATTTTCATTTCTCCAACACCCCTACTCAGCAGACACAGGGTCCTTATCTTTTAAGGCAAGCTTTCGCTCTCTACTGACCATAATAACAGTCATGCGGTCGGTCAAATTGGTTGAATGCAGGACATGCTGCAACTAATAGTCAAGTTCGGTGTACTCATGATTTTCACCCCATGATTGCACAGTCAAGATATGGGACTTGTCAACCTAAAGCGATTCTCTAGCAAACATGTTCTCCCTTGTGCTGACACAGCTTAGTTACATTCTGCAATTTCTGAACAAGCAACCTTTAAGCAGATAATCAATGATTCTTGTTGGCGTCAAGCTATGGAAGACATGCATGATGCTCATACTCAGAAAAAACTGTATGTTCCTTAACACCTTCCTATGGATGTTGTTGGGTATGGTGGTTTAAAGTCAAAGAGAGTTCATAATGTATCATTGAGCACTTTAAGGCTTGCCTTTGGCATTCCCTTAGCAGGCACGACTTGATTTTGATCAGACATTCAGCTTGTGGTTAATGCTACTGCAATTCGTAAGAGTGCTATCTCTTACAACTGGCCTATCCAACTACCCAAAGCGAAGAATACCTTTTTTCTTGGGCATCCTTCAGAGAAGGTTTATGTGTCACAACCCCTTGGTTTTATTGATCCTTCTTAACACACTGATGTGTGCAAGCTACATAGAGCTATTTATGGACTTTACCAAGCTCCATGACCATGGATTCGTCACTTCTTTCTTCAGGTTTTAACGTGCTGATCCCTCCATGATTGTCCCTCATCGTAGTGAAGACATTGTATTTCCCTTACTATAAGTTGATGATATTATCTTGACAGGTTCATCTGACACTTCATCTGTTGTTCATAATTTCTCTACTCAATTTGCAATAAAGGACCTGGGGGTAATTTGCATTTCTTTGGTGGTTTTGAAGCTAATCAGTCTTGCTCTACACTTATTCTTACTCAGACTATGTCTGTGTTCTCTATTCTTCGTTGGATAATATGCTCGGCTGTAAGAAGCCTTACCCGATACCAATCCCTGGTCGTATGCTGTCTACACTTGATGGTCAACTATTGCATGAGCCTCCTCACCAACTTCTTGGTGTGCTTTGGCATCCAACTTTCACATCTAAACTAGTCACATCTGTGTTACTAACCCAAAAGGATTAGTCGCAATACAATTGGAGTTACTTAGAAAGCTCAATCTCACATTATAAGAAACCAATGAGACTTGACACCTATGTAATATCCCACCCAATATGAGACTTAATTTCAAGAGTGTCACAATCTCCCTCACTCAAATCCCTGTCATCCATGTTAGGGCCCATGTCATGCTGCAGAGTCCTAGGCTCCTAGCGCTATAGGATGTTACGTGATTGACTCTGATACCATTTTTCACGACTTAGGGAAAGCGTTAACCACATCTGCACTATTTACTCAAAATGACTAGTCAAAATTACAATTCGAGCTCATTGAAATAACTTATAAAGCTCAATTTCACCTAGTAAGAAATCAATTTGGAACTTAGCACCCATACAACACTTTTAAATCCACCTACCTAATGTAGGACTAATTTTTTAAGGTGTCACACAAATATTTTCTATGTTGTCAACAAGCTTTCCAATTTATGTAGTCTCCTCTTAGTATTCATTTTTGTACTGACAAATGTATTTCATGCTACCTTAAGGGTAACTCAAAACATGGTTTATGTTTTTGGACTGAGGAATGCTACACGCAATCCAAGTGCACACGAGTACAACAGTCCGACCCTATTTTGAGTTGTGCAACCGTCAGACACATTCAATTCTTTCAATTTTATCTCCATATGTATTTGCATTTGAAAGTACACTTATATTTGACAATAAAAACATGAAAAGGATGGGGTTGAGGGGGCAGGGAGAGAGAGAGAAAAGGACCTTGCAGCTCTTCCAGATGATGTGAAGCAAATGATTATAGAGGCCTTTACCTTGATGGCTGCACGTACCTAAAATTTAAGGGGGGGTAATTATGAGTATATTTGGTAATGATTTAGAGAAGTTTTTTTTTGTGTTTTAATTTGAAATATTTTTTGATGTGATATAAACTTAAGAAGTGTTTTTGGTGGGGTCCACATTTAAAAAAATTAAGCACCCATTTTCTCAAAATATTCTTATAAGATGGTGTGAAAAGTCTTCTAAAAAAAAGTTTTCCAAAAAGTGTGTTGTGTTTTTGTTTGTTGAAAAGTGTTTTTTGGTTTTTTTTTTTTAAAAAAAAAAGTGTTTTGTGTTCTGGTTTTTTAAGTGTTTTGTGCTTTGTGTTTTGGAAAGCGAAATATTCGTTAAATATTTTGAGAAAAGTGTGTTTTTGGTTTTGAAAAGAGAAAAAGACTTTTTGAAACCAAACATAGCCTATATTTTCAAAAGAGACTCAACTTATCTTTGATTAACAAAAATAAAGAAAAAACTCTTGTTGGCCAGTAATCTACATCATGGTAACAAGTAGGATAGATTTAACCCAGAAACATAACAAGAAAGTACCGCAGAGGAAGTGATAGATTCCAAGTGGGTCATTGGTTCTCCAACATATTTGACAGTCTTCTTGAAATACAGATCTTGATTGAAAACCTTCTCTGCCTGCAGACAACATTTTAATTAAATACTCAATCCAAAGTGGACCAAAAAACAGGGTCAATTGCAGAAGCAAGAATTTCTTGTGATGATCCAGACCATGGTGTGTACATCATAACAAGACTTTCTCAAATCGTGACTTGTAAGGAGCCATTGACGGCAAACAAGATTACAAAGAAGCTGATTAGGCTACAGAGTGTAGATTTTGAATTGAACTACCCCTGATGCCTGTACAATGTCATGAGTTAAGCTGGGAAAACTTTATCTTAGAATTATAGACATGCTTCAGCTTAATACCTTTCTCCTTCCAACAATAACAAAGAAGAGAGAGAGAGAGAGAGAGAGAGAGAGTGATGCAGGAGGAAGTCAGAGAGAGAGAGATTAAATATTGAAGAGTACTACTTCAACTCCAGTAAATGGAGTTACACAATCAAAATAGGGTCGCAAGGCATTGACTTACCCAACAAAGAGGGAAAGAAAAGAGGAAAGAGGACAGAAAGAGAATGGCAGGGGGTTAAGAAATGGACTATTGAGAAACAATGGCAAGACTTACCTCTGCACATATCTTTCCAACAATGGAAATGCTCTCAACTGGGTACAATCCCCGAAGGGTCTCTGCACCTAGAAGAATCGCATCACTCCCTAACAAAAAAAGAGGTCAACAACTATAAGATTCCAGACTGGTGAACATCCATACCTGTAGTGACAGTGGTGCTCAAGAAAATGCAATAGGTGCAACAAGACAATGCTAGAGCAATATAGTCTTTCATATCAACAGACAGAATAGACATCCAGAACAACAGTGAATACAATGGCTATCCACCAAAAGTAATAATAGCATAATTCTGTCTGAATTCTGAAAGTTACCATCCAATACTGCATTGGCAACATCTGTTGCTTCGGCCCGAGTAGGTCTCAAGTTGTCAGTCATACTGTCCACAACACGAGTAACCACAGCAGGCTTTCCAGCCATGTTGCACTTGTAAACAGCAGCCTTTTGAAATAAAAACACCTGCAAAATCCACAGATGAACATTACCAGCAAGTCATAACAGGTTCACCAATGGTACACAAACATACACCCACCAGTAAAAAGAGACTCGCGATAATGCCTATTCTTATTAATAAAAGTATCTTCCTTAATTGGATTGGCATCAGATAAAAAACAACCTTTTGATGTCAGTTCCTTCAATATCCAAGTCCATCTCAAAATGGAATGTAGTATATGCATGTTAACTAGCACATAGATGCATGCAGCCATGCAGTGCTGACGTGACAATCAAACAGTCCGCCCATGGTAATTAGCTTATACAAGTGTGGAATTCTTCATGAACAAGTAGATACACAGATCAGTGTTATGTGCATGCGATAATTGAAAATGATGGAGTAGGATATTGCAAGAGTAGAAGTTCTAAGACCTCAACATTTTCAAAATCCTAAAACCGATTCCTCCTATCTTAGTCTGCAGTATAAATCTGGACTTCCAAAAATGCCTCCAGTTTATCTATCTGAAACCCCCCTATATAAATAATAAGTAAAGCGTAGTAGTTGGATTATCATTGCCCCTCTTTTCCCTGTGACGATAAGTGTTAGGTCATATCTAGTGCCATCATTTTTTTCCTGTTCAACTAAGATCGTGCCATCACTTTTTTTTAACAGGTAATTACAACTCGCACACCATACAGGATCAAACCCATAACCTCACCATCCATCCATTTTTTAGGGGGGGATAAGATGCCATTTGGTCTAAAGACCATTTGACTAGCAACATAATATTTATTCCATGCTCAGGTTTCAAAACTACCTTCTCTGGTGGGAGATCTAACCCCAAATTTCCACGAGAGAGAATGACGCCGTCTGCTTCCATTAAGATCTCATCAAAATGAATTAATCCCTGCAAGAATACATGAGAAATAAGAAATGCATACTCAAAAACATATTCAAGCACAACACCATTTATGTACAGCTCCTATCCTACTACCATTCTTTCCCACCATAACATTGCCTAGACGCAGATGGTGGGTCCTACAACAATGTGGCGTTGTGCCTACCATTTGTGTCTACATTGTAAACGAAGTGATAAGCATATGGTTGCAGGAATAGAATTATTGTTTATGCACCTCACCTCTACGTTTTCGATCTTCGCAAAAATCTGAGTTTGGCGGAGGTCACCTAATTTAGAAAGAAACTCACGGGCCTACACAATGGCAAGAACAGTCACAGTTGAATGTGAGGAGGAATTAAAAAAAAAAAAAAACTAAATAAATTGCAGTAAACTATAGGGCCAAAAAAGATATTATAAATTTAAATCTATAAGCTAACCCATCATGAAGTCAGGAACTAATAAGAAATAAAAAGGATGAAGTTGGAAGCTAATATAAAAGAACAAGGATGACTAAGATGGGCACAGGGGAAGCAAACAAAATAATATAACTGAATTAAGAAAAACAAGCGAAACAAGATTTCCCAGGAAGAACAGTCCTTACATGGCGAATGTCTTCTGCATGTCGTGTATATGACAATGAGAGGAAGTCTATACTGTTTTGAGCACCCCATGTGCTTATAACCTGATATTAATCAACAAACTGTCATGAAATAATTTAATATGAAAGCTAAGAACGTATAAAATATCATGTTCATGACATAAAGATAAGAACTCAGTGTTACCAACTCCAATTAGTTGACAAGGACCCATAGACCAAATTTTATTGGGATTAAGCCTGAGCTGAGTTGAGTTGAGTCAGAACGTATAAAATCTCCTAGAGCAGAAATTTCACAAATTTTATTCATATAGATGGTCCTGAAACCAATTTTACAGACATCATTCTATTAAAGTGCAGGTTCATCCTGATCTATCAATGAATGATTAGAAGTTTTCAGTTAATCATAATCTTTCAAAACAATGCCAATAAAGTAGGGCCCAGTGTCACTATCAAAGGAATTAGGAGGAACATATGCCTGACATAATAAAATTTGAAAGGTTTTTATGGCTGCCTGAAGGAATGACAATCAAGCAATGTAACCCAAGAGTTCATATATCTGTTAAAACATCCAATCTAAAGGCTTAAATTAGTAGGCAGAGAGGCTCAACAAGCACTGGGCTCAAACCCAAACAGTGTTGAATCATTGTTTAAGAATGTCTGAACATTGGATTTTAACTCTATGTTCCCCTTGGAAATATATCTGACAAAATACAACCCTACCTTTCCAACATTAATGGTTGATATGAATTAGGTAAACACATAACAGTCATAGCTGATTTTCTGTGTTAAGAGTGTCTGGACCAAAGAGAACAACTTACCTCCTTATCTTTATCAGTGAGTGTAGGTAGATCGATACGGATTTGGGAGACATGCAAAGTATACAATGTCCCAGACAAAGTAGCAGAATTCTTTATCAAACAGACCACATCATCACCGTTGACCTCAGTGACCTGCATTGTGAAAGCAAAACTTCAAATATTACTGGTAACCATATAACACCAAATTTGTGAATTTTCTTGAAATTTTGGCACCCATTTTATTTTTCAGAGTAAAGTTTACTTGAGTGGCTAGTATAAAAGACGAGAAAACTTGAGAATGGCAATCACGTACCAATCTAGTTACTTTTTTTTTTGATAAGTGTACCAATCTAGTTACTTCTGTCTCATTTTTAAACACGTGATCAAGACAGATAATGTCTGACTATGCCAGTGGATAATTTGATATGCCTAATTTTATAAGTTAAATATCATATTCAATAAGCATGAACCTGATAACTGAACTCATTTTTTCACTGTTGCCTTACCTCCAGCCACACAGAAGTAGTTTCACTTCCTGTAAATAGGTATTGACCAATAAATATAGTGTCCCCCTTCTTCACTGCCTGCAAATACCAAATCAGTAATACTAACAAACATCTAGCTGCAAAAAACCATGTGGTAGAATAAATAAATAAATAACTAGTATATCATTCTACATATCTTCATCATAAATGTACGAGTAAACAAGATAGAACAGGAAATAACAGTTAGTGGACAAGAAAACTCTTTGAAAGAAAATACAGTCCCCTGAAGGGGAGTTCCTGCCAACTCTCACAGCAACATAGGATATAGCAGAGGGAAAAAAGTATTCTAACTGTGTAGACAAGCAAAAACATCTGATATAGCTCAAAAACCCTAAAGAATGACATGAGCAGCGTTCCAAAACAAAACTTTTTGTCAATTTAAAGATTTCGCAATTAAATGCTTGAGATTGACTATTATTAATTCCAATTTCTGCTAATAATGCAGTAGAAGACAAGTCTTCACTAAGTGAGGCATAGTGTAAGTAATTTAAGCCAATTTGATAGTCCAAGACAATCCGTGATTCCTTTCAAAACCTCAATACATGATAATGAAAACCTACAGTAACTGATGGCCAGAAATCATGTACAGTCCTAATCAAGTTTGACAAACATAAATAACATTAAGTAAACCACAACTGAATTGTGAAGAAGAGTCCCATCATATGCCAAATTTCTATTGGACAAATACATAATATAGTTTTCTTCATTTTGTTCGATTAAAAACTTCTGAACATTCTTTGGTTCATACATTTTCATTTACTTACCAAATAAATAAGCATCCGAACAAGTACCTAACAGAACATATGCCACTGATATCCAACTTAAACTCAAACGCCAGTAGTTAACTCCATGGACTGTTAAGGAAACCAAAAATCCAGCCAAGTGAGGATATGCTGGTCAGTTTTTTTGTATAGAGTTGGGAAGAATTACGATAGTTACTTCATAATCTTTCTAAAAGAAACATATAGATGCAGCAGAATTTTATGAATAGAAAGATGGTATTCAGAAGGGAAAACAGCTAGTAATGCGTGAACCAAAATATATATCTTACAGAAATAGCCCAACCATTGTCAAAGTGGTAAGTTTTTATAAAGCCAAAAACTAATATAGATCATGAAAAAAGAAAACCAAAAAAATAAAAATGCTAACCTTTGATAACCCACTAAAGTTTATGGGTAATAGATTTGAAGTAGCTTCTTTTTCTTGATCAGGTGTCAGGACAACCAATGTATCTGCTTGAAGGGAAATGGGGTGCTCAGTTTTATTGACAACTTGCAACTCTGGACCCACAGTATCAAGCATTACCTGAAATAGAAGAATACAAAATTAAGTTCACATTATCCCATTTGGCAAAGCATAGAATTCAAGAAGAATATTACAGTAGCAAATCATTTCAGAGAAATCTAATTACCGGCTAGATTTGACCTCAAACAGTTAAATTAGCATCAGTGAAAATACTAATGTCAATACATAATATGAAAGTATTGTAAATACAAAAAATTCGGCCTTACCGCACAGAGCTTCCCGGTACTCTTAACTGCTGCCTTTAAGTTTTCCAATGTCTCTTGGTGAAATTCAGTATCACCCCATGAAAAATCGAACCTTGCCACTAACATTACGTGAAAAAATAATTGAGAAAAAAAAAAAAAAAAAAAAGTTAAATTTAACCCTGAAAACAATGTTTATCTGAAACTATAAAAGGGACAAGAAACTATAACACTCAATTTTCAGACAAGGCAACAGATGGGGCAATACCGGACATTCCCGCTTTCAGGCAATCGGAAATTATCTCAACTGATCGGGATTTCGGACCGAGTGTTCCGACAATCCTCGTCATCGCTGGAAAGACAGTCTGCAGACAGGATATCAGAAACAATGAATAATAGAACATTCAAACTCTTATTTCGATCACAACCAAACCCCACCAGAAACAAAAACAAAAAATCTGCAAACATCAAAAGCTCCAAAACCAAAAACATTTATGTTTGGTTTTCACATGGGATTTAAAAAAGAAAAACAAGAAAGAAAGATCAAGCTTATCATATGCTGCAAAAACGAAGTCACCGTTTCCGAATAGTTGGAACTTTAAGGACAACTGGGTATCAGTATCTCACTATAACATACAAGAAATGGCCAATACTGAAACAAATCACTATTTTCCTAACATTCTAATAAGTAAACAACGATATAAAATCCTGAAAATGGTAGAAATTTTTTCTCTGTTTCTTTCATTTCTGTGAACATTAATTTAACCATAATCACAGTACACAAACAAAACAAAACAAAAAACACAAACTGGAATTATTACTACTACTAGCAAGTACTCACAGGCTTTGAGGGCTCGAGGATCGAGGCCATCCGTATGGGCTCCTCAAGGAGCAAATGATTCGCATTCATTTTCTGGTGATCAGAGGATGAAACCAAAGAGAAAGAAAAAAAAAAACACACAGTATGGGTCAAATTCTTTGATGGGTTCAGCTTCTTTTCTGTATATAATGCACCGTTTTCTCGTCCAAGGTGCTGAGCTTTATAGCAAGCGAATATGATCCAGAGTCTTGGACCCGAAGACTATGCGCAGGGAATAATTGCTGTAACACGCAGAAATATCCTTAATCACGCTTATTTTTTTAAAATAAACTTCTCTTATAATTAAAGTTACGAATTAATAATTTAATTTATATATTTAAATATTTTATTTTGACGGTGTGAATTCAATTTCTATTGAAATAGGAGAAGCAACCCCATCATGTTAAATATATTTAATTAAAATAAGATCGAATTAAGTATCCATGTGACTTGATTCCGTGATTCTCGTACTTTTTAGTCTTTTTATGTTGATTTTTTTTCTTTTTTTTTAAGTAGGTGGATTTCAAGCACACGGGTTTGTCAGTCTGTGGTTTCAATCTCCTGTGCAGAGATCTCAGGAAAGCAAATGGGTTTTTTGATTAATGACACATGGCATGATGGAAATAGGGCAAATTCCGATTGGATCTCAACCAATTTCCTAAAGGTGGGCTGTTAATAACGAATTCAGCTTACATGCTATTATTAAAATAGCAGCATGTATGTTGTAGTTTAATCAACGATTAAAATTGAATCTTAAAGTTGACTTGCTTTTACAAACTTTTAATAAGAGAAAAAATGAAAAGAGATTTTAAGAAATTCAATCTTCACCGTTGATTAATCTACAGTATACATATTGTTATTTTAATAACAGCATATAAGTCGAATCTGTTAATAACCGTCTGCTAACCACTAACCACCCCAACTTTAAAAAAAAAAAAACACAGTTATAGCCGGCGGTTATATGTTTACTAACTGCTAACCGCCAAATGGGTTTAATTAATGACACATGGCATAATGGAAATAGGGCAAATTCCGATTGGATCTCAACCAATTTCTGATTCAAATTAATGAGATGAAAATGCGGGCGATGAATAATCGTTTGCTAACCACTAACCGCCCCAACTTTGAAAAAAACAATTATAACGGGCAATTATATATTTACTAACTGCTAATTGCGGGCTAACCCCTAACCACCAAGTGGATGCCAAACTTTTCACCCCTATCATTTAGGTAGTACTTGTTAACAAATTTATATGAAATTTACTTATTTAAATAAATTTTAAGATGCTAAGCTATTCGGACATTTGAATCTCATTAAGATTCTAACAATCTGAGTAGTAAAACTTGTTGGGATCACTTATCCCACAAATTCATGCATTGTGAATGTCAAATTTATATGATTAAAATTTTTTTTGGAAATTTTATTTTAAAAGGCTAGTTCTATTTGTTAATGTTTTTCAGATGGTATTTTTTTTGTTGTTGAAAAAAAAAAAAAAAAAAGTTATAATGTGACATTAAAAAAATAGTTTTAAGTTCTTTTGTGTTTTTAGTTGTTCGTTAATATTTTTGTTTTTAGAAGAGAAAACAATAGTAAGAAAGAAAAAAATAAAATAAAAATAAATCAAACAAAGCCTTATAAGATCCTGGGTATGTTATAGTAATAAGGTATTAAATAAACTATACAAAAGTCTCATGGTATTATGAGAATGCATATGATTGATAGTTGTAGAATTCGATTATAATTCAATGGTACTTCCCTTTTAATATTAGAAATTTTCAACTTAAATTTAAAATGACTTGGAGTATCAAAAATTCTCACATCATTTTCAGAGAAAATAACTGTCTGAATTCATACTTATGACCTTGCTAATAATGAATATATATATATAAAGGAGAATACTCATGAACTACCTAATAATGAATATAAAGCGCAAGTATAGGAAAACCAGTGGGTAACCACTAGTTCCCTCAAGTTTCAATTGGTCTCATATAATTTTTCTTTTATATATATATATATATATACAAATTCTTCAGAAAACAATTTGTTACATCAAAGTGCTTCTTTGTTTTTTTACTTTTTTTTTTTTTAAGTTTTATTTCACCAAATCTAAAATTATAGTTTTGCCAGAGAATCAAGATTTCTCTACTAGAACCAAGTTGTGCAATTTTTTATTTTTTTAAAAAAATTCACTTAATACCTCTGAACTTGCATCGCTTTTACAATTTCCCGTAATTTCATCCTTTAAGGTGACGGTTTGGGGTTAAATTAGATGGTCAAATGGTGAAATGACTATTATATCCTTGTAAACTTTATGAAATTACAAAATTACCCTTACATTACAATTAATTTTTTTTAAAAAAAAAATACTAGAATATTTTGAGATTTTTTCACTATTAACAGAGAAATTGTAAATTTTTTAAAGTTTAATACATTAAATTAAGAATTTTTAAACTTTAAAAATGATAAAAAAAAAATTCTCAAAACTGGTTTGAAAGAAATTTTCTTCAACCTAATCTAATAAGTGTCAATTGTCATTTTTCAGATGTTTTCTTTAATATTTTGTATCCCTTTAAAAATGAAATTACAAAAGCAATGAAAGTTTATAAGTGAGTTTTTTTTTTTTTTCCACCAGCCATAAAGTAGAGAGGAGAGAGAATTGACAAAAATTTTCACAAAAGCAATTGAAGAAAATATTTTTCAACCCATTTAAAATAATGTAAAGTATTTATAAATATTTAAAATATACATTAAATTTTTAACATCATTAATAACAATTTATTAACTTAAACTAAATTTAATGTGTATTTTAAATATTTATAGACATTTAGTACTATTTTAAATAAATTAAAAACCATTTTTTTAAGACTCATTTAGTGAAAATTTTAACCCCAAAAAAATTAACTAAGTTGGGACAACTTGATGCCACTAGGACTGGATAGCTACGGATAAAATCTTCCTGTTGGCGCAATTCTAAGTCCATCAGAGATTGACACATCGTATCGCATGCGTCAAATCAAATAAATGTCTAGAAAAATAAAAGAATATTTTATTTTATTATAAAAATATATTTTTTTAGTGGATAATGATGAGATATATGAGGTTTTTTTATTAGCCTATAAGAATGTCCATTTCCTCCTCTCAAATTTACAGAATAAAATAAACAAATACATAAAATATTATTCTTTTTTATGACGAGATATAAGCCTATGGTAGTATGAGGTTTTTTTTTTTTTGGATAAGTGTATTTCTACGTCCTACACATATCAAATAATTATTATCAAATTAAATCTGAAATAATTTTTGTTGGGCATGTGGACCCTATAACTTGGTCCATTAACAAATTGTCTCGAGAATAGTTGTATAGTACCACATTGAATCCTCTCATTTGGCATGTTAATAATTGTCACATATAGCCTGTGGGATCTAAGGAATATAGCAGCAAGAGAGTCTCTAGTGAGAGCGTGACACATAACCGACGGTTACGGCAAATCTGCTATAAAATGTGGCATACATCAGGTAAAGAGGGAACTTTCGTCTCATTCTCTATAACGTTATCTTTGCTTTCTTAAAATTATTACATTTTGAGTTATATTAACTTAAACATCGGATCTCTCTCATCACTTGGCTACGACAAGCTTTTTTGCTAAGCTCTTTTCTCCTTTCAAGTAATTCCAATTGTCACATTGGCATGCGGTCAACTGTTCTAATAATTTTGATAAAATTATTACTTAAATAAAGTGGGACTTGTTTTATCATATGAACTTCTCCAATAACATTAAATAAAATAGTAATATTAGAAAATAATAACTTTTATAGGTACTTTGCACAAATTGTGATATCTAATAAGAGAATGACACGTCCGCTTACAAGATCAAAACTAAAAAAGACGAAAATATTAGGGGTGAAAAGGCGATTACGGTTAGCGGTTATTAGCTAAAATCGGTAACCGTAACCGCATCCACTAACTACCTAGGCGGTTAATCGGCTAGTAACTCTAAGAACCTTTTTTAAAAAAAAAAAAAAAAAAAAATCCAAAACGATGTTGTTTTTATGGTAATACGATAATATCATACTACATACGACATTGTTTTTATATTTTTATACATTTGTATATATATTTAAAATTTTAAACACAAAAATGACATCATTTCATATATATATATATATATATATATAGAGGAGCAGTTAGCAATTAGTAGTTAGTGCGATTAGTGGTTAGCCTTTTCACCCCTAGAAAATGCAATATTATTTGCTCTTCTCCCAATTCTGTTGTTCTCTTCATCCCCACTCCCCAATTCAAGAGAACAAATAATCATGTGTTTTCATCTTTTTTCACTTTTGAAGTTCTAAATGGATGTATCATTCTCTTATTGGATGGCACAAAGCACCTAGTTTGCGCATAGCTCTATATAAGTTTTTTTTTTTTTTTTTTTTGGTATTATGTCCGTATATAAGTTATTTGTATGTTAAAACTATATTTTTATCCTACAATATTGATGTGTCAATTCCAACCAACTCTTGCATCAATCCTTTTAAAAATAAAAATAAAAATCAATGGCCGGTTAGAATTGCCATTTCAACATCGTAAGATAGTTATAAGATAAATCCGTAAGATAAAAATGTTGTATATAACATTATTCTAAATAAAATTGTAACAATATAAGGAAAAGCACTAGCCACATCTACGCTACCACCCAAAAATAACTAGTCAATTTGTAACTCCTTTCATGACTATCTTATAAAGTACCCACTCTATGTTGGTTACTCATCTCTTCCCAATATGAGATTGTAGTGTTATAAACTCACCCTCTTAAATTATTGACTTTCTTGTCAAGACCATGTTATGCAGTGCTATAGTACCACATGACCTAGCGTTACTAAGAAATGTTACACTTCCCAAAAACTTTTTCCAAAATTTGCTCCCAAAATGATGTGTCACAATCTTATATAATATATTATTTTGGAAAATATGTCACTAGAAAATTTTTGGGAAGTGTAGGCATTCATCGGCGTTACTAGGTGGCTTTGATACCATTTGTAACTAACTAGGGAAAATCATTACTCACATCTGTGCTATCACTTAAAAATGATTAGTTAATTTGGAGCTTCCATAATATTCATTATAAAGCCCAATTTCATCTAGTAACTAGGCAATGTGGAACTTAGCACTCATGATTATCTCTTATAAACCACCCGCTCTATGTGAGTTACTCATTTTTTCCCAATATAAGACTACGGTGTTACAAAAATATTATTCATGTTTGTTACAACTTGATGATGTGATATAAAAATTAGTCATTTGATCAATACTAGTACAAAATAAAAATGAATGACTAATTTTCATTGTCAAGTAATTTATATTGTACAATTTATTAAATAACATTATTATTATTATTATTATTATTTGGGATAAATGCAAAATTGGTCCTTGTAGTTTGCCTAAATTACAAATTACTTTATGTGATATAACAAATAATTTATAAGTCCATGTAGTTAGCCTAAATTACAAATCACTCTTTGTGGTATAAAAAATAATTTATAGGTCATCGAGGTAGGCCAAAATAAACAATTTACTCCTTAAAATTAAATTTCATACTCTAAAGACAAATGCCAGTTTAATAAAAAGAGTAACCTAATTTTCTCAAACTTTATTTGAAGGAAAACTTTGTCACAATTTATTAACTTGAATGTTATTTATTTTTATTTTTTTCAATGGTTAGAAGATGTGACCGTTAAATTATCGCAAAATGCTTCTAAATTGTGGTGAGGAAGATGAAAATGAGAGAGGGTTACGCACATAGTACAATTTTGAGGATATAAGAGATTATGTTAATTTACTGAAGTAGTATGACTTGTAGTGATAGCTGATGTGTTATCTTAGCTGGATGTGAAAAATCCTAGTTATCATTTTTTAAAGTCAGAAATTAATAATAACATGTGTCGCGTTTTATTGGGTATGACATGACAAAGTAACGGATTCTGTTAAATTATTATTTTGGGAGTAAGCTGTTATTTTGGCCTACCATGATAACCTATAAATTATTTTTTATACCGCATAGAGTTATTTGTAATTTATATCAACTATAGTGAATTATAAATTATTTTTTTATATCACGGTGAGTTATTTGTAATTTAGGCCAATCACATGGACCAATTTTGCATTTACCCGTTGTTATTATTATTATTATATAGTCTCAGTGCCGAGGTTGTGTTTGGCAATGGAATGGAAAAATGGAGTGAAGCGGTACTGTAGTAAATTTGATTGATATGAAAGAAAAAAATAAGAATGTTTTGTATAAAAAAGTGAAATAATTTATTTTGTAGTGATTTTTTTATTTGAATAGTAATAAAAAATAATTGATATGATGTAAAAAGTAAGAATGTTAGAGTTTATTTTAAAAAATGTTTTTTTAATTTTTGAGTTGGGTCTAGGCCGGCCCTTTGCCAAACACAGCAGATAAGTGATGAGCGGGCTTTTCATAGTGAGTGCTATGAGTCTAAGACCTTCCAGAGGCGGCTTCGTACCTTCAGGAAAACCCAAAGCTCCCCTCATTGTTTTGCTCTGTTTCCTCCGCCGCTTTCAAAACAAGTCCACATTCTGAGGAAAACCCATTTTCCGTCGCAAGAAAATGGCTGATAACACTGAAATCGAGAGCAGTAAAGAAGACCCCAAAACACCCAGAAACCTGTTCTCTCTGTTCCCCAAATTCAAGCTTGAATTCCCATTTCTGAAGCCAGGACCGAAGGCAGAGGTTGGTGTCAAAGAGGAAGTGAAGAGAGAAATAGTGGTTGGTGGGAATGAAGGCGAAGAAGGTATGGTTGAGAAGCCCGACGTGGTGAAGTTTGCGGAGAGGAAAGCGTTTGCTCCACCCCCTTTGGTTGTTGAGGCCGAAGAGTCTTCTGCCAAGACTTCTAATCCTGTTATTCTCTGGCAGGTATATATCTGGAATTCCATTTTTTTGTTCGTGTTCTGTGAATTGTGTTTTTGTGGCTAGGAGAGTTTGAATGTAATGGCTTGGATTGGAATATGTGTTGTTTGGTCATTGGGTGGTGGTATTTTGATTGGTCGAGTACGGGTGTGATAGAATTGGGGTTAAAAAATGTTGTATGTTAATTGTTGAGAATACTCTTTGCCATTTGAAAGGGGACTTTTCTTGATTTTGTTTTCATGTTTTCTTGTTTTTGTTTGGTTGTGAAAATTTTTGTACAGGAATTTATTCCCATAAATCATATATGTGTGTAGTCAATAAGCTTGTTTCCGTAGGACTTTTGGATATTTGGATTTGAGGACCGAACTTTGATTGGGATAGGCGATTATAACGGCCAATACTGATTTTCTGGAAGTTTACCTTTGTTTGATGTTCACCTTTATTCGCAAGAGGAGGAGCGTAATGGTGAAGATGTCCATGGATTCTTCGGTAAAACAAATGTAGAAGTGGGGGACAGAGGGATAGGGAAAGATTTGGAAAAAGAAGTTTTGCTCACTGATTTGATTATGTGGGGATGAAAAGTTGCTAAAGTTAAAAGCATAGCCAAATCAATCAAAGGTACTAGAGACTTTTGATGATTGAGGGAGAGTGGGAGTAAGTACTGTTAGTAATTGATTTTAGGACGCCTTCCTACTGATCATATTTGTTACTTATCAAAAAAAGTAAATGATTGTTTTGTGAAGGGTATGGAAAACATAAACTAGTGCAGGGTTTTCATAATGGAGGGAGAGGAATAGTGAGCACTGTTAGTTGATTATTCTGTTGTAAAAGAGGATATGATGATTTTGAACGTCAGCTTGTGGATCATTTTGATCACTGAGATCACTGAGGATTGCACGTGTTTTCATCTTTCAGGTGAAGGTTGGAAGGTGTATCGTTGTAGGTAGATTATGCTAGGGTATGATTGACTAGATTGACTAGATTGCTAGATTGTTAATCTATGCCCGGTTCCGGAGGTATACTGGTGTACATGATGGGTTTGTTATCCCTTCGCTGAAGAGGAGTTGTCTTTGACTCTGGATTCATGATCTGATGGCTTTTTTTTTTTTTTTTTTTTTTTTTCTTTCCAAATGGAATACATTCAATTGGAGTTGGATTTAAAAAACAATGCAGTTATTGCAGCATAACATGTTGCCGGAGTTGTGAGTTTGCTAAGAGTTCTTGGAGCGAAGTTATGATTAGCTGGTTTTGAGGTGTTCCAGTATGTCTTTGCTACAATGGTCAAATTTCTTGTTTGATGGTCACTTTTAATGCTTTGGTGATGTCCAGAGGAGAGATGGCTCAAACAGATTATAAATATGCCCACCTTTCCTTGTTCTGAGTAAAGATGCATATTTCATTTCTGAACTGTACGTATGACATTTCAGGAATATGAAGGAAATATATGGAGTCATTCTAGGTGTAATATAACAGCTTTATAGCTGATACTTTTAACGTGTAGTAGCCACAGTAGGAGACATCTAGAGTTGCGATAAGTATTTTGCCCTTCTCTCTCTTACATCTCACACACACACATGAATGTAGTAGCCACAGTAGGAGATGTCTAGAGTTGCGATAAGTATTTTGCCCTCTCTCTCTCTCTCTCTCACACACACACACACATGAAAGCACACACGCATGCATATGGACCCCCCCCAACACACACACACACACACACCCCGCCCCACACAAAAAATCTTTTAGCTATAGTTCCATAATTGTATTGTCTAAATTTTCCTTAACATGAAGGTTAAAGGTGATGTATGTGATCGTAATCTGGCCATCTTAGAGAAGGTCCTTTCATTATGATATTTCTCTTGCTTTTCTGATGGGTTTACAACAGTTTGGAAAAATTAATTGTGCTTGTTGCTATGCCCTTAGTGACTTTGTTAGTAATGCCATTCTAACCTTATAAACCTTCAATGTTTCTGATGGCACTTTATTATTATTATTTTTTGATAAGTAATAAGGAGTTTTATTGAAAAAGAAAAAAGAGAAGAAAGAACTGTACAAGAAAGAACCCAAAGCACACCCGCAAAAAGAACCCCGCAAACCCACCCAAGAACCCTAAAAAGCACCCAAAAAAAACCCTACAAACCCATTAAGATCACTATATCACTGTGATCTTGCCCCTCCTTGTCTGGGATGGCACTTTATTATTATTCTCCCTCGTACCCTTTTTGCATATTTCTCTTGAGGTGCTATGCTAGTTTTTTTAACCCCCTGGTGTTCTTGGCCTTAGCTTGAAGTACGATGATACTCCATGCTGTTTAATTTCTTTCTTTCTTTCTTTCTTTTTTGCTCTTAAGGCCCTCTGCCAAATTCTTTTCTTTTCCCGAATTTTTTATTTTTTTTATTTATTTTAAATTTATTTATTTATTAATAAGGGCCTTAACATCTTAACTCTGTTTAGTTTAAAGTCACCACTTCCTTAAGTAGTTTCTTACGTCTTGCATTTGTTTAAGCCACGTTCCAATCCTTGCAATACCAAAGGATGATCCTAAAACATTGAAGTAAATAATTAAAATAAAATATGACAGTCTACTTGTTTGATCGTCACTAACATTAAGGGGAAATTAATGCAGACCCTTTTCGTGCTGCATTCTAATTTTGAGATGAAGCCCATGTAAATATAAACAAGTTTGTAAAATTTAACTACAACAAGATTTTTTTTTTTTTTTAAAAAAAAGAGCTGGGTTGGGTTGGGTGGGGGAACTCAGAACATCCAACAGTTTTACTTAGTCCTGTCTATAATCAGTGAAATCTTTAGTAATGGTGATAATGAATTTGGGTGATATTAATCTTCTTTTATTTTCTCTTTAATCACAGCTACCTGTCAGCTTTTCTTTGGTGGTTTCTTATGTTGGTTTCAATGCTTCAAAGGTGTCAGCTGATAGTTTTACCCTAGCTAGATCTAGCTGATTTTTGGGACTGCAGATAAATGACCTAGTTTGGGCATATTTCATATTTTAGCTGATTTTTGGCACTGCACATAAACGACATAGTTTTGGGATATTTCACTTATTGCACTTCGGATCAGTCTTTTAGCATGAACTCAGACAATAAACACAATAATGGTTGTAAACCTAATTTTCCATTCAATTGCAGTTGTAATTCTGCTCGCCGGCCTCCTCCTCGTCCTCTGTTTTTAATATTCCTCTGTTATTCTGTCTACTTTCAGGTTTATGCTCTTGGAGGGTTCCTTGTATTGAGGTGGATGTGGGCAAGGTGGCAAGAGAGGACCAAGAAGGGACCTTCTGACAATGAGAATGATGAACCTTCAGATGTTGAATAGGTTTATCATTTTCTTATGTTAATCCTCAGGGCGTGGAAAATATTGGAAAAGTAATTCTAATATTTGGGTGTTTTTTTTTTTTGTTTTTTTTTTTTTCACTGCCTGAATGTACAAATTAATCAGGTTACTTAATTAGCAAGTAATTGTTTTTAACTCTTACAGGGTGTCACGTTTTGTATCTCCTGAAATCATAAACTTGTTATCTCCTTTTAATGTGTTTTCCAATCACACGGTTGTAAACAATATCCTCACCATGCCTGTACTGAGTAAAAGTAGAGTTATGCTTCATGGATGAGTTCAATTATAGATGATGCAGTATTGGTGAAGTGTTCAATTACTGTTATTAACTCTCAATCACTTCAATTCATGGTCGAGTTTGTAGTTGAGGGAGCGCCTGCGGTTTTCACCAACTTGGCCCCTCCTGTGCGGCTCTCGGCAGGTATGTGTTGGTCACGCTCAAGATAGTCACAATTAGTCTATCAGGTTTACCCTTTTAGGGAAAAAAAAAAAAAAAAAAAAAAGAAGCAATTTTATAGATGATGCAGTAGGGGCTACAGAGAAATTTATGGCTGCACAACTGATGCAAGTAGCCAGTTATTATATCTTGTCACAATAAATCGAGGCCTATAATAGCTTACAAAATTGTAATGAAGAAATTCGGGGTCTTTTTCATTATTAATTAGAAGTATAAGCACACGAGGTACTCTATGTGGAAAGATTTAAATACAAATTAATAATAATCAAGATAGAAATTATCCTATCCTATGATTCAGCTTGAATAAATTGTTTAGAATTTTGATGAGCTTGATTCGAAGGATTTGGCTTGGCGAGCGGTTTGACAGTTGAATGAGCTTGATTTGAGCAGTTATATATGATATGCCCCCTCAAGGACACAGGCTCCATTGGAGACACCGACCATGGGTATGAGAAAGGAGAAAGGTAAGGGAAAAAATATTAAATTTAGACTCTAGATTTTTACGTGATTTTAATTTAATATTTAGGGTTTAGAACAAGTCAGTCTATCAATCTACTGTGCAATTAATTAACGGCATGTCATGTCAGACCAATCAATTAATGTTATGTCTCTCTTTTGACATGTCATGTGCCAACTGTACGTGTCACGCGACATAATTATTTTAAATTACTAATTTACCATAAATAAATATAAAAAAAAAAAAATTAAAGAAGGGGGGCGGGGGCGGGGGGCTGTCCTTCACCATATGTCTTGTCTAATGAGAGCTAAGTAGCATTAATAGATAGGTTTAAAGGGACATATCGTTAATTAATTAGACAAGAGGTTGATGGTGGAACCTATTTAAAATTAGAAGAAATCTTAAGAATTTAGTTGTCGAAATCGAAAACCAACTACTTTAATGAAATTCTATTAAAACCTAAAGACTGAATCTAATTTTTCCAAAAATAAGTTGCTGGTGAGATAAGAGGCTTGGTTAAGAGATGGGTGAGTTGTTCCAAAGATAATTGATCCATAGAAATGCAGCAATGAAAAAATTGTTCAGAAACAAATAAAAAACAAAAGCAGGATACAGTAAAGCATTTATAATTACGAAATGAAACAGCACACCGTCGCCATGTCCCATACTCTTCATTGACTCTGATAAAGTTCAGGGAATAAAGAAGCATTGGGCTGTGGACTCCCAATGCCATCACCAATCTGAAATTTTACAAATCTAGAAAAAAACCTCCCATCTACCTCTAATACCCTTCCATCGTCCCTCAAGAACAAATCTTAGGCTCTTATGTTTTGGCATAAAATATGCCAAAAAATATTTTTTTGGAAAAGATTTTCCTCGTTCTTTTTTAAAGTTTGGTGTGGCGTAAAATATTGATGCTTAAAATGGTTTACGTTTTTCATATGCGTAAAGCATTTTTTGCTGGTCTCTCACACCTCCGGATGGAACCTACTTGTTCGAACAGGTCTTGGGCTGTTTGAACACCTGCTTAAACAGGTGTGCCCTATATGGACTCTCACAATTATCTGCCCAAATTGTAAGCAACATCAGCAGGCAATTGTATTAAATTTCACGTGAGGAACATGGTATAGGTCAAACTTACAAAGGGAGGCATTGGTGAGCAGAGCGGCCGAGGACAAGGCATGTTGGCGGTGAGCACATATAGAGAGAGACAAATCTAGCTTGTAAGACCCAAGATCTAGATCTCAAATATGACCGAGCAGCAGTTGAAGAAAGTGGTGCAACAAGCAGACGTCAGTATATTTGGGGGAAGAGCCACAAAACAGACACAAATAGATTGCCGGAGGCGAAGGATAAGGCCGTAAAAGAGGCAAAAAGCTCTAGACAAAACTCTAAAAAGAAAGGTGAACTTCTCTCTCTAAGAAGAGACAAACTCGGTTGGGACTTCATGAAAAAGCTCTAAATCTAAATCTACTTGAACCATTGCCCAAAGCAGAAGCTCCTTCTTTTTCCACGGTTTCTATTTGCCCATTTTTTGTACAATCAAACGCCGGATACTGAAAACATTTACGCCGCAACAAATTCTATTGATCTAGAAAACCTAGAGCAAGACGGTCATCAGAAAGCATGCAGAAATCCTTTGCATTACTCACTAGGAAGAACATTTGCATTACTCACTAGGAAGAACATTTTATTAATTGTACACTCCTGGTATACATAGTGCTGGTATAAGAATGTCACAAAAAGTAACTAGTCCAAACCTGTACAGAAGCTACTGTTATTTAGGAAATGAATGGCAATGTGATTACCTACCTGGCCAACACCTTGTCAAAAACTATGAAGATATGGACCACCCTAATCTACATTAGCTCTTGCAGGAATATTTCAAGCTTGTTCCTTGATCATCTATACGAAGAAGCGGTTCTCAGCTAGACTCTATACCCTGTACAAACTGTCCCGGGACCCATTCGAAATGCCAGGATCCATCTTAAATGCATTTCCATTTTATTTGACGGCAAGCATTAAAAGAATCTTGAATCCGTTCTGAAAAGCTCTAAATCTAAATCTACTTGAACCCTTGCCCAAAGCAGAAGCTCAGTCAAGTACTGCAATAGAAGTTGGAGCTGGAAACTCATGCTTGGCTTCAAATCCACAGGTTTTACTCGGACTGAAAGTAACCATCATAAATAGAAAGCTTATCAAATGCTTCAAAATTTGCCTTTAGTCCAAGAAATTGGCTACCCAGCTGGGCACAACCAGCATCTGGCCACCTACAGACTCCATCTCGAGTGCGTAGTGGGCACAAATTTTCACACACTCCACCAATTGGATTACCGGGAACAGCATCCTCGGCCATTACCGTGATAGAAACGGAGAGATCTGATTTCTCATCAAGCTGCACAGTACCATCTGATACTCTTTTTGAAGGAGAAGCGTATTTCTGTGGAATATCTACTGGGTAGCTTTCAAGGCCGACAGTACAATCACCAGTGCTTGAGAAGTGAACCTTGCACCCCAGTGACTGTACTGCTCGCTTTATGGCCTCACTTTCCTTGCTAGCCCTCTTTGCGAGGTTCATAGCCGAGCTGCTGAGCTGCTTCTCATGTTGTAAATCTGCACTTAATGATTCCATAGCGACTGTAACTTCTTTAGCTTTCCATTCTGCTACCTCTTTTGCCTGTTAACACATACTACATTGTTAAAAAATACAAGAGTCTAAATATAAATATCAATGTTAGAACAAAGTAAAACCCATCCAAAAATACAGTTTTTTTTAGGGGCTTGGGGGGAGATAGACAGCCTTTTCGCTAACAACATTCATAAACAGAAAAGAAAAGCGTGATTGGCTTCTGCAAACATGATAGTCTGTCAAAAGACAGTATTATCCATTGCAACAACGGCTACACTCCAAACCTGTTGTATCCTACTTAATCTGAGTGAACAAGAATATCACCAGACAACTCCAGATCATCTACAACCCAGTTTTATAGTAAAACAAACTCTATCCTAACTTCATAAAGTCAAGCCTAACCCCCTACAACCATGTTATCTTTGATGAACGAAAAATTGGCGTTGCTCTTGCTTTATGCATAACAAGGCACCATAAAAAAGGAATTATAGAGACAAAAAAAAAAAAAAAAAAAACAATTAAAGCTGAAGATCAGGACTAGATGGCAGGGTGAAACTTAAGATCCTTGACAGTGAAGCTGATGCTCAAAATTGCTCATGATCAGTAGGGCAAAGCCACCACCACATAAAGAAACTTCATTAGAATGTCAGCAGTGTTCATAGAAAAAAGATTTTTTTGGTAATTTCTATTCCATCCCCTGAAAAGGGAATGGGGAGGGGGGGTTGGATTATTGGGGAAATGTAGCGGACAGAGGACATAAGTAATATACCTTCTGCAGTTCAGAGAATTTTATAGCCATCTTTCTACATTGACCATCAAGCTCCCCAGCTTGGGCCTCTGAAGGGCAAGCCCAACGAAGATGAAACTGGGGCCAGAGAGTTGGGGCTAAGGCTGCTGCTGGAGGTAAAAGTGGACCATCATGTTTCAACGGATCATAAAAAGGGTTGTAATGCACATGAGAGCTTCCCTCTGAAGCACGCAAATCAGCCAAATATGCCCACAAACATCCACAAGCTTCAGAAACACTGCATTGCTGCCTCTCTTTTTCACTGAAAATCAGAGTATGCAATGAGAAAAAAGGTAAATATTGCGTTCATGATGGCCAGCATCATCAAAGTCAGAACTCCTTTGTTGTGTATTTCACTCTTTGTTTTTTTTTTTACACAACCTGATAAAACCACATATAATTGGATGATCAACCAGTGATTAGGATGATTTAGAATTCCAGAAGTTCGTTAATGAGAACAAAAATTCAGTATCATAGAGTGCAGGATAATTAGAACAACATCAGAAAGGGAGTACAATGAGTAATCAGTGCAACAAGAGAAAAAGAACTACCAGCAGGTTAACAATTAACAAGATTTGAATGTCTAAGGCAGTTTTTTTGATAAGTAAATGTCTATGGCGATTATAATTTTAATATTCAATAAAAAGAATAATCAATAGCACAACATGACGTGAAGAAAGAAGAGACATATCAACAAGGGAAATAAAGATTACACAGATGAACCACCAGATTCCACTACCCAAATATAGAAATATGAAATCAATGACAATTGTTAACTTCATCGATTAATACGGAAAATAGAATGATTTCAGGCCTTGCCCACCAATTTCTAAGCTTCCTATTTAGCATATTTTACATCTTTCAGGAATTTCATTCTATTTCAAGTTTTTTTTTTTAGATGCATGTCAAACAATTTTTCGTATTGTTAGTACCCTGCTACACATACACTCACTATATGCACCAAAGCTTGTCAAAACATTCTCTGCATCAGTATGACAATTACACAATGATCAGCTACGTTTTATCTTTATGAACCAATTAAGACTGCTGCACTCCAAGATCGAAACAAAAATGAGTTTCTCTCAGGATAGTTAACTAGTTTTAAAGAATAAGTCTCTCAGGATAGTTAACTAGTTTTTGCTTGTGATATCACATTGTGCATTCTAATTCAAAATAGCAAGGGTAAATCAAGCAAACGCATGCAAGAGACTAGAGACTTTAATCCACTGTATCAAGAGCAACACTGATTAAAGCAGATTACCTATTACAGAAGAAGTTTCCAAAACGACAAGAAAGCACGCAGTCCAAGAAATCCACCAGGAAACCCTAACCACCAAATGGAATACATGTCAGCAAGCAAGTCTTTTCTGATAGAAAATACGAAATAAAAAGGGGAAGAAAATAAGATGCTTATCAACACAGTAAATGTTCATGAAAACTTAGTGTCACAAATGCAAGGACACATACCGAGGAGAATTCAAAAGCAAAAGGATACATCCGCAGCAATTGTGAAACACAATCAATCCACTGCAAAATAGATACCAGATCATTAACTAATACCAAATCATCAAGCAAAAAATTGGTGTGTGTGTGTGTTTTGGGGGGCGGGGGGGCTGCCATGCTTGACATCAATTCTTGACATGATCGTAAGTGGAGAAACTGTAGGTACTGTACTGAAATGGGAGATCAGAATGAACCACAGGAGGGGCACAAAAATGATAATAATAGTTTGCTACTAGTACTACTAGTGCCCTCACCCATTGAAACCATTAATTCCGACAACTTAAGTTGTCAGGAAGTGCCATTTGGTCCAGACCTCACCCTCCACCCATTCTTATCCCTCAGTTTCTTTGTCTTTTTAGGAGAGTCAAAGGCTTACTCGATTTCTTTTGAAAGGAAAAGGGGCAACTTCCACTCCCAACATTGCTAACTCATTTGGGGCTCCATCTGAACCTTTTGATCTCTATAGTTAGGGCCTATTGAGGCCCATCCAGGGCCTAGCAGCCCCTTGTGAGCCCTCTATACCATTTTGAACATGGGCAGGATCTACAAGGGCCTGAAGAAGGCTTCTGCTCCCCAGCCAATAGATATACAAATGCATTGACAAAAACAAGTAAGAAAAGTAAACATCAAGACTTGCGGGCCCCTTTGAATCTTGCTTAGATCATTCCAGCTCATGCAGGGCCAATTGGGGTTCTGCAGTCATTTCTGCACCTTGCCATAGCTTTTGGGCTAAATGCAGAGCCCATAGAAAGCACTAAGCATTATTGGGATGCCAATACCAATGACATGACAAGCAACAGAAAATAAGTTATAGTGACTCAGCCTTTTTTTTTTTTTTTTCTTCTTTTGGTCTCCCTGAATTCAATATTAAGGCACACACCTGCAAAAATATGGGAGAATAGTTGTTCAAATTCTGTGCATGAGATGAACTAGGAGCTTGAGATGCAAACGATCCTGATGACTGGCGCATTGGTGATGATGGGAAGCTCCCTGCAGAAGATTGCCTTGATAACTCAAATGAAACGTTGGTTGGCACTCCTATTCTATCTGAAAATGGATGACCGAATGCTAGCCAATCTTTCTCAATAAGTGCCTGTATAAAGAAAAAAGATCTAAAATTTATAACACATGGAATAGGTATAAATCCTACGTAACTAAGTCACCATTGCAGGTGTCATCATCTAACATAGATATGATCAAACAAAATGTTTGACAAATTAACCCCATAAGACATAGGTAAGACTTCAAGTGCAAGACAATTTCAGTTCCTAAACACTGCTGAACATGTAGCTAAAACTATAATCCAGCACGACAAAAAAAGAATGAAGAAATAAAGCCTAAAGTGGGAGAGTCCTAAGTCTCAAATCAGAATGCTTGTCATCATAATGGAAAGAGCCCAGAGGAGCTTCTTTCGCTATGATATATCTTACCTTTATTGAGGCAGTCTCAGGTTTGAAAATGAACTTGGGAAAGGGTGTGCTGGATCCAGTTGAGGAGGTAGAAGATGTGGGATGGATAGCAAGGTACTAGGGTGTAAGGTTCGCTCCCTTCCAAAGACCGACTCTTATTTGCTGCTTGGTTTGTGTTATAAGGCTAGATCAGCTTGAAGTGTATTTGTGGAAAGAATGGAAAGGTCAGCTGACATCAAAGAATATATACTTATCAAAAGGAGGAAGAATCATCTTGACTAAAAGTACTCTATCTAGTTTACCTACTTACTGTATGCTGTTTTATCCTATGACATTATGTGTTGCCAAGATAAGAAAAACTGCAATTTTGTTTTATAAGTAAATCAATCTCAATAGAAAACCAAAAAGGGACCCAAGTACAAAGGAAGTATACAAGAGATACCCTCAATTAGGGAGAAAAAAAGAACACGTCCACAAATTCAGTAAAATTAGAAAAGTGAGGACAAGTTTCTTTCTGATAAGAAAGATTGCAAATTACATTTCTCTTTTTTGGAGGTTTTTGGCTGTGGGTGGTGTGGTAGGCTTGTTGTAGCAGATGAGGAGAAGTACCACTTGGAAATTGGGATAAAGTTTGTTCCCCAACTAAATCTTGAGGTGTGGATATTAGGAACCTTGGTGCTTCTGACCAAACTCTTCTGGGGAAATGACTTTGACAATAATCTACAAGTTTGTGAAGTTAAGGGTGCAAGTTTGTGAAAGCACATTAGAAGTCGCTCCTAAATGTTTTTGAAATATATAAGATTTAATGTTAGGGACGAGAGTCGCATCCACTTTTGGCAAGATTTATAATGCAGAGAGGTGCCCCTGAAACACATTTTTCCTAAATTGTTTGTAATTGCAGTGGATAGAGATGCAACCATAGCGGAGTATATGCACAGAATTAATGATGAAAATCATTGGTGTTCTAGTTTTTAATGGGAATTGTAGGACTAGGACCAAGAATTTGTTGGTAATTTCTATAAATAGACATTGTCTAACAATCAGAATTTCAATGTGAAGTCTTGTCATTGGGCTTTCAAGGAGATTCAGAGGTTGATTTTCCATGGTGAGACATTTGGAAGGCAAAGGTTTCGACAAAAGTGGCTTTTCCACTTGGACAACAGCACAAAGTAGAATCTTGACAGTGGATAGTGCTAGGAAGTGCAAGAAAAGCATTTTTAGTTAGTATTGTATCTTCAAAGCAAGTGGAGAGACAGCTCACCTTCTTCAACATTGCATTATTGCCAGGGACCATAGGTCGTTAGTTTTCTCTTTATTTGGGAAGTCTTGGGTTATGCATGATTCAGTGAGGGTGCGTTAGGCATGTTGGGAAAGTGGCTTTAGAAGACATCAAATCAGTGAAATGTAGAATGTTTTTAACCTTGTGTCTAAACAGAATGTTTGACAGAAGAGCAGTGCTAGGACTTCCGATGGAACTGAAGCATCATTGCTTAAATTGAAATCATTTTTGGGAAATTATATATAAACTACTTAGGTCAACGCGCTTTGATTAAAAACTCCCTAAGTGTTTTTTTTCGGAAATTGGCTCCCTGGGTTAATCGAAACTACAATAAACTCCCTACCATCAAAATTTTTTAACAGCTATTAGGGCACTCAAAACTCCCAGTTTTATCTGATTAAAATATTAATTTAATTTAAAAAAATTAATTTTTTTTTTTTAAAAAAAAATTAATTTTTTAAAATTAACCCACCCCTGGGGTGGCTTGCGGCCACCCCCAGGTGGCCCTAACCACCCAAGGGGTGGCTCAGGCCACCCCAAACCACCTGGGGGTCAAACCACCCCTGGGGTGGCTCGCGGCCACCCCCTTGGGGGTTTGGGATGGCCCGCAGGCCACCTCTCCACCCATGGGGTGGTTCGCGGCCACCCTTCAATTTTTTTTTTTTTTTAAGATTTAATTTTTTAAATTAAATTAATAAAAAATTAATATTTTAATCAGATAAAACGCGGAGTTTTGAGTGCCCTAATGGCTGTTACAAATTTTTGACGGTAGGGAGTTTATTGTAGTTTCGATTAACCCCAGGGAGTTAATTTCCCAAAAAAAACACTCAGGGAGTTTTTAATCAAAGCGCGTTGATCTAAGGAGTTTATATATAATTTTCCATCATTTTTTTTTTCCAAATCTCTTTCAGGTTGGATGAGAGTGATTGGGAATTTACTTCTTCCTCCTTTTGGATTTTCTCTCTCATCATAATTTTAAATCTAGATTTTTCTCTTTCTTCTTGCTACTCTTGTATTCTTCATGTATATTAAAGTTAGCCCCTTTTGATTTTTAATAGAATCTAATTACTACTAAAAGCATTAAAAAAAACATAACCCAGTGATGTTCTGGTTAATACCTGAAACCCAGTGAATGTCCGATAATATGGATCAAGCAGCAAACTAGCAAGCGAAACCAATTGAGTTGTGCGATCCCATCCATCACTACACAAAATATAGAATGTCAAACCATCAAAAATAGGGAAGGCTAAAATGTAAAACATCCCACATTTGAATCGACTACAAATTAAAATGAAACCAATAAATTGAAAGATCTTTGTTCAATTGTTATAACCATTAACTAGATGAAGCTACGCCACCGAAAGAGTTATACTCCCTCCAACCCAATGTTTAAGTGTTGGTTTGAAATGGCACGATCATTAATAGAGTAAAAACTATAGCAATGTTTCCGACATGGCCATTTAGAGGCGAAGTGACTTCTAATAAGAATCTTCTTGCTGGTTTTTAAAAAAAGATAAGGGTGATACCAGAAATCGATGAAATAAAGGGTCCATTTGGAAAGGTTATCAAAAAGGTGTTTTCAACTGAATGACTTGAAAAATATTTTTGAAAAAGTGAAAAAATGAAAAGTACTGTCTCTAGCGATCACATCTAGAAACTTGTTTGGATAACTAAAAAATGTTTCTGAAAAGTGTTTTGATTTAATTCAAAAAATAATTTTCCAAAACATAAAAGAAACAAAAAGCAAAAAAAAAAAAATTGCCCATTAGAGGAGAGGCTGGCCTCCACGGGTGGTGACTGCCACACCCTGTCAATCAGGCCGCCACTCCCCCCCCACCCATCCCCTGGCCCACTAGGGGGCCTGACGAAATGCACAAAGGGGGTACACTACCCCCGTATCCACCTGCAAAGAAGGGTGGTGTTTCACTCACCCCTGCGCAGTCCACCACTACAAAGGGTGGAGAGGGTAGAGTTCTACCACCGATGCCCTCTGTGGTAGTGGAGGTCCACCCTCTACCGGGGTAGGTGGGAAAGGGAAACCCACCTCTAGTGGAAGACAACATCACCAAATGGAGGCCGGCCTCCACTTTTAATTTTTAAATTTTGTATAAGTAATAAGGCCAGCCTCTAGTTGTTATTGTGCATATTTGACAAACTGAGCTTTGTTTTCACTTCTTTTAAAAAAACTTCACGTGTTTTCAAAACATTTTTATATAAAGGTAGGGTAAGTTTTTAAAAAGTGTCTTTTTTTTTTTTTTTTTCTTAAAAAAAAAAAAAATAAATAAAGTAATGCATTTCATTAAAAGCACAAAAATGCACAGCTCTAGTACACATGAAGTATACAAGAGAAAAACCCTTTTAAAGAGAAAAAGAACAAAAAACTACAACATCAAAAGCTACCCGTCTGTGTATGAAGCAATTTGACCAAGAGTTATTTAGCTCTACCACCAAAATCTCGCGATCGCCAAAACACCTCACATTTGCTCTCTCTATATACACCACATTAAGTACAAAGGGGAAATCCTCCAAACATCTAAAACGGAACGACTTCTCCACCTAACCTCTCCAACAATCCAACAAATTTATCATCCTTCCAGGCATGACTCATTCTACTCCGAAAAGGCTAAAAAGCGAGGTCCACAATTCTCTTGCAAAGTCACAATGGAGAAAAAAGATGATCTATGGATTCTCCCCTCCTTTTAAACATGATAAACCAATCCACCATTATGACTTCTCTTTCTCAGGCTATCCAAAGTCAGAATCTTCCCAAGAGCAGCTATATCCAAACAAAGAAACTCACCCTCGATAGAACATTGACTTTGCAAAAAGTCTTCCATGGAAATGATGAACTAGTCAGAGTGGATAACCTTTGCTAAAGCGATTGAACTTCAAACTTCCACCTCTTAGATGATATCCACCAAATAATATCCGCCTCACCTTGTCTCATTTTGTTTTTTTAAAAAAAACTTGGTCACCAATTCTACTTCCCAATCTTGCACAGGTATGATAAAAGATAAATTCCACTGAATATTGCCATCAGAAAAATGTCAATGATCCACCACCCACGCCTCCTTATAATAACCAAATTAAACAACTCTGGAAATGATTCCTTCAATATGAACGAGATGCATGGTGGAGGAAATTAGTGGAGACAAAATATGAGGTGATGAGGGGTGATTGGTGTACCAAGGAGGTAGGAGGGTCATATGGGGTGGGACTTGGAAAAGTATCCGAAGGGGGTGGGATGAGTTTAAGCAACATGTGCGATTTGAGGTAGGAACCGGGTCTCGTGTGTTGTTTTGGCAAGATGTGTGGTGTGGGGAGGCATCACTACAGAATTTGTTTCCCGCCTTATTTAATATCGCATGTGGAAAGGAGGCATGGGTAGAGGAGAATATGGAGAGGGTAAATGGAGCTATCTATTGGAAAGTTAGATTTATTCGACCTGCTCACGATTGGGAATTGGAGGAGGTTTCGAGATTCTTCTAATTGCTGTATTCCCAACAAGTAAGGCAAGGTGGGGTCGATAAAATTTGTTGGATTCCCTCGAAGAGAAAATTTTTTGAGGTGAAGTCTTTTTATAAGGTAAAGTTAAATTCAGCCCCGGTGGATGGTCGTGGAAGCTTATTTGGAAGAGTAAAGTTCCTCCAAGGGTGGCTTTTTTCTCATGGACGGCGGTTATGGAGAAAATTTTAACATTGGACAACCTACGAAAGAAGAACATCATTGTGACGGAATGGTGTTGTATGTGCAAGAAGAGTGGCGAATCCATTGATCACCTTTCAGTGCATTGTGAAACTGCTGTTGAGGTATGGAACATGATTCTCCAACTATTTGGTATAACGTGGGTGATGCCGGGGAGTTTGAAGGAATGCTTGGGAAGTTGGAGAGGGCAAAGGGGAAAGCGGACAGCCATGCACATTTGGAGGATGGCTCCTTTGTGTGTAATGTGGTCATTATGGAGAGAAAGGAATGAGCGGAGCTTTGAGGATCGTGAAATGGGAATTATAGAATTGAAGAAAAGGGTGCTCCAAATACTCTACTCTTGGAGGGTCATGGGGTCTTCTTCGCAAGCTTCAACGCTTACGGAGTTTATAGATCTATGTGCGTCCTTTTCAGTTTAAAGCTCGTGTAGTGGGCTCTTTTGTATACTTCCTGTGTACATGGGTTGTGCCCCTTGTGCTTTTTATACAATGACTTTTATTTATAAAAAAAAAAATGATTGGTCCCCACACCATAAATCATACCAGAACCTTATCTTGGTTCCATCTCCCACTTTATATCTAACAAAACTCGAAAAAACTCTCCACCCTCTCCTAATATGCTTCCACACTCTAACTCCAAAGGGTCCCAATACCTTCTTAAAACACCAACCTTCATTGGTACTACCAAATTTTGCATCCACCACCGATCTCCATAGAGTGTCCCTCTCCGTAGCAAAACTGCATAACCATATGCCCAAAAGAGCTTGGTTAAACTAAATCAAATTTCTTACCCCCAAGATCAGCCATTTGCTTTGGAGAACAAACCTTCAACCAATCTACTAATAAAACTTAACCTCATCATTTATACCTCCCCATAAAAAATCACGTTAAAGTACTTCTAACCGTTTAGCCACAACAATCGGAATGGAGCACAGAGACAAATAGTACGTCGGCAAATTGGACAATGTACTTTTAATCAAAGTCAACCTCCCTCCTATTGAAAAATACAGCCTCTTCCAACCAGACAAACACCTTTTCCATTTTTTTATGATGGCACTCCAAATAGAAGTAGATTTATAAGGTGCTCCCTAAGGAAGACCCAAATACTTCATCAGTAACCAAGCTACCCTACACCCAAATACATTAAGCCAAATGATCTACATCAACCACTTCACTGACCAGAATAATCTTTTAGATAGATTAATCTTCAATCCCGACAACGCTTCGAAACATAAAAAGAGACAACACAAATTGCAGAGTTGTTCACTATAGGCCTCACAAAAAATCAATGATGAGACATTGCAAAATCTTCATTATTCCTCAAACCCACCGAAAGACTAATAATAGTCCTCCATTATGGCCGACATCGTCTTCCATAGTGCCTTCATAACAACCACAAATAAAAGATGAGATAATGGATCTCTCTAACACGAGAACGACTAAAGAATCTAGAGGGAACATCATTAACAAGAACGAAGAATCACACTGTAGATACACACTATGCTATCCAAACTTTTCATTTCTCCCCAAAACCTTACCTTCATGAATACAACATAAACTTCCAATTCACATGGTCGTAAGCCTTCCTTAAGTCCAATTTACACAACAAGCCAGGGACCCCTGATTGAATTCAACTATCAATACATTCATTAGCAATCAACACTGTGAATCCAATATATGTCTCCCCCTGACAAACGCATCTTGTGAATTTGTAATGATATTCACCAACAACATTTTCAACCTATTTGCTAGTACCTTAGATTTATACATACCACCTACTAAACTTATAGGATGTCAGTCCTTAATATCCATGACACCAGCTTTCTTAGGAATTAGAGATATAAAAGTTGCATTTAAGCTCTTTTCAAAGTCTCCTCTACCATGAAACTCCTTGAATATTGCAATTATATCCTCTTTTAGAACCTCCCAACATTGCTGGAAGAAAAAAAATTAAAAGCCCTGAGGCCCGGAGCCTTATCTCCATTCAGATCTCTCATCACTTCATAAACCTCACTCTCCTCAAATTCTCTTTCCAACCAAGAACCCTAATCTTCACTAATGAGATTAACAGACAGGCCATCCAACTTTGGCTTCCAGTTAAACTATTTTGAGTAGAGTTGAGAATAAAACTACACTACGTGCGTGCTCCCTTAATTCCGTAGATCTAAAGATAATGACCCATTAACAACTAAAGCATCCACAATATTATGTATTTAATTATAATTTGCCAACTGGTGAAATAACTTTGTATTCTTATCACCCTCTTTCAACCACAGCGCCCTAAATTTCTGCCTCCAACTCATTTCTTCATAAAAAAGCAGCCTCCCCAAATCCCTAGAATATTCCTCCTTTCTCTGCCTTTCCTCCTTAACCAACGATTGAGCTTCAGCAATAATATCAAGCTCTTGAATACCATCCACTAACTCCTTTCTCCTCTTCCCAACATCACCAAAGATCTCTTCATTCCATTTTTCAAAGCTCTCAATTTACATGTCAACGCATAGCTAGGAGAGCCCTGAAAATTGTAAGACTTCCACCATACTAAACTTGCTCCACAAAACCCTCTAACTTCAACCACAAATTCTCAAACTTAAAATACCAACTTCTCCTACTCGCAACCCCACAATCGAGAGCAACAGAGGACAATGATCTAACATAAGTCTAGGAAGTCTTCTTTGAAACTGTTTTTCCCAATAAGGAGAAAGATAAAACCTATAAATTCTTGACCTAGATTCATTCTCATGATTATTAGACCACATAAATTGTCTACCCACAAGTGGGATGTCCATAAGGCCATGTTCAAGTGTAAATCTGAAAATTCCATCATGGATACAGAATGGCAGGTATCTCATGATCTCTCACTCGGATATTGAATAGCATTAAAATCTCTCCCAATACACCATGGCTTCTCCCACCAGTTCATAATTCCAGCCAATTCAACCCAAAGCATTCTCCTGTCAATGTCATTATTAGGACCATAAACCCCTGCAAGTGCCCACTCAAAATCAATACAAACATTTCTGAAGGAACACACAATGGAGAATCGCCCCACGCATTCCGTCCACCTTTTCCACCACATTTTCATCCCACATTAGCAAAAATCCCTCCAAAAGCTCCTCTCACCCCTAAATAACACCAATCCATATGTAGACACCCCCATAAACTTCTCACCACCTCCCTATAGACATACTCTAAAACGTGTTTTGTTTTCTGAAAAGTGTTTTGTATTTTGTTTTGAAAAGAGTGTTAGTGGTAGGAACCTCATCTGAAAACTTGTTTGGATAACTATTGTTTTAAAAGTGTCATTCAATATTTAAAAGTAAAAAGTGTTCTGCAAAACTTTACCAAACAGGGCCCGAAACTTCAACTTTAAAAAAGTGAATATATATTTTGGGACATCTCAAAAGAGAAAGCAAGACATTTAAATTGGCATAAAGCAATCACCTGCAATGTATAAGCACTGAAGCTGACTCCAAAGCTACACGTGCAGCAATCCAAGCAGAACCAGCCAAGACATTCTGAACATGTATCAACCAACCACTATCACCAAGGGTTGATACTGAAGCAGACATACTGCTGAGGTTGCCTCCACCCCAAGTCCATCCACCATGTCTCTGTCAATAACATTAGTATCAGATACTCTCAGCCATTACAAACAAGACATTTTAGAAAAACTCATTAATAAGTCACAGGATGACATCAATTAAAAGGTTTGACGAAAGTGAATTATAAGATTATCTCCATTTCATAGGTCTTAAGAAGGTTTACGACTTTCAGACATCATAAACCCTTTCAAGTGATCCACATTATCGCTACTTATCACGATAACCTGCAGTCAACCTTACTTGAAGAGAGGGAGTAAGAGATGTTACAACACAACCATATGATATTAATTTTCTACTATCCTATATTGAAATGGAAACTATAGCAACCACATTGATTTGATGACTTTGGAGATGTAAAAACACTCCTTGCTTATATACAATGCCAAGGTCCAAAGCGAACTTTTAAATTTTGAACATATCGAACAGCTTCAATGCTAACATCATAAAGGATCAACTAGAATAGCCTTCATCAATAAATTCAAACAACAGTATATCCTATCTCTAGAAATGGACTTCTCTTCCAAACAAACCTATTAATTAACATTAGTCTATCATTAATATAGCAGTCAGGATCTATATAAAATTTGGAGACTAACCAAGAATGATGACATTCCGTCTGAGGAAGAGGCACCATAAGTGTCTAAGTAGTCTCTTAGTCGAGCCAGACTATCCCTCATTGCATGTATGTTGTCTATCCCAAAGAAAACTATCTGATGAAAATGACAAAAAGGAAACATCGTGCTGTTAAATAATATGAATTCAAATTTTATGACCAAGAGGTTGACAATCTGACAGCACAAGCCATAGAGAGACCTCAGATTGGAAATAATTTGACGATGACTCTGAGCCACCTCCCATAGCCCCATTTGCCAAAGCATTTTTCCTAGGTCTTGCATCAGCAATATATAGCTTCCTTTGTAAAAAAAGAAAAAAAAAAACAAAATCGATCAATCTTAACCCAAAAAAAGAAAGAATTGTAGAGCCTTTTTCTTCTTTATCTATTGAAACCCCCATTATAGAAGAAATAAGCATCATAAGTCAACAATTACGACTAATTATTAACGTAACACAAAGAAGTAATAACATGCATGCAAATCTTTGAGGGTTCTACACTTCATATTCAGATTATATTCAATCATGCAGTAGTTAAATAATTAAACTATGTCTCTATATTAGGGGTTTATCTTGTATACTTTTTGTGTACTAGGGTTGCATCTCTTTGCACTTTTAAAGGAATTGAATTGCTTATAAAAATAAATAAATAAATAATTGAACTACTACGCACAAGCTTCGTCATTGCAATATTGTAGACAGTAGAAAATAGAGTGGCATTTAAACAGAAAGTTTTGCATCATATGGACTGAAGGGGAAAAAACGTTGCTTTGGATAATATTATGTAGAGCAGCACTATTACATTAGGAAGTAGATGTCAATACTTCCGAAGAAATTAAGAAAGAAAGGTCAAGAAAGAATAAGAGAGCCATAGCATCGTAAAGATATTACAATAAGAGTAATAGTAATACTAAATAATAATGATATAGCAACAACAACAACAACAAAGAACAAATAGAGGGAAGAAATTTTATACACCTACCTCCGCTCCCCCCTTAAACCAGAAAGTTGGGAACAAAGTGCGGCAACAAGCTTTTCATCAGTGTTGCTGCAGACAAATGCATAGATGTGAATCCATGTAAGTTCAACAAGAGGCATATGGATCAAACACAAAATGTAACACTTCAAACACCATAAATGTAACATCGTTTTTGATCTGCACTGTCTTTTCTGTGTGCGTGTGTGTGTTTTCTCTTTTTTCTTTTTTTGTTCTGTTTCCATTTTCTTCTTCTGGATTTTGGGGCATTTGACATATATTTCACATTACCTCCTCATATTCATCATGAGACCAACTAATGGTTGGGAGGAACGTGCAAGTACAGCTCCAGTTCCTGTAACTCATCAAGTATAGCAAAACATAAGTAAGTCATGACAAACAAAAGAACACAAAGAAGATTTGTTGCATACCGGGATGACACCATGAAACTACAGGCAATCGGCATCTTGCACGAAAGGTTGAAGCCTGAATCACTTCTTCATCACTAGCATCAATGGCAACGCAAATTTATTACATTCACAATCCCAGTATCAAAATGAAGTGAACTTTATCAACCTTGAAAAAATTTCAGAGAGAAGTCAGTAAGTATAGATCTAGCTGTCTTACCTAATGCCTCCTGGCACAATCAAGGCAAATGGATAACTTTGGCACATGTTATAGTTGGAATTTATGCTACTTATTCTCCACATGTCATTGGACAATAGGAATGACCCACTCTCAATCATACTCATTGATGCACGGTAGGAGCCTTTTCCAAGAAGCCGAAAATACTCATTTAGTAACCGCACCTTTGGGTCAGTATTGTTGAATTTAGAAGGTCCACAAACAAAAGCATAAAGATCCCATAGACTTGATGGCTTAGTACACCTCAGTAATGCATCAAATACTGCACGTCTCTGTAAGATTAAAAAATCATACGACATGCAAGAAGCAACTTACAGCATTCTACATGAATGATTAATAATAACCCATCATGGCTTAAATTACTCCCGGGTACTGGCATAATTATTATTTTTTTTTTTATAATCAAAATATCATTAAAAGTGAATAGTACTACTCAGGTACATATGGAGTATACAGGAGAAATGCCTAGTTAGAAATAAGTACTGTTATAACTACAAAGTTAACACTAAAATGTAGAATTGAAGACAAAAAGAAGAAAAACATTAACTGGAAAAACCATTTACTGACGCGTGAAAATTTGCTGTTCATAAACTTCTCAATAATTTTGTAACAAACGAGATAATAAATATAGCAATCTTGGGTAAGCACTGATCCACTTGCATCTAACATCTTCCCTAACTCGCATTCCCAATACCATTCTTTTTATTAACATCTGATATGAACTGAATTTTGGATAGACTTAAAATATGTGACTCCTGAAGCAAACTTCAAATGCACCTCAGCTAGACATATTTTAGAGTTTCATGATATATGATGTTAAACTAAATTGGACCCCACTGATCCATTACTGTTTCCCCGGATTTCACCATATAAACACTTAATAAATTAACTCATAGAGTATGATTTGCATGTGACCCTCCCTGACATAGCTTCTAAAGCACCACAAGAAAACGTGCTCTACATCCTTCATAGTGAAATGATACACAAAGCTCTCCGAAAAAAACTTCAATCATTTCAAATAGTAATCCTATCATCATCTCCAAATGAATGCTTTTCTAAACATGCTGTCTAAGCATGTTAGGTGTTTCTGGTAATCCATTATCAACCCCACACTTCAGAGAAAGTTATTTAAAAATATCAAACTCCATCTCAGCAGTCTGAATCCTTCTTTCCTAAATGCAACACGTTATTGTGCCAAGGAATTTAGTTGATTAATCTAATGCATTCCCAGTATTGACTTTTGTTTTCAATGAGTAGATTTTGAATTAAAAAAATGAAGGGGAAGAAAAAGGGTGGGGGGTTGTTTGGGTGGGGTGGGGGAGAGAGAGACAGAGACAGAGAGAGAGACAGAGAACTAATCACAAAATCCCTCAGTCATAGCCCCTCTTCATACTCTTGAGTCCAAGTCCGAGTTAGGGCACCCAGGAGTATAGATGAAGCACTTTATCCATGAAATTAAGGTATCACCGAGATCCTTCTCTTTCTTTAATCCATTTGATGACATTAGCCTCATCTCATCTCCTTTCTTTGAAGATTTTATGAAATCCATCATTGCATGCTTCATTCATACCAACAGTAGAGCCTCACCTTACTATCATCCCTCCCCCATTTCCTTATTGTCGTTATTGTCAAAAAACCAAAGGTGTAATTGCATTTGGAGTTGGATTAAAGTTTTCCCAATTTAAAGTCAACTTTGGAAGATAAAATAATTGTGCAAGTGCAGAATCTTGAATTTCAGGAATTCCCTTGATATAGAAGAACTTAAAATGCATTCCATTTAGCAACTTCCCTTTTTGAAGGTGGTGTTAAGCTCAGGCACATCAAACCCAAATATGCAGTAACATTTAAAAAGTAAAACCCAATCATTCTTTCCTAAGCTAATGGAACCTTTCCTATGAGCTATCTACTTGTCTTTTAAGATGTCATCTAAATCAGACACATTTCAGGAACCCGTTGTGGGTACCTCTTACATATTATTTGTTCATTCCTTGGTAATTAATAATTGAAATTTTACTAAAAATATAAAAACAAGGTTTAAAGTAAATATATTGAAAAATTGCACATCAAACATAGTAAATCGAATACAGTACGAACTGGCAGTGAAATTTACCTGCTTCGTTCTAGGGCGGAAAGCAAAGACAATAATTCTCATATCTTTGCCTGCAAAATATAAGAGGAAGCATTATTTTTGTTACAATCCTCACAAAGAAGGACCAAGTAAATCATTAGACTAAATGGCTATATCGTAAGGGCATACAAGACCAACTAGGTTAAAGAATAAAATAGCTAACTAGCAATACATGTAGCCACTATTCCAGTAAAAATGATCGATGATGAAAAAGCAATTGCTTGTAATAAGAAAAATTGGAAAACTATATCTTAAAAAAAAAATAAGGAAAAATTACAGTTTACCCCCCCAAAGTTGACAGCGTTTTTCAATTCGAACACCAAAGTTTTAATTTTTGCAATCCACCTCCCCAAAGTTCCAAATTTTTGCAATTTAACCAATTGTATCCAAAACTTCCCATATTGCCCCTAATTTTTATTTTTTTATTTTTTATAAAAAAAAATTTTAAAAAAAAAATCAGGGTGGCTCCTTTGCCCATCTGGCCATTTTTGCACCCCCAATTTTTTTTTTTTTTCATAAAAAAAAATAAAAAATCAGGGGCAATATGGGAATTTTGGGATAATATTGGTCGAATTGAAAAAAATGAAACTTTGTGGGGGTGGATTGCAAAAATTGAAACTTTGATGTTCGAATTGAAAAACGCTGTCAACTTTGAGGGGGTAAACTGTAATTTTCCCAAAAAATAATTTACACTATTTTAAATTGGAGACCTAGGACTTAGAGATACTGAGGGGCATTCATTTGTATCAACAACTTCGAAATGTAGGCACATTGTACTTTTCCAATTTAACCTATTGTGTCATTTAAAATGTTCCCTCTAAACTTTAAATTTGAGTAATCAAACTCTTCAATTATATGATTAGTTACTATGTCCCAAACTATTGAAAATTTTCCCAATTTTCAATATATTTAATCTTAATACTCATATGCTTATCACATAATGATATGAAAGAAAAAGAAAAATTGATACAAGCTCGTCAGATAATGAGATAAACACATGAATTTTATGGTTGAATATAACAGAAATTGGAGAAACTTTAACAGTAGGGAGATACTGCAGACCTATAGTCTAGGAGGCTAATCGCTCAAATTTAAGATTTGAGAGGGACATCACAACAGACCTCATAGTTTAGGGTGGGGAAATACAATTTACAATTTAAAAATTGTTCAATTTTCTAATAAAAGAAAGTGCAAAGAAAATTTAACTTAACAAATAAGTAGAAACATTTAAGCATGGTAAGCAGCATATGATATCAACAACAATGTTATAAATAGTAATATACAAGAAACCATACACAACATCTAAAAAAACTGTATCCCACCCGCTGGTGTTTTGATACTACCAATGTGATGATTTTTTTTTAGAAATGCTACATGTACTTCCAAGTACTTACTTCCTAATGTGGCAGTGAAAATCATTATTGAATTTTGAACGGGCTAATTTGTATATGATACATCAATGGCAGTGAAAGTACATGTAGCATTTCTCTTTTCTTTTTTTGGGGGGAGAGTTCACATACTCCCCTCAAACTACCACTCAATTGACAATATCCTCCTTAAACTTTCAATCTGAACAATGTTTCCTCCAAACTACCAAACAGTTGTCAATATCCCCCAATGACAAAAAATACCTCTAATAAAAAAAAATTAAAATTAAAAAATAAAAAATAAATAAATAAAGAAAGAAATAAAGAAATAAAACTAAAAAATCACCCCCAAATGGCCAAAAAGCAAACCAGGTAGCCATTCCTCAAAACAAGGTACCATGGAAGCAAAATCGCAACGCACTCAAGTATACAATCAGTTCAACCTACACCACGGGCTGTTTATCTAGAAAAGCAGTGACCAGCTTAACGCATGAAGAAACACAAATTTTAAGAAATCCCAACATGGTCAAAAGGATTGATATTGATTATTTAAAAAAAAAAAAAAAAAAAAAAAAAAAAAAAAAAGAGAAAAAACAATCTAAGTGATCCTTTAATACCCCCTAGTAAATCTTTCCATAATCCTTTAATCGCAATTCTTCCATAGTTTTTCCACTGATGATGCGCTGGCACCGATTTTCATCCCTTTGAGTGTTGGACGTGACCTGAAGTACATCAAGTCAGAGGGTCCCACCATTAGTGATTACTTTTCCAAATTGGCTTTGGTTTTGGGTTAGCTGACTCTCACCCTTTAAATAAAGCATACTATTCTGCCGTAAAGAGAGATGCCTCCTTCTTTAGTTTTTGATGCGCCACATGACAAAGGGAGAAAACTAAGAACCCTTTTCTCCTTTGGTTTTGAAGCGCCACATAGAAGAAAGATTAAGCGTAAGCTGCCGTGCGAGACACAGAGAGAGCTTTTTGTTATGAGACTTAGCCACTCAGCGTTATGAGTGAAAATGAGAGAGAAAGCAAGAGAAATTCTAGTGCTATTTTCCCTTTTATTCTTTTGAATAAAAGTGAGATTTGAGTGTATTAGGGCTTTGGGCTTTGAGTGTTTTTTCTCTTCACCTTTTTGTACTTCATCTTTGATTAATGAATTTCTTTGCGTTCACCTCCGCCTATGGGTGTACCTCACATTGAGGGAACCATGTAAACTCTAATATTCTTGTGTGTGATTGTTAGAGTTATTTACCGTAATTAAGGTTTTTTGCACAACAGAGCTTTTCATAAGGCACACTGAATTTCACAGACAAAACTAGCTCTCAAACAAGCCCCATCAGTGTGGTCCCAGCAATAAGAATCCCAAGTCAACCACCTCTGCAATTTGGCGTCCAACAATTATTAAGGTACTGTTTACAGCCTCTTGAACAGCCTGATCTCTCCTTTGTCTCACTTATTTTCCCAGCCTTTTTCCACCGTATAGCCCTGAGCCAACTCTCCCTAAACCTAAAATAAACTGCTGCCAGAGAAACCGTCCATTCAAGCATAAAACTCCTTTTGTTTGGAGGGATTAAAGGAGCAATAAAAAACCATAGGAGGGAAATGTGAAGGGAGAGAGAAGATCACTTCATTTGGTAGGACAATCAGAGCGAGGGAGGGGGAGGCAAAATCCCCTGGGGCCACGAAACCAGTGGAGATTGAAAGGATGGAGAGTGGGCTTCTTACAAAAGTTTGTGAAATTCTTTTTCCCTCACATTAAATTACTACATACAGGCAAAAAAGGGTAAAATCATAAATTAACACACTCCTTCATGCCTATTTTCCCTCCTACAAAACAATATGAAAATGGGGCTTGGCCTCCTCCCCCTTTTCCCTTCCCCTCTGCATCCTTCCTACCAATTCAAACCTCCAAACATAATCCTCCACACTTTTACCAAATTTTGCCATCAAAACCTTTCAATAAAATAGCCTTAAAGGGGTGAAAGCTCCTGGATTACCTGGGCATGAGGATAAACTGCTTAGCCCGTCAGGGGTGAAAGCTCCTGGATTACCTGGTAACTGGTTCTGGCGGGTGGGGTCAGTTACCCGTAGGAGTTTGATTAACGGTGAGGATTGTTGTACAGTATGCGTTTGCGACGTGCAATTAATCTGAGTAAAGTTCTCCTATGTTATCAAAAAAAAAAAATAGCCTTAAAGCCCTTTTGCACTACTTTTCCGCATAAGAGAAAGTGAAAGCCTAACATTGACTACAACCACAGGCTCTTGCTCACACCACTACCACTACCAAGGCAACATCTAGATCACCGCCTTGTGCACTAACATCAACTACCAACACATCCACTCATCCCTTGGTATTTAATGAGAACCAAACAGCAATAAATCTTCAAACAAAAAAAACAATTTTCTTGCAAAACAATCTTAGAATGATTTTTTTATATGCAATCGATATACCATTTAAAACGTAAAGTGTCCCAGGCACACAGAAAGTATACAAAAGAAATCACATAGCTAGTAAGAGTTAAAAGAACAAGGAAATCATGATAACTAATCACCAAAGGAGAAATAAAAGCAGTTGTCCAAAGATACAAGGTGTTGAAAAATCGAGACATCATACATAATGATTCATTTAACACATCAAAAATATAAATTAAGAAAAGGAAATTATTAGAAAGCATACCAATGACCTGAAGAAGTCGTCGTGATGGTGTCTTGTCAGACTGACGAGGTGCTGATTGAACCCTTACAACCTAAATGCACTTAAAATAGTAAATTAAACATACAACTATTTCACACTAAAATAATCACAAAAATTAGGGGTGGGACCAGCATCCAAAGGTCAAATAACATGAGTGATAAAAATATGAACATTTCAATCAAGTCAAAAGAATAAAACCAAGGGAATAAATATCGTCAGATAATTGAATGTGTCATTTCCTGAGACAACTTTGGGATCAGCATGATGATGGTGGAACAAAAACTCGCATGCGCTTGAGAAAAGATTACAGCACCCCTCATCTTGCCTACCAAGCCATACCTTTTACTATGTCCGTACTTTATGTTTCAGTATTGCCACAACCCACCCCAGAAGATCAAAGAGAGAGAAGGGACCATTACAGCTAGTAAAGGACTCATATGGCTCCTATATAAAGTTAGGGATCATAATTAAGAAGCAATCAAAAGAGAGCATCTTATAAAAGCTAAATGAGTAAAAGTATCACACTATGATGACTATTCAAGAAATAGAAGAGATATCAGCTTAAGCACCAGGAAAGTAACTAAGTTGCCTCAGGAAGGACACATGGGTCAAGCAACACCACTAAAGGCAGTGGTAGGGGAAAAGGATGTTTGACAAGATCTTATCAACACATATGAGGGTGGAGTCACATCTAAAAATTAAATTTTCACAAGATGGATTTACCACTGGCACAATTACAGAATCATTTCACACCACAAGCTTCATGATCCATTGTAACAAGAAGCAAGGAGTCAGCCAGACAGTTATGCATGTCAAACATAGGTAGAAGTAGCCCTGGATTTGGAGAAGAAAAAAAAAAGGTTCCGTGCATAAGAAGAATAATTTGGCAAAACCTGATAAAAAGAGATAATCCTCAGTTCCTCCCTCGTTTCTTAATCCTACCTCCCATTCATCTTATCTTCAATCATCCCAAACCCACTGCCATTTTCTTTCCAACCTTCCATCAATGGAAAATGTCCCTATGTAATGAGAGATGAAAAGCAATAAACCCAACTCCAACAATTTCGTGTCAGAACAAGAAGAGTCTTACTGCTACCCTCAAATAATAGTTTACAAAATTTTGGCTGAAAAATTAACCTAGACAATCAAGCTCGTAAAGAAAACTGGACTGAAGACCTGACACACCAAAATCAAACACCCAAGGTTTCCTGGTCCACCAGGGTCGGGCAGAGAAATTGGAAGGCGCATTTGCACTCTGCAGTGGTGAAGGTGCTCGAATAAGTGCATCAAGTGGTCCTGCAGTCTCTCCTGGTGACTAGAAAAGGAAGATGACAACAAGCATTCAATAATAGTAACAGGTTCCATGCTAACCAACTCCCAAACTCTAATCAGCTGACCAGTAGGGGGATTAAAAACACTTATCTGCTATTGGATCTGAGGAAGTAGCCAAGGGCATTAAAAGTACAATTTATTGACTGATATAGATGCCATGAAAGATGCATAAAACAGTGACAAGGAATGCAAAGTGAATTGACACAAAAGAAACAGCTGTTGAAAAGAAAGGAGCAATCAAGATGTAGGTGGACCTGATGAAATTGCACAGATAGAGGTAGAGATGATGGAAGTGAAAACCTGGTAGAATTGGAAAGGGTTGTACTAAAATATACATCATAGCACTTCATTTACACCATAATATAACAATAAACATATAAAACACAAAGATATGAATCTGCATAAACTCCTCTACAATTTAATCAGATCCTTGTCTCAGAAAAGTAACTGCACAATGAAATTATAGATATATTTATACTCCCAGGCTGGAGAACCAAATCAAGTTTCCTACTCAAGGTCACTACAACATGAACACAAAACAGAGAAATGCAAACCAAGAAGCTACAGAAATGAGAACTCACTGTTTTTGTGAACTTCTCTATAGTGGCCAGCGGCATTGTCCCAAGTGCAATGATATTCCTTGTTCCCTCACTCTTACCGAAGAAAAGAAAGAATATTAGAAAACCATGGAGGATATGACAAATATTTGCAATTCTTTTTTTTTTTTTTTGGCCAAGGACAAATATTTATAAGTAAACATACAAAATACATGAATACCACACATGCATTTAGCGTGTACAAGTATACATACATCCATTCACATGTGCACGCCCACACATGCGTACATACATCCGTCCACATTGCACACTCATATATGCAATATTCTTAAACACACACACTTATGGAGTATATTTTGAATCTAATAGATTTGGTATTTCTTAAGAATATTAAACACACCGAAGACAATTTAATTTTATATCATTAATTTTATAGGTAACCACTCTAGGGTTAAGCTGTAACAATCTTTTCATATTCTATCTCTCTCTAGCTATCAACGTCATATGGTATAAACATCGCCCTCAATTCCTAATTTTTTCTCTTCTTCTTTTGATTCCTTTTTTCTCCCAAACCCTAGAAAGCTTCTGTTAGAGAGGTGAGGTGTCCCCTTCCAGAAGGTGGTTAGTTGTCCCTATAAGGTGTCCTAGTGTGAGGTATCCCAAATCTAGAACATTGTACTATTTACTCCTACAAATACTACTGTATGAATGAAAATATTTATAATTTTGACATCACTATATTTTCTTATCATGATATCATAGAAAGAAGACAATTACCATTTTACCCTTCTTCAACCTTCAATCCACCAAAACCTAATTATTTCTTTTCTTTCTCCTCTTCATTGCTAATTTTCTTCCTTTCTTTTTCCGCCTGGTTCATTGGTGATTGACTGAACCTTGTGACCAAGGTGAGATTTTCTTTAGAGGAAGGTAGCGCCAACATCACTGTGTCAATAAAGATGTTGATGCCATCCAATGTGCTTATTTAAAATCCCCTTTTATGGGATCTCTCTTGGATTGGGTTGTAGTCTATGTTCCTAATTTCTCCTCATCAAATACTTTAAATCTTGTTAAAATTTTAAATTTCAGACACCTTTAGGGTGATTGTTTCTCTTGTAAACTTTTAGCGTACGAGGGCCATGTCTTTTTCTTTTTTAATAAATTATTATCAATCGAAAAAAGATGTTGGCATCGTCAACTCTGTTGTGGTTTCCGTAAACCGTGTCCTGATGGTGCAAATGGTTCAGGGAAATGGTTTGTGCCTATGATCGGTAGTTTCTATCCTATACTTGGTGAATATGGTGGTTATTGCCTATTATAATAATCGGATGTTATAATAATCAGTAGTTTCCCCCTTGTAAGAAGATTGTTGGTTGTAAATGGGTACGTGCAGTCAAGTTTAATCCCAATGGCTTACTTGACTGGTTAAAAGCATTGTTAGTTACCCAAGGATACACAGACCTATGGTGCCGATTATAAAGAAACTTTTTCCCCTAGTACTAAAATTTCTTTTGTCTGTGTGATTATTTCTCTAGCTGCTAATCTTGATTGGACACTATTTTAGATAGATGTTTCAAAAATACATTTCTCCACAGTGACTTATTTGAGGAGGTTTACATGGAGCAACCACCAGGATTTGTTGCTCAAGGGGAGCATCATCGCAATGTTTGTAAGTTGAAGAAGCTTTGTATGGCCTGGGGCTTCGGATCTCAAGGATTTTCGCCCTATTAGTCTTGTGAGCGGGGTCTACAAGATCATTGCTAAAGCTATTGCCAATAGAATGAGAAGGATTGTAGAGAAGATCATTTCAAAGCCTCATAATGCTTTTGTTAAATGCAGGCAAATTCTGGATTATGTTCTTATTGGTAACGAATGTTGGTCCTACGATCACATCAATTGGAAGTTTTTGTTGTATTTGCTGAGAAGATGTGGTTTTGGGGAGAAATGTTGCTCTTGGATAGCACATTGCATTTTGTCAGTTTGTTTCTCTATGCTGGTTAACGGTTCTCCATACGGATATAGTAGCACTCGTGGGGTCAGGCAGGGAGATCCAATGTCTTCCTTTATGTTTGTTATTGTCATGGAGGCTTTTAGTACAATGATCACCACTACTATTGACAACGGCCGTCTCTTAGGCTTTTCAATGGGATCCAGTCCCTCCACGTCGGTTAATATCTCTCATTTGCTATTTGCATATGATACTTTGGTCTTTTGTGGAGCCAATTCTGACCACATTCGTTCCCTGCAAGTGCTACCTATTTGTTTCGAAGCAGTTTCTGGTTTAAAGGTGAACATGGCCAAGTCGACGTTGGTCCCTGTGGCAAATGTGGATAATACGGTTGAGTTGGCTGGCATACTAGGATGTGGGACATCCTCTTTACCCTTAAAGTACCTTGGCCTCCCCCTAGGGGCTCACTTAAAGGCAAAATCTAGATGGGACGGCATTGTGGAAAAAATTAATCGCCGATTGGCTAGTTGGAAAAGAATGTACTTGTCGAAGGGTGGGAGGGTTACCCTCATCAAAAGCACTCTTTTCAATCTACCTACATACTTTTTGTCTCTTTTTCCCATTCCTGTTGTGGCTAATCGTATAGAGCTCAAGTCACATTTTTTTTTCCTCTTTACTTGGACAATTGCTTATTTAGCTCCCTTAGTCATTAGCTATTTTGATTTCCTTGTTCTCTTTTCTCTTTCTTCTTAGGTGTTCTCTTGTATATGCCCCGTGTACTAGAGTTGCACCCCTTTGCGCTTTTGATATATACAACTTTACTTATTAAAAAAAAAAAAATTCACTTAGGGCGTGGTTTGGGAACTATTCCAAGGCAAACTTAGAATTTGGTTGGCATGGTTTGCGCTTTTCAATAAACTTGAGATTACTTATCAAAAAATAATCTTGTAATTTTATATCATTAATAATATGTGTGTGTGTGTGTGTGTATCATATTCTCGCTCTAAGCATCAACACCAACAATATCTATTTTAAGTTCCCGAAAACCAGACACACTAACAATATTATGTAAGCTAAAAACAAATGCAACAGACAAGATTAAACCAAACGACCATGCAATAGCATTATTTCTAATTATCAGCAAGTTTTAAGTAGATTTATTGCCGTTGTCCTTTTATACTAGAATATAATATGAGGGTATCCTAAATCTCTCGGGGTATTCAAAATCTCTCCTCCTATTCCATGCCAATTTTTCTTCTCTTCTTCTTCTTTCTTCTCATTAGGAGCATCCATAACACATTCCAACTTGCCACCAGAGAAGTATATCAAAGACTAATCTCATAACAGGTTAGACTTGCAACATTGATGGCTGACACCATCTATAAAAACACTGAGAGCAGTCCAATGCCTGCATGTAAGTTTTGTGCTTTGCAGTTCCATCTGTTTGTTTTAAGGTTTAAAAGTGCAAAGTATGACTGTTTTGGCTGCATCAAACTGGAAATATTTTATTAAAGCTGGTAGTTGAAATTGACCTGATAGAAAACCATAGAGCTTCTACCCACCAGTGCAAACAGCTTATCAAATGCAACACCCCAAAAAAAAAAAAAAAAAGGAAAACTATTAAACAAGCTCTTATTTCTAGATATAAAAAGAATCGATTCTACAGTTTGATGCTGCTACAACAGTGCCTTCATTCTTCTAACATGTTTATGACACACAACATAGTAAAGAGATGAAAGAGTACCAGAAATTCACTTAGGAATGCAATGAACATAAAGGCTAGTAATATTGCGATATCAAGCAAACAATGTTGACATGCAAAAAAAATTTAACTCATTACTTACAAGAAAAATAAGACGAAAATTGGTTACTATCAAAGTACCCGCCTCATCAGTATTAACGAGAACAACGCCATATCCCTGAAAGAAAAGTCCACAAAATGAATTAACCCCATTGATACTGAACCGGAAAATGAGTAGAAACGAAATTGAACTGCTATTACTTACATATAAAGTACTGCAATACCACAGCTATAAAGGTAAAAATGATGTCTTCAATACCCATCACCATATATAATTTAATGATTAGATGCATATCACATCCATCACAACCTTCAAATTCTTGAGAAAATCTTATTTCCGCAGGCAATATCACAGATTGGCCAGTTTTACATATTGCCACAAACAAACAAAAAAGAATTAGATAAAATCCAGTCTTGCTTAGTCTTCCCTATCCACTAAAAAGACCCACTTTTGCTTAGTTTTCCCCATCCACTAGGAAGATCCACTCTAATACTACTCTAGACACAATAATTTTTTTTTTATATATAAGTAATACTACTCTAGACACAATATAAACTTGGGAAAACTACACTTAGCCCCCTAGTCTCACCCAATCTTTCAATTTGGTTAATGTATCCTATTGATCTACAAAAGGAGTTGCAATGTCACCTTTTTGCCTCCCAAAAAGACAAAAATACCCCTAAAATGCCCAAAAAAAAAAAAAAAAACCCCTTAAATGTCAAAAAAAAAAAAAAAAAAAAAAAAATCTTCAATTTTTTTTCTTTTCTTGCTTTGGATTTTTTTATTGGCATTTTTGCCTTTCCGAGTACAAAAGGGGAACATTGCAAATTGAGTGGTAGATTGGTATGGCACATTAACCAAATTAAAAGATTGGAGGAGACATTGATTGAATGATAGATTGAGGGGCTAAGCATAGTTTTCCCCATAAACTTCCTCATCTGACATATCTTGCAATTTCTCTGGCATGAGTTTAAGTTAAAGATGTTCAAACTTCACCTTCAACAAAAGCAATATGTTCTACATTTATTTTCAACAACGAGCGAGCATTAAACCACCAACCAACCATCCACGAATGATTTCTTGCTCAAACAGCACTTTCTCCCCCCATAAGAACAGGGTGGTAAGTAAGGTCATAAGTTTAAGACCCAATAGGGAACTAAATATATCATTAAAGCAACCAAATCATTCCAACAAATCTAAGGAAATAAAGACGACCCACCCTTCTTTGGAGCCAGGAAGTCTGCCTAAAAACTACCTAATACATAGTCCATGTGAACACAGAGACCATCCTAGCTATTGTCTCAACAGTTTCCAAAAGAGCCCCTATCCAAGGACCTTAAGGAGCCTTACTTTCCTATCCTATGACAATAGAAAATTCTTCTCAACCATAAATATCAATCAAGCCCAATAATCCTTGCTTCCCTAAAGCCAACCAATAGGGCTAACAACACAACTTCCAGTACCTTCTCCCCACTGTAAGGCAAGAGGAAACTTGAGCAATATACTTGTGAAGACCACCACTACCCAGTTCCTTTAAATTTCAAAGAATGCACCATTGCCAGCATTTACATATTTAAACTTAACCATAGTCATACTTAAATGTAATATACAAAAGCACGTTTCCAGAAGACCAGAGGTAAATTATCACTTGTACACTACTCTATTGCTAGCATCTACATGATGCATCCTACGCAAGGGTCTAAACATTCGGTAATTCAGTGAAAGAACCAAAACAGAATTACTTGTAACAGTAATGTTTTATGAAATGTAACTAAGTGTTTATTAAGCATAGAGAATGCACTATGCCTATATGGCTTAAGCAGATAACCACTCTCTCACCTCCCCAATACACATGCACGCCTTCAAATAAAACCCTTGTAAAGCCAGCCCCCAATATTTCATGTCCTAAATATTAGCAATTTCTAACACTTCATAATTGTTCAAGGAAACAACTTTGTTCCATCGGTTAATAATTCACATTATCTAAGATTCCTAATTCATAATTTTTTGAAATATTAGGGCGCCAACTGTAGCTCTTTGCTTCATTCTTACTTTCCATTTTTATTTGAAATTATTCAATCATGAATATTGTAAATACTCACTAATTAAGGATCTAAAATTAATCAAGAACTTGTAAATAAAAAATTAAAATTAAAATTAAAAAAAGGGTAAGTTTTGTTTACACATTCATCAAACTAAAAGTACACGAATTTCGCTTCCAATTCAAGACATAATATGAGAGGAAAGAAATTGAAACTCTCGAAATAATTAGAGGTGTTCAGCAATTCAAGCAAGCACTGGACGCACCTCGACTATAACTTCTTCAGCTTCAAGCAGGAAATCCAATTTCACATGCGAGACGGACCGCGAAACAGGCTGAGCAAGGCAAAAACAAAGAATTTGATTGAGACAGCGAGAGGATTAAGAAATAAACCCTAGAATTGAAAGAGAAATCGAACCTCGATTTTGAACCATTCGATGGCGTCCCAGCTAGAGGTAGCCTCGAGCTTTTCCGACTCTTCGGTGTCGCGGAGCGACGTCGTCCGAGCGCTGCTCCGTGGCTTAGGCGCGGCCATGCGGCGAACCGACTCCGAAGGTTTGGTTGTTTGAGAGAGAGAGCGAGAGAGAGAGACGTGGATACGAAGTTTGTTGCGGGTCACCTGACGTTCAAAGAATGCCTTAACGGCTGCCAAGCGATCAAATACTTGCTATTATGCTTTCCTTTGGGCTTTGGCAGTTTTAAGGATCACTATAAATTATCTTTACAAGTATCACGTGTAATTTTCTATACTACACCTCGCCCTAATCTCATTTTATTGGGTTGACGTATGTTTCACCTACATTTCTGCTTGAGTTGGCATGTTTTATTTATCGTTAATTTAAAAGAAAAAAAAAATCAATGATGGATAAGCATACAACTAAGCAGAGATGAACGTATAATGCAAATAAACATTTCTCTATAAAATTAAAATAATTAGTTAATTAAAAAAAATTCACAAAACTCTCATGAACTTCCATCCGTTTTGAAAGTACTATTTAATTTCAAACTCTTTCAATTAAGGGTACCAAACTTTCAATGATGGATAAGCATACCAACTGAGCAAAGATGAACGTCATAATGCAAATAAACATTTCTTAATAAAATTAAAATAATTAATTAATTAAAAAAATTTCACAAAACCCTCATGAACTTCTATCCGTTTTGGAAGTACTCTCGAATTTCAAACTCTTTCAATTAAGGGTACCGAACTTTCAATTTCTTTCAATTACCCCATTCCGTTATAATTTTTTGTTAAATCTTGTCAAAATTTTCAACATCTTTGCAATTTTTTTATTGTTTATAAAAAAAATATGGTTATTTTGAAAATTTTGACAAAATTTAATAGAAAATTTTAACGGAATAGGGTAATTGAAATAAATCAAAAGTTTGATACCCTTAATTTAAAGTTTTTAAACTTTTAGGATAATATCAAAACGAGTAGAAGTTTAAGATAACTTTGTGAAATTTCCAAAAATTAAAGACTCACAAGCACCGCCACTTCAACTCAATGGAATAGCGTATCTCTTCTATTATATCTTCTAAGGTTAGTAGGTTATTCTATTATTTTATTTAAGAATTTTAAAATCCTAATAGTTGCTTTTTAAATTAAATGAATGAACTTTTGTGGACTAGGTATTTATAATTTTTTAAATTGTAACTACTGAATTGATATCTATTTAATTTAAAGTAGATATTTAAAGAATTTTAAATAATAGAGTAACTTAGAAATTAGATAAAATTATTAAATTGGTCCATGTGGTTTGACCTTGTAATAAATAAATCCTTGTTATTTCAAAACAACTTATAAATCTTGCTTTTCTAGCCAAATATTCTTCATACGAATTTTGGCCATTTTTGGCCACCTCGTCCTTATGAAATTATAATTTTACTCTCAAATAAAAAATTATAAAAACAAAAAACACAAGGTTTTGGGTGGGTAACCGGCCACTCCAAAATCAATTCATTGGGGGTCGCTAAATCCCTCCCATAGCTAGAGGGTTTACTCGGCTACCCCATAATCAGCTAAAGGAAGTAGTTCACCCATTTTTGACAGATTACGGGGAGGCCAACCACTCCACTCCAAACCTTTTTATATTTAATTTTTGTTATTTGAGGGTAAATTCAAACTTTATAAAAGATTGTCGAAATTCGTATGGGTGAATATTAGATGAATCCACTATTGAATTTGTGTAGGGTCTACATGAGTCCACATATTTAATGATTAATCCATTAAATTTATAGGATGCGATGAGAAAAGAATTGGAAAAATATTGACGTAAATCATTTCTCTTTTCCCGTAAAAAATAATATAATTCATTCATTTTTCAATTACCTTTTAATCATCTCCTTAGTGAATAGATGAATCCACTACTGAATTTGTATAGGGTTTACATGAATCCACAAATCTAACGATTAATCTATTAAATTTGTAAGATGAAATGAATAAAAAATTGAGAAAATATTGACGTGAATAATTTCTCTTTTCCTATAGAGGCATACCACCAGTATTTATAAGTTTATTTTGAAACCATACAAAATTTGTCGTTATAGAGTCAAACCACATGGACCAATTCAACAATTTTCTCTAACAACTATAAATGATTATAATATGAAGAATAATGAGTTGGTTGAGAATATTTTTTAATTATTTTGTCAAATGAAATCATTTGATTTCAAGAGCTTTGTTTTGATAAGAGACATAATTTAGTTTCAGGATAAAACACATATGAGGAAATCATATTATTCATATGACGAATAAAGAGTATGATTTTTTTTTTTTTTTTTTAAAAAAAGGAACTATAATTTAGAGTATGATTTAAAAATATATACATATATTAATAGGCAAATTAACGTTTTTCTATTTAGATGTAATCAGTTAAAGAAATGGATTTTTTTTAATTCAAATGATTTGATTTGAGTATAATATGAAATAATAATAATAATAATTAAAAAAATAAAAAATAAAAAATTGACACCATAAATCTGTCTATGGTTTGGCTGTAACATAGCAGTTCAGCGGAACATTTTGTGTATCTCTAGGCTACATATAATACTTGAGACAGCTTGCAGGAACATAAGACTTGCTTCACATGAATATAAAAGATTACTTATAAAAAAAGAAAATGAACATAAAAGACAGAACACTATGAAATACACTTAGGCAATGGTGAATACTTTTTGTTGAGCAGGTAACTAGAATATAGAATTGAATCTGATAATTGGTGAAGTAGCCTTCAATTGCAATGTGGGATAAAGTGCAGCATCATAACATCAAATACAGATTGCCACTCAAAATGAAACAACATACCTGAACATGAGAGGTCTTAACTAAGGAGGAGAGCCTTTATATTTACTTACACATTTACTATAGGGTATTGCTAATAAGTACACCTTTCAGGCTTGAACCAATTACAAACTATGCTTTAAGAGGAAGAAAATAGAGAAGCAAATTTTGGCTGCTAGGAATTCTCACCAAAAGAAAAAAAAAAAGAAAAAAAAGAAGAAGCTTGGATGCTCAAACAATACCTTTAACTTGCTAAGAATTATAGGTAGGCAGGGCTCTTCCACTTCGGCACCATGCGAACGATTCGATGTTTTTCATGTAGAATTGAGAATCTCATATTTTTGCAAGTCGGCTGGAACTGATGCCCAATATAACTCCTAAAGCCTTTCAGTTGCAAAGGAGTTTAGTTTCAGCTGGAAATTGGCATGAACTGAAATAATCTTACTTTTCCAGATCCAAATATTCATCATATATTCTACTGCTAGCACACTCCCTTAGAGCTTTTGCATTGATTTCTCTACTAAATCTCCAGACGTAATTCAGACCAACAAGAAGCTCGGCGATTGTTGCTTCTGTCTTCTCTTGATTTGCAAAGTAAAGGGTTTGTGCTAGAAGAATGTTTGTCCTGGAAATCAAGCTCTGCTGCTCAAAACTCCTCTCAGACTGCCATCTTATCATATTATGAGCAAGTGGAGCCAGCCATTCTAATATCCTTGCCACTGCCTCGCTCCATTCACTCGCAAGATCTGGATCAGAAACTGATGAAGCCAAGTTCTTGCTGTATGGTTTCAGCTTTGCCCTAAGCGCAGCTCTCACGCTTGTGGGCAACATATTGTACAAGTCCTCTCTTGCATCAAGACCAATCAAGTGAGGCGATGCCGCTAGTTTCTCAATTACAATGATAACATTTGCATAGTGCAGTGCTAAAGCAGCACCGCCAAGGGTTTCGGGTGGAGCATCCAATAACCTGCGCTTGAAATTGAAGATTGATACCTTAGAATGCTCAGTTTTTCCTGGAGCAAGAAGGTCCTCATTAACCTCTCTGACTCCATTGAGATTTCTTGAATACACAACATTCGGACTTAAATAACTATTGGCGACAGGAGAACTATTTCCAGCCATCATGCATCCTTTAAAAGGTCCGACTTGGGTCAGTCGGTTGGGTTTCGAATGATGTTTTTTCCCATGAATCATGGGTGACCGGCTATAGCTCCACCACTTTTTGTGCCGGATTTCTTCTGAACCAGAAATTGGACCTGATTTTGTCGTTCCCCTTGCAAGAGGACCTGAAAAGAAGTTGACATTTTTATTCTTTCCAGAAAGAGGGCCAGATTTTGTGGTTGGACCGCCAATAGGACCCGAATAGAAACTGCTAGTTTTACTTTCTCGTGGAATTGGTCCTGATTTAGCAATAAAACCTCCAAGGGGACCTGAAGCAAATTTAGCAAGACCATTCTCCGATGGATGAACAGAAGACTGCAACAACGCAGAAACTGAGTGGCTGCGATGGATGTAATCAGTATTCATGTCTTCTGAATAACTGACATCAGCATCCATCTGTTGAATTCCAAAGACATGTTTCATCCTACTGAATATAGTTAACAAAGATCCAGCCAAAAGACGAACAGTGTAATCATAGGCCTTGTTCCACAGAGAGATCTGTCGCAGATTCTTCACCTCCTGCCGCTTCCATGCAACCTTCTTCTGATATTCAAGCAAATTTACACCATCTACGTCATCACTACCCTTCATTCTTCTCAAAGTCTGTTCTAGATCTGCAAGAATTTCCATCTCCTGATACAAGTTTGCATTGGCAGAAATGAACCTTTCCATCTTTTTCACTTTCTTTTCCATCTTCCTCGATGTAAATCCCCATCCATATGGATCAAGGCCAGTTTTTATTGAATCATCAAAAGCACTTTCAAAATTCTTCAAACTAAGATCACTGCACTTACTCGCAAGCCTGGACACAGATTTTGCCACATATACCATATTCTCAAACATCTCTGCACATATCAAATCTACGATTATATTTTCCTCATCCGAGACAAGCTTCTTTATCCCCACTGAATTTGCGATCTCTTCTCTCAACCTAGAAATTTGCTTATCGCTTAAAGACTGCCATAGATGAATCAGCTTAGACATCAAGCTTGCAACTTCAAATGCTAACACTCCAATCGACAGCTTCCCAAGACCAGCCTCATGCTTCCGTGGAGTCTTCCACAGATTGCGAAACCACGACTCTGCAACCATCTCTTACCCAAAATCTAAGTCAATATTTTCAAGCCAAACCCACCATATTTTTTGATTCTGCAGTAAATATCAAAAACTATATTACGATTAAATAGTAGGACAAACAATTGATAGATTTAAGAGAATCAACTTCTTGCAACAAAAACTTAGAAAGAAACTTCAAAATAATCTTAATTCTTTTAACCAGGTTTCCTTCTTGGCCTTAATTAGAAACTTTTTTGTCATTGACCACTTATAACCAAAGAACTATCACTTTCTCAGTTTGCTACGTTAACATAGAAAGCCAAAAAAAACAAAAAACAAAAAACAGAGAGAGAGAATATTCTATTTAAATTTTCATGGATCCAATATCAACCCAAAATTTAGGACTACACTTAACTGGGCCTATTCCCCCCCCCCCCCCACACACACAAAAAAAAAAAAAAAAGACAAACACTTTGGTCCTTACAAAGTGCATAAAAACATCCAATTTGATCTCTAAAGTTTAAAATGTTTCCAAACAATTTAAAAAATCTCAATCAAGTTCTTCCCTCAGCCTGACTAATTAATAAAAAATTGATGATGTCTAATGTCAATTTCTCTTCTTGCAGCCGATGTGGTAAAGGGAAGTTTACTCAAACATTTTGCATGAATACTTGAACGAAGAAATGTGATGTATACAATTTTATAAACATTTAGTACTAAATTAGAATTTTTGTACCGTTTTTTTAGGAATCCTAACCGAACAACATGAACCATATAATTCAACATTCATTTTTCATTTCTTTTCCACAATTTTCTCAGCCACCAGGACAAACCAAAAGGCAAAAAAATTCACAAGAATATAATATTCTGTGGTAACTAATCCACAAGAATCTATACTGAAAAAAGAAACGAAAATGACATTAACCTAAAATTCACACCCAAATCCCACCATATCAGTCCAAATTACAAAACCATATTCACCCAAAAATAAAATAAAAGATAAAAAAGGCAAATTCCAAAACCCTTTACTCTGAACCAAAAGTTTGTGCTTTTAGTTCAGCCATTAGCTGCATGATCGAACAGATTCACAAAGAGAAAATCTAAACCATATTACCGCACAGATTTACGCAACACTGTGAACCAAGTAAAGCAAAAAAGGGTATATTCAAAGGAGTAAAACTCACCGATCATATGAAGAAAAAAAACCCACGAATCTTTTCAGGTCCAAACACCAAAGGGAAGCTGCGAAACTCAGAGAGGAGAGAGAGAGGAGAGAGAGAGGGAGAAAGAGCTAGGAAACTGCAGTAGGAATAAGAGCCACATGGAGGAAAGCAAGAGTTGTAGTCTTGTAGAAAGGAAGAGCGAAAACGAGTGAAATTAAAGATAAACCGGTGATGTTTTAGTGCCGGTTTTGCAATTTGGACCCTCTTTTCTTTTGATATAATCTTCCTGTCCCACTATTCTTTGTATTTTGTTAGCTATGTACCCTCCTTTGCTTTTTCTTTTTTTCTTTTTCTTCTTCCTTTATTTTTTTCTTATCCAAAAAAATCAAATATATAAATATTCACCCGTCTATAAAAAGGTCATTTAATAAATAAGGGGGAGATTCGTCACATTCATGTCCACAATTTCTTTGATTGGGATAATATTAATGAACAAAGTATACATATTTACCCTTCTACAAAAAAGTCATTTCATGATAACTATTTTTATACTTTAAAATTATACCTTACAAGGCTATACAATTTAATATGCATTCTTATGATTATTTGTTTGCCTTTTACTGTTTACTTTTTAAAAGGTACATCATACCAACAAAAGTTATACTTTTAACATTACTCGTCAAGTCAAAGTTGAAATTTTATTTAAGTTCGGTTATATTAAGTAAAATCATAAATTGATAGACATCAGTTTAAAAAAAAATTTTGGGTTCATTTGTTTGGTTCCCTAACACTTCTCTAAAAACAAATACTTGTTAGGAATGGATTAAATTCAATTTTATTAATATACTATTTGACTAGAGTTGGAATATAATCATAATATTATGCATAGTAATATTCTCTCTCAATGTGAAGATTACCCATGGGGGTTGTCGAATATGGAGAGTTCAACATTTTCGAAGGGCGACAAATTCAGCAGCAGACCGAATGGCAAAGCTAGTCTTGCAGTTGCTTGATGAGCATCAATGGAGTTTTTCTACGCCCCTGTGTATTCGTGAAGTTGTATTGGCTGAGAAACAGTTGTTTAAAGAATAAAATTTTCGAGTTTCCACTTTTATACATATATATATATATATATTCTCTCACACACACGCACATATATGCAATCATAGTTTGTGATGTATATTCAAAACATATTTCCTTACTTAATTAAACTTTTTATCCCTAGTTTATAAAATAATTGTTAATATATTTGGAACTTGCATACTTTTTGAATGATTAGTGTTAGAATTGTATGTCTTTGCACATTAAAAATTCATGAATAATATAATAAAAGTTGTGACATTTCTATTGAGAATATAATTTTGAATATTTTAATTTTCTCTAGTAATTTTTTAATTTCATATGACCTTAATTTTAATTTTTATTGGAGATATTTTATTTATATTAGTGAAAATTGCTTTTTTTAAATGAATTAAGAAGAAATTATCAAATTTAGCAGTGGCAGGGTACAAAATAAAACTAAATTAAAGGGCTCAACTGCAGAGCCATAACAAGGGGGAGATCCGTCGCAATCATTAATGGCAATCACGCGGAAATGTCGTTTTACAGATTTGACCCTCACATCCACGTAACCGTGAGTCGGGCGGGCCAAACGTACGGGAAGTCCAACACTTGGCAAAAGGGGCCGCCAAATCGGTCCGACTGAGAACCCGGAAATCATGGACGTCACGCAACCCTTCTTTTGTTCCTTTTTTTTTTTGAAGAAAAAAAAGTCTCTTTATTTAAAAGTAATCTCCTTTCACACTTATTTATGGACAAAGTTTTTCTCCAACCTACTTTATAAAAGTAACATGTATTCATTTAACATGTGAAATGCACATATTTTTTTAATAGTAGGAACAAAATTAGAATAAATTTTATTAAAAAAAATATGCATCTCACATGTTATTAAAAAAAATAACACATGTCACTTTTATAGATTAGGTTTAAGGAAATTCTTCCAACCCAATTTGGATAAAAACCTAAGACAAGTCACGTTTTTAGAAAACCTAAAAAAATAAAAGAAATGAGACTACTTGAGCCTTGAGGGTCGCCGCTACTAGACTCAAGTGATGCAAAGGCTGCTAGTTGGACTCGCGGCGCCGCTGCTGAACTCAAGCGGCGCAAAGGCCGCTAGTTGGACTCGCGGCGCCGCGGTTGGACTCAAGCGGTGAAAATGCCGCATCAAGTGGACTCACGCTTGTCGGTTCGTCTTTGTCTGCCTCTGGGCCAAAAAAAAAAAAAGAGATTTGAGCGTTTGAGATGTAAGGTAGGTTTAATGGCTTTCTCATTAAAATTCTGAAACATGGGTTATTTTATATGCTTAGATGAGATGGATAATTGAGATTTTTTAATTTGATAATTTCAAATTTAATGAAAATTATAAGGGATCTCAATCCATCCACTAAGCCATTATAAAAAATAAAATAAAATAAAATAAAAATTACTTAAAATACCTAACATCGATTAATGTGAACTGAGCATAATAAATAAGGGACAAAGTTTTCCTCCAAATTGGGTTGGAGGAATTTCCTTCAACCTAGTCTATAAAAGTAACATGTATTATTTTTTTTAATAACATGTGAGATGCATATTTTTTTTAATAATATTTATTCTAATTTTGCCCCTATTATTAAAAAAACATGTGCATCTCACATGTTCAAATGACACATGTCACTTTTATAGATTAGGTTGGAGGAAATTCCTCCAACCCAGTTTGAAGGAAAACTTTGTCCTATTTTAAACACTTATATGAGAATGGCTGAGATTTTTGAATTTTAGAATCTCAAATTTAAGGAGAATTCTATAGGATCTCAATCCAAAATTGATGTAATAAATGAATGTGAGGACTAGTATTACTCATAAATAATTTCTGTAAAATTTTTGTAAATTATTTTAGGAAAAATATTTCTTGGAATACCCATGATTTAATTTAAAAACAACAATTGTAATTTAATTAATAAGTAATGCTAGTAGACTGTTATATAACTGTCATACCGCTCAGTGAAACTCAAATTTTAGATGAGCACTTGTAAAAAAAAAAAAAAAAAAGAGTTAATTTCAAGACCATATCATCCTAGTTATTTAAATGATCGTATATTAAATAGCATTATTCTTAAATAATTAAGAATTATAGTGAATTTTGATCCAATCTTATTTACACTTAAACATAAACCCCAATAAATAAGTAATTAATACTTTACAAGTAAGGAACAACTCAGCAATTAGGGAATATCTACTTAATGGTCTGCGTTGACTAATCCATTTGAGCAAGTCTTAGGTTTGAGCAAGTCTTAGGTGGGTGTTACGTGGTATGGGTTATTGTCTAAGACATTATTGATTAATTAATGATTTAATAATGACAGTTTATTTTTTTAATACATATTTTGCTAAATAGATTTCTTTAAATATTTGTCATTTTACTATTTTAGAAACAATGGTTGTAATTTGAAGAGGAATCAATTTACGGTTATGATCATGTAAAATGTTTTGTCATAAAATATTCGGCGGTGGCCTGGTGGAGGTTCGGTAAACTTTGACGATTTAAAAAGGATGAACTCATACTTGAAAAATGGTTTATATTTTTAAAAAACACGGAAACAATTCTATGGAAATTAAAATAAATTTTTATGATCAATCGAAAAATGTTTTCGGTATGATCACGATTTTCGGTCGTACCAAACGCCAAAAATGACGAAAATATTAAAAAAAAAAATGATTTTCCAAAAAGTATTTTTCAGTGTTCGGCTCATACGGAAAATGAGCGACAATGAAAAACGATTGGCAACTCTGACAACCTCCAACGATGATCTTATGGTTTGAGAAGGAAAAACTCTCAAATTCGAAAAATAATTTTATGAAATTTTAAAATGAAAACCATTTTTCAAAAATAAATAAGTTTTTTTTTTTTGTGAAAAATGGTTGCACAAAATACCAAAACTAGTTTTTATAATATTTTACGCTGAAACTAATAGAACCTAAATATCCTACATTATTTACTCTTAAACATAAATTCTAACAAATAACTAAGTAATACTTAACCTTAATTTATGAAGCAAAACTCAAATAGGGAATGTCTAATTGCTGGGCTGCGTTGACTGATGAATTTGGATGAGTCTTAGGTGGGCATTACTCATTACACGGACATGCTTGTTGTCCAAGACACCATCATGTGCTTAATTAATGATTTATTAATGACTGTTTTATTTACTTTGACTAGTTTGTTGGGTTGTGGATATTACGTACACAGCACAGGGTCACAATTCAAGACATTATCCTACGATTTGTTTATAAAGAAATACTACAGTTCTTTTTAGTATTTTTTGTTTTTGGTGTTTTGGTGATTCTACATTGATATTATTAAAAAAAAAATAGTTAAATAATTTTTTTTTTCTATTTTATAAAAAAATAATATTAACGTAAGACTAAAAACCATCAGAAAAAACGATAGCATTCATCTTGTTTATACTTGTCATATTACTCTTTGTTTGAGGAAACAAAACAAAGGCAGCAACAATAAGGGACTTCCATGGTTATTTTATTGATTATATATATATATCCCTAAACTTTAAAATAAGCAGTCAAATTCCCCAACATTGAATATTATGGCAGAATGTAACCTACCCATATAATTTTCGTTAAAATATTTTTTTAATAAGAAACTATAATGAAACAAGAAAAAGGAAAGTGATATTGGAAAGAAAAAAAAAAAAGAAAAAGAATAAGAGGATGAAGAAGAAGAAGAAGAGGCAATAAAGAGGAAGAAAAACAGTTCGGTTGATTCAACAGATAGAATACCCAATATATTATTATTTTTAATTTCTTTTTCTTGTTCTATTGTTTTTAATATTTATATTTATAATTATAATTTTTTTTCTTTATATATATATTTTTTAATATTCCTTTATTAAAGAAGACCTGGGTTACTTTTGATTTGGTATATAGTGACAACACAATTGAAAATTTAATCGAAAATAGATGACATGATCTGTTCGATAACAATTGAAACACAGAGAGAATAAATCTACAAAATCTAAACCTTAAAGAGTTATTTGACAAAATGTCAGAAAATACTTCTGAAACATTTTTTTCCCCTTTACACCAATTCTATCTAACCCTATATATATATATATATATATATATATATATATAAACCTAATAGATTTAAATTTCTTTTATTTATTTGAGAGGTTTCACCAATATCGTGTTACCTCCATTGTTTCTCTTCCATCAATCACCACCAAATTATCCAACTTGAACTCAATTACAAGTGGACATTGAAAACCATAGTAGCCACAAAAATCAAGAAAATTAGATAATTAGTCGTCACTCCATTAACAATGAGATCTGCCACCACTAGTACTCCACCATCATCATAAACCACACCCTACAATCCACCCATACCCACAATACTCCCATCTTCATTTGTAATTTTTTTTTAACGGTGCAGATTTAATTTAATATTTTTTTATTTTATAAAAAATTTGAAATTAAATTTGGACCGTTAAAAAAGCTAGAGGAAATGTGCAGCACCTAAGCCAAATCCTTGGAATATAACTAAAATTCTCCTAATCTTTCTCTTTAACCAATTTACTAGCACAATTTAATTAGATTTAATCATTTAATTAATAATTTAATACTTTTTCTCACATGTAATTTATATAAGTTAATGTTCGAATTTACGACCATTGCTCGAATATCACATTGTATCACTAATTGTCCCCAAATCTTAATAGGAAATTATAAATTTGATTATTTTATTAATATTCTAATATTTTTACTTACTATTCTTTCAAGACAATATAAAATATTAATTTTTTTGAGTATGTGTATACCTTTTATATTTGCCAAGTTTAATTCTGAATTAATCATAAATTGAAAACAGTCCAATTTTAAGATAAATGGAGATTTTATATTTCTTTTCTCTCTTTTAAGTCTTTAGATTTTAAATTTTCACATTTTCTTTTTGTTTAAAAATAATGAGAATGACTAACTTAATAAGAGTTTTCATGAAACTTAGTATTCCATTTGACCCAATAGGTTAAGGGGATCGTCGATATTAAAGTTTAGAAAAATAATACAAATTATCCCAAAGTCTTTTTTTTTTTTTGTTTGCCTAGCTTTTTAGATAAACTTTTAAGTAACATCCACTCCAATTCGCACTCATCCTTTGCTGTTTAAGTGAAGATAAAAAATTTGTTCAGTCCTTCACTCCTTCACTGGCCGGAAAATTGAATATGTGAGTCGTGGTATCAATGGTGCTGCGTATAGGTTGGCTAAGGCAACAATCAACGATGTCATAGATAGGAACTGGGTGGAGGAAACTCCCAAATGTATCTGTGATGTAATTTCGATGGAAAAACATTCTTTATCCGACAATTGATTCTATAGAGTATATTGATATTTTCTTAAAAAAATAATATAAATTTATTGTGAACTTACTCTATATAATTTACTAGTTTTAAATTATATTTTCCGTCCATAAAATGTAGAGTAGGTTTCTTTTTGGCGTATGGTTTTTATAAAGGTCCAATTGTTCTCAAACGATGTAGTTATTTAGTTCAAACTAATCATAAATTTAATGGCGAATTCACCTAATCGCTATACGGAAATAGGTGAAAGATGAGATGAAAAATTATTTTTATTATTTTTGTATGCTTTTAGGTGGGTTTTATTTTAATTTTTTAAGTGGCCGATATGAAAAGCCACTTAAAACACGCCACATCAGTTAGTATGATAAATAAGTATGAAGAGTAGTATTACCCATATTTTTATAGACATAAATTTCCTACAAACTGAATTGTATGAAAATTCTTCAAACCCAATTTCTAAAACTGTTGTCCATTTCTATGCGAGAAACACTTTTTTTTTTCTTTTTTTATTTTTAATATTATGTATTTTTCACATGATTTTTAATAGTATTAATAATAATAATAATAATAAAAAACAACAGCTTCTCACATGCTCATGAGACACATAACACTTTGAAACACTAAATTAAATAAATTCCTACAACCTAATTTATAGGGAATTTATATCCTTTCTATATTCCAAAAAGATGGTCCAACTCTTTCTTTTCCTCAAGAAGTACATGGTTCTTAGTTGATCTACGAAGCAACTCTTATCTCCAAAATTTCAATATCATGTGAATGATAAAGTTTGCATATAGGGGCTCAGCCTCTCTCTTATTTATGGTCCAAAACACACTTCATCCTTTCAATTCAAAGAATAGACAATGCATTAAAAATTCTCATTTTGTGGTCTATGCCGTAGTTAAGGGGTAAGAAAAAAACAAAACAACCTTCCATGCCTTCACATCCCATCTAAACAAGAAAATGAAATGCCTCGCCGCTCCAATCACCCAAACATTTGTCGGCTTTTTTGTTTCATATGACTTACTTCGATAATACACAAACTTCTGTATTTATTTAAATCGTTAGATAAAATAGATGGTTCAGATACGAGGGGATCTCAGTCCAAAAATATTTCCCTTCCCGTTTTCCATATTGAACAATAATAATTAGAACAAAACTTAACTTGTATGAAGAAATGTAATGAGTTTGATGTTGGTTAATTGCAATGATGGAGAAGGGAAGGTTTGGGCAATTTTTTGCAAATAGTTTCTGGGTTTCACCGTAAATAATTATGATATCTTGGATGCCACAAAGTATAAAGGAGTCTCCACTCTCCATTCTCTCCAACCAGCAAGAGAGAGGCAAGCTTGTGGTGGTGCTTAATTGCTTTTAAACTTGTCATCATTACTAAACCACATGTAATAGTCTTCTTTAGTATTAATTATTATACTCATAATTGTGGCTCATCTAATACTCAAACTTTTCTTCACTTTTTATATTTTTTATATTTTTTTTTAATTTTTTTTAAGTTTTATATCCTCCCCATATGCACACACAACTACACATCATAAAGGCTGGTGAGAGAATCAGGTGAGGAAATTAATGGACTCATTTCATAATGTTTTTTTAATAATGTTTTCTACTTTTTAGCCAAAAAAAAAAAAGTAAAAATATTAACAAAATGAATTTGGCTTAAGTAGGGTAAAAGAATTATAGCATATAACGGTTTAAATTTAATTTAATTTTTTATTTTTATGAAAAAGAGAGAATGTAAATCTGACCGTTGAAAAAACTATAACAAATATGTTGTTGTAGTTTTTTTACGGCACTTAAACCAAATTTTTAACAAACAACTTAACACACAAATCCTGATTTAGTTTGACAAGAGTAATGCTACATTTACAACTTTTTTATAATTTGCTAACAAGTGTCCGTATGCGATTGAAGCGACGTTAGTCATTAATTTTTTTTTTTTTTTTTTTTTTTTAACACCCTTCTTTCATGCACTAACATGTATAAATAGATTGGAATTGATAAATGTTGTTGGAGTTTTAAATTTTACGCGAATAAGAACACAGAAAAACTGTGGCTCGGCCTAACGATTAACATCGCAACCTACATTATCCGATGAATAAGTTTGGTGTAATGATATATTGGAAAATAGTAATACTATATATCATTTAGGGTTGATTGGAACTGACATATCAACTTTATAAAATAATTATAAGATAAAAATTTACTTTCTAGCTTTAGTCATGGGAAAAGTAACTTACAAAAAAAAAAAAGAAGTCATGGGAAAAGTAGTCACATAAAAGCCTAAAGCTTCGCATATACGCAAACTGTGCAATGATTCAATATAGTTTGCACCTTAATCAAATTTAGTGGCGGATGGGTTTTTTCATTGAGTAGTCTGGACTGGGTCGGATCGGAACAGATTGGATATGGGTCTTACTGTGTTAAATCCGGGTTGGATCATCCGTTTGGTTGTACGAGCGTACTCTAACAAATATACTGGGCTTTGTGGCTAACAAATATACTGGGCTTTGGGCTTTTAAACAAAGCAGTGAGAATTTCTTTTAAGATAATAATTAATAAATTGATTTTATATGTGACCCGCCATTAATATATTTATAAATTGATTTTATATGTGACCCACCAGTAATATATTTTTCAATAAATAAAATATAAATATTCAATAAAAATTTCATGAAATATATTGAAAATATATGTTTATTTTTTTCAGCTATGGACGTTGCCTCAAAAAATGAAAAATAAAAAAATGTTATGTTTGCTTTCCTCTACAAGATTATTATTTGTTATAATTTCTGTCATGGCTTGACACAATGATGTCTATCATCACTTTCACTGTAACCTTGGGGGTTTATTCTTGTTCTTTTTCGAAAAGTCCAAGTACAATCATGTAAGTTGGGGAATGTTGAGTATTTTCCATCTTCACCCACCCAAACTTCATCCTTCTCGTATGCTCAGTAATATAATTAACCAAGTAATGCTAATCGAACCTAGTGCACTAATCTGATCAATCATGATACGATCAAATTATTGATCAAAATCTATTGATTTTGTATTATTATTATTATTATTATTCACTAATCCAATTGGCCATGATAAGATCAAATGATCGACACTAGTACATTAGTCCGATCGATTGTGAAGCAATTAAACTTGACACAATTAAAGGTTTGATTGAACGTCCAATCCATCCTAGAGCATTTATCCAATCGATCATGAAATGATCAATGAACAATTGATCGGACCAATGAACTAGAATGCATGGATCAAAAGTTCAGTCCAACAATATTCAATCCTATCAAGTTCGATCATTTGATCTCGTTATAATCAATCGTATTACTAATCCATATAAAGTTTAACTGAAAATAAATAATGGAATAATATATATATATATATTAAAAAAGTGATAGGCTAAACAGAAAAATGTACTAATAATATAGAACATTAATTTTTTTTTTTTTATATAGGTTTTAATATTTTTTAATGTTTAAAAGGCTTCTACCAGGAAGGTTTTAATTATTTTTATAGTTTTTAATTTTTTTTTAATTGGCTAAAATAAATAAATATTAAGAACTACTATTAGTGTCAACTAGTATGTGTTGATGCTGTTAGTATAATTATCAGCGTCGACTAATATAAGTTGATGCTAATAAATTAATACAACTAATAGCAAAATGACCCGTTTTAGCGAAAATTTTGGCAAGATCCATTGGCGCTACTTATTCAAAAGTGGAAGAAAAAAGATCAAGATGGCACGTGAGTGGCAAATGACGGGTTGAGCGTCTCTTTTAACATATTTGACTAACGAAATAGGGGTTTTGGATACAAAATGATAGTTTGATAGGGTTGAGTAGTATAGTTGGCAATTCATTCGGGAAAAGTGACATGCGTTGTAGTTGATGGAGAGAAAATGTAATTACACCTTAATTATTTTTACAGATTCTTGATTTGATCAATTTAGGGATATCCCTATTTTCTTCCCTCATTATTATACGTGTTAGCACATCCATGCTAATAATGAACATGAAGGGTGACAACGAGTCACCTTGGGTTAGTCCTCTAGATGGAACGAATTAAGAACCTATACAGACATCCATTCAAAATAATAGAAAACTAGTATTTATAATGATTATTAAAACAAAACATGTTAGAAATAGGAGTAGCAAAAACACTTCATTTGGTGAAATTTAGCTTGTTTAATATATATCATGGTTTTACAAATAGTGGGAGATATTCTTGATCAAAGCAAATATAGGCAGAAGTAAGCAGTAAATAAAAATCATCTAAAGATTTTCTTGTTGGGATCTCGATCGTTGGTAATGAGCTCTTACTAATATCTTGATGGTGATAAGTTTTTGTTAAAAAAATGATTACTAATTAATTTCATTGAGGATATATATATATATTAGGTTTAGAAATTATTTCAAATGTTGAATGAATATTGAAATAATTGCAATGGATCATATATTGACATTTGATTATTTTGAATCATTTATCGAAATAATAAATGTAAAGTGAAGGTCATCATATTTTACTTAATGCCGCTAAAGGAACAAGAATTTTTTTTTCCACAGCTTTCATGCATGTAGGGCTTTGCTAATGGCTTTCAGCTTTACTAGCAACTGAATTGAAAAGCTTCTTCAAAGCTCTTTTCCAATGCAAAGTAAGGATCAACACTGATATGTTTTTGTTTGTCATCTGATCTTCTTTGTAATGGGATTTTCTGCTGAAACCCTAAAAGAAGTTGGTGGTGATGGTGAAGGACGCTGATCAATTCATTTTGTGTTTTAGAGCTATACACTGATCGATGAAAGGTTTTGAACTTTTATGATGGAGATTGTTTTGTTTTATTGTTCAGATTAGTTAGGTCATATGTTGTAGTTAGGAGTCTTTAGCCTTTAATTGGTAGGACAGTTGAGTATAATATTGTCTTTATGAATAGTATAAGTGTAGTTGCAAAAGCATCTTTTCTATAAATGATATAATCGCTTCAATTTTCCAAAAAAATAAAACTGTTGCACTCTATACCTTTGAGGGCTAGATTTAATTTCATTTTCTCTCTTTGTAATGGAACACCTAATTTAAAACAATCTGAAAACTTGATTGAGCCTGGATTAATAATGAATCTGGAACCAAGTGCTATATCCTATAAGAAGATATTCAAACACACAAGGGAAATGCAAGGGAGATATGAATCATAAACAAGTAGGATTTTACAATAGACTTCTTCAAGCATATATATATATGAAGTTCTCCAAACATTTTTACTGCTTAATATATAGTCATATAAATTCTTGCATCATATCTTCTATATACATATAATATATATGCATCGATCTATCATTTGTTTGATTTTCATATGTTGGCAAACAAACGATATGTTTTGGCATCAAGAACAATTTGTCGAACAGATGCTACTGCACCTACCATGGATAACACTGAGGAAGCTACTGCTATCAATGTGTTGCCCCAGAAAACAAGGCCACGCTTTGAGGGCTTGAAAGTCACATTGTAGAAAACCATTGGGAAAATAAAATCAAGAGGAATGCACCCAAATGCCCCCAAAAGTGCCATGATATCTCCAAAAAATGGCAGCATTGCAGCAAAGGTTGTACCTATAATCACTGACATCGACCGGAAAATCAATCTTGGCACAATATTTCGAATGGAAAACTGATCCATTTTGGGGTCTGCAAACAACTTCTCAAACACTTCGTTTGTTGGTTGCAAGTAAACCTGCAAGCAGCATATATATAATATAACGAATGCTTTAGAAAATTCGAATATCGTATGAAAGAATATTTTAAAACATGATTCTTTACATATTAATATTGTTTTATAATTAGGGGAAAAATTGTATTTAGTCCATAAGTTTTCATTTTATTTGAATTTAGTCATTGGGTTTCTAATTTAAAAAATAAAGTTTTTAGATTTTATTCAGATTTAAAATAGGTTATTGTATTACTTTACTGTCAAAGTTAACAGTTTGCAGCTATTTGCCATTTGACACATCAGCGTTCATGTCATCACCTAATGTCAATGTCAAATAAGCAATTTTCAACGTTTTCTTTCTCGATATAAATAATTAATAATTTGTAAGAGAGTTGTCTTCAATATATATATTATTGTGAAATATTCTTGTTTTAGTGATATTCAAAATGGAAAATGCTTGGTCTGTAGTAGATTTAACGGCCATAATCTTTAGGAATTGTGAGGCAAAATAGTGGTGAGTTGGACTTAATTACCACAGAGACAGCCGATGTTTGCAAAAGGGTGAAAACATTGGTCATCAAGAGAAACCAAGTTGGAAGCAAATGCATTCCATTGCCCATGAAATTTGCAAGAATAGTGCCCTTAGCCTGATTCCCAAATGCCCAGTACCCGGATATTGCCACGCTGAAAAAAGTCATGGCTATAACAGCGTAGCAGATGCATAAACCTTTCAACATCTTGCCCTTCACGGGAGCTGCTATAGTTGCCTGCAAATCGAAAAAAATCTAAGGCAATTTAGTTCTTTTCCCAACATATAATTAACCACTAGCTAGCATTGACTCGTTTAGAATCTAAATTTTTTTTTTTAGAAAAATATACTTTAGCCTCCTTAATTATTACCACATTTTCATTTACGTATATAGATTGTAGACTTAAAGTGACATCGGGATCCATACTACCACTGCATGTCAAATAAACACTTATAAATTTTTTTTCTCTGAAATACCCTTAAAAGTTATTAATTAACTATAACAAAAGAAACTAGATTTAGTGACATGCTTTGTGGGGTGTTTTAGGCTTAAAAAAGGTCCCCATACATTTAGAAACGCTTGAATAGGGGCACTTGACAAATGACTCAAATCATAGTGTTTGGATTCAAATTTATAGGCGTTTGTACAGTGAAAAACACTTCCAATTGAGGACATTTTAGGCCAAGCGTCCCCTTTTGGAAGTAGGGGTGCTTGGCACTCTGCAAGCGCCCCATTTTCCAAAGGAACATGATCCTCCCAATTTCAGTTGAAATTGAGAGTATCCATTTAGTGTAAAATGATAGGTAATATTGTCTTAACATTAAAGTTGAAAGACAAAAAGGAGCGCTTGCACAGTACACGTGCCCCTACTTTTTTATAAAACCCCCGCAAAAAAAAAAAAACCAAAATTAAATTTATTTATACAAAAATTAAAATAAATAAATAAATATTTTAAAAAAAGGTGGCTCCGGCCACCTTTGGGGTGGCTTGCGAGCCACCCTTGAGGTGGGGGTGGCCATTCGGGCCTCCCCCTAATTTTTCTCTCTTTTTAAAAAGAATTATTATTATTATTATTATTATTATTATTTTTGAATTTTTAGTGTGTGGGTGAGTGAGAGGGAAATTGTAGTGTTTTCTAGTGTGTGGTGTCACTTATAAGCGATTTTGAGTGGCAAATTTTCAAAAGTTATTAGGGACGCTTGAAACGTCCCTACTTTAAAGTAGTTAGCTGGAAAAGGAGGCGCTTTTTGTTTTTTTAATACAAGCGCCTCCACATTTTAGTGCGGTCGTTTGCACAGTAAAACGACCCAAAAATAGGAGTCGCTCAAATGTTCAAACGTCCCCACTCTTTAGTGTCGGTGTTTGCACAGTAAAACACTCCCATATGAATATGGGGGCGTTTTTATTAAAATGACCCTAGCTATTGAAGGTGTCACTAAACCTTGTCTTTTTAGTAGTATAACAAAATAATGACCATTTGAAAAAAATATTAAAAATATTTTAAAAAATAAACAAAAAAGGGTGACCCTTTTCATATTAGCCGCATAATTTTTTTTTTTTAAATGTGTTTTTTTTTTTTTAATGACTTCCAAGGTACTTGCGGATAAAAATGTAAAAATGTATAATTTAATACGTGGTAATAGTTCAAGAGGCCTTAATGTGACTTTTTAAAGTTTGAAAGCGTAAATAAAAATGTGAAATTTTTTCTATCACACACCCAAAATTAGATGCCAATCAAATCACAATTTAACCAAAACTTGGAATTTAAAAGAGGATTCTCCAGTTTTTTCCGCTGTCGATTTTCAACAAATTTTCTTAGCAACAAATGAATGTATAGTGGCTGATGAAGTATATATACCTGTATTTCAGGGACAATTCCACAGGCATACGTGGTGGCAATGATTGAAACAGCGTTGGCAGCACCAAAAACACGAATTTCTCCAGAGCCATTTACGGAGTAGTCTCTAGTAGGGGCGTTCTTGGAATGTCCTGTCAAAGAAGTGTATGTATATATGTATATATACATATACACAATAATACAAAGAAATGTTTTTTATGTAATTATCTTTTGAAGTACAGTTACCTATGTATATTGAACCGGCTGTGACGCAAGCGCTGTAAGCAAGAGCAAAGGTAAGAGAGACGAGATTGATATGCCTGAGGGAGTGAAAGGATGGAATTTGGGCTAACGACAGCATTAGGACTCCAAATATAATTATGAACAAGTAAAGCTTCATCGTCCCATTTGGGTTTGAGAGCAAATAAATGAACTGCATTCATGCCAAAAGGAAAAAATAAAAAATAAATAAAGACTTAATTAGTAATTAAACAAATTATAGATTCTCAATCTACTGACATTTCGGTTCCATCATGTCAGTAGACTTGTTTTGGCATTTTTTTTTTTTTTCTAGACCTTCTAGTTTATCCTAAAGTTGAAGCAGATAAAATGGGTAAATTTAATAATTTAATTGATATTCTAATATGTACTCTTCCTAGCTATGAACATTTAATTGAAATGAGAGGTGAATAATGGAAACAAAGTTAAAACTTATGACTTTTGCTTTAATACAATGTTAAATTATTATTTATCCTAAAAACTTAATGCTACCAATACAAAATTATAACCCTATGAATCATCCCAGCTCTCTTTTGGAACCGGTACAAGCAACAACCTTTCAGTAATATCCAACTCTTAGAAGCTCATGGTGTGTAACACTCCGCTCTTTAATTAAGGTTAAGTGTGCTCTAATTATTGCCAAGGTATGTTGGAGTTGGTTTTAAGTGCCTAAATGGGAGAGAATGAGAATTTTTTTTTTTTGAATTTAGTGTGATTCAGTGGGGAACGACCAATTGATCTAGACCATCGATCAATCAATGCTAACACTACCCTAACGAAGGAATATCGATGAGATCGATGAGGTACCAATCGATCGATGCTTCTTGTATTCAAATGAAAATTAGACATGTAAATATTTGTACTTGAGTTGCTTCCACCCACTTTCTTTCGAAGAATAAGAAGAAGAAGAATCAACATGTTTGCGTATTATTTAACTACTACTTACGAGGAATTTTCGTAGTTTAATGTGTGGGTTTGTTGTTTACTTAAAGCTTTTAGGTTGAATTTTATAGGTTTGATGATGATTTTTGAATAAATAGGTTATAGTTTTTGATAAGCATTGTTTCAATCAATATTCAATGTATGATTAGTTTTGATTGAGATTTCTGAAAGGGTTTAAATGGGAGAAAGACACGAACCTTAAGGCTCTGCCCACCTAGAAGACAACCAGAAATTACAGCGCCGTAACATATCCCAAATTGAAGTGGCCCAACAACATATTTGCCCCATGCAGGTCCTGCCAACGCATATAACCCCCACAAGTTAGCATCCTGTCGGCTTAACTACTTAAGCCAACAGACAAATCTCAGGGTTTTTTATTTTATTTTTAAAATAAATTCGTATTATTATTATTTATCTTGAACATGGAAAAAGGTTGGTAGGAGATTACTCACCTAAAATATCTCTAGCCATGTCCCGAAACCGAAGTTGGCGGTGACCAAGCTGTGCATGGTGCTCCAACACCATAGACAGAAGATTATAGGAATAGAAAGTCACCAAACCTGCAAGAATAAGGCAAACAGCTCCCCCAACCCACCCTAGCAAGGCCAGCGCAAAGGGAAGACTCAGAAGCGCCGGAGCCACGATAGACGTCGTCAAATGATACCCACAGTGCAACCATGACCCTAATTACCTCAAAAAAAGATAGAATTTTATTTCATCAACTTGGGAAATTATATATAGAAATTTGGAAACAAAGAAGGAAAAAAGAATTGCTAACCTCTGGATTTGAGGACAAACAAAGCTCCAGCATCGAGCTGTTTTGGAGGGTCAAGAACAGTATTTTCCTTGTCACCTGACATCTCTCTCTCTCTCTCTCGCTCGCTCTCTCCAAGACGTTGGTGAATGAATGAAGATAACATCTGTGCAACAAAAGCTATTTATAAGCGCAGCGTAAGAAGGAAACAAAAATTATTGGGCATGGTCTAATTATCTAGTGGTTCATTATAGAGTTGTGGATATTCAAACATCATGGTGGATTAACCATTAATAAAGAACATGGAAAAGGCAAAGAGTACAGTTGTTGAACAACAATCTGTCTACTATATATTCTCTTTAAGATCATCTAGTGTAGAGAGAAAAAAGGACAGTATTAGAAAGAAATATTACTATTGTTATGGTCAAGTCTGGTCGATGTATATAAGGGAAAAATATAATTTAGCCCCCAAACTATCAGTCATTTTTATTTTAGCTTTTTAATGTTCAAAAAGTGATAAAGTAATCATCTAAACTACTGACCAGTTACAATTTGGCCACTCTGTTAATCATCACCGTCAAATAGGATGAAAAATTCAATACGACGTTGTTTTGGCAAGGTTAAGTTACTAAAATGCCATTTTGAGAAAAAAAAATCAATTTTAACTTAATCTTGCCAAAATAACGTCGTATTGAATTTTTCATCCTATTTGACAGTGATGACTAACGGAGTGGCCAAATTGCAACTAGCTAATAGTTTTGGTGCTATTTTATTACATTTTGAACATTATGGGGCTAAATTGTAAATTACTGGTAATTTGGGGGGCCCTTTTTTTCCTATAAACTACTAAATATTCAAATTTCATGCTAGACTTACTGTTAACAAAGAAATGGCCCTGCATTTCTTAGAAAGGCACTGCCATCATTTTCAGCATGCTTTTAAAAAAAAGCTCTTTTAATTTGTGTGCACCTTTTACATAATAGAACTCGCAAACTAGGATCTTTGGAAGTGCTCTAGACTACCTAGTAATTCCTTTCACATCCAAGATGTTGAAAGAATTCAAAGTACTAGCGTTCAATAAACTTAATTACTCTTCCATTGGTTATTTATAGCCAATCTAGAGACACGACTCTTGGATAAATCAAGAGATACGATCATGGTAATTAAATAGACTACTTAAATATTCAAGAGATAATATGGTGGATCCAACCCACAATGGGTAAACACTGTTCCATATACTAACATGCACCTTCCACTTATAGTGGGGGCTCATGCATGTAACGCTTTCAAAATTATTTAATTGAGGAAATTAATTTGGAGTGTTACTAGCTTGTAGTGCTTCTACACTGATTAATTTGTAATTAGATGGAATTATTAACTTAAACACCAAATATTAGAGCAAAATATAGCCAAAAGTGGAAAAAACAATGATTTAAGCCGAATACTAAATAACCACAACAATATCATCTATCATCAAATACACAGAGCTTCCAAGAGAAATTAATTTACAATAAACATTATTGTCTATACTATGCTATGCCAACCTATCTGCACGAGCTTTTCTCTTAGTATCTTCAATCTCACTCAATTTTACCTACTCGATAACCTGCTAGATTGCAAAACATCGAGATATTTTACAAGTGAAAAAGTAATTGCGTAAGTCCAACTCTATTGTATTACTTACGCACTAATTAAGGTGCCCTTAATCCTAATTTAGTGTAGGGCATTACAATTACTATCGTAACATTCCATTCTTAACATGTCACAATACTTTGAGATAATTGTTCTCCTCGTACTAGCTTAAAATTTTTTATTCAGAAAAACTTATTCTTTGCACCAATGCTAGTAAAAATATATTTTATCTGGAATGTAATCCGTATAATCCCACACTCGTCTTAGGTACATTTATTATGGAATAATGCTATATACAACACCAATATTTCACCTTTATTTTACTATTCTAATGTGTCTCGGTCTAGTAGTCATTTGGGTATATCTAATGGCTACTAAACCCTACCA